>NC_052345.1:4921154-5296154 GCF_016432855.1 Salvelinus namaycush
TTATAACTCATATCCCCCTACTGTTTATAACTCATATCCCCCTACTGTATATAACTCATATCTCCCTACTGTTTATAACTCATATCCCCCTACTGTATGTAACTCATATCTCTCTACTGTAAATAACTCATATCCCCCTACTCTATATAACTCATATCCCCCTACTGTATATAACTCATATCCCCCTACTGTTTATAACTCATATATCCCTACTGTTTATAACTCATATCCCCCTACTGTATATAACTCATATCCCCCTACTGTTTATAACTCATATCCCCCTACTGTATATAACTCATATCTCCCTACTGTTTATAACTCATATCCCCCTACTGTTTATAACTCATATCCCCCTACTGTATATAACTCATATCTCCTTACTGTATATAACTCATATCCCCCTACTGTATGTAACTCATATCTCTCTACTGTAAATAACTCATATCTCCTTACTGTATATAACTCATATCTGTTTTATATAATCTACCTGTTTAACTACATCATTCCTCTTTCAATATGTGTTATCTGTATAATTGTATACTTGTTCATAGGCAACACCAATTCAAACCTGCTCCACTTTTCAGCAGCACAAAACACATTGCACTCATATCTACCCACACTGTGTATAACTCCTATCTACCCACACTGTGTATAACTCAGTCATTCCTCTTTCAATATGTGTACACTCAGTGTATATCTGTACATACACCAACTCACA
The DNA here is from genome assembly GCF_016432855.1 of Salvelinus namaycush. Taxonomy (NCBI): domain Eukaryota; kingdom Metazoa; phylum Chordata; class Actinopteri; order Salmoniformes; family Salmonidae; genus Salvelinus; species Salvelinus namaycush. The sequence goes on from NC_052345.1 coordinate 4,921,873, forward strand.
CCTTCTTTACTGTTATTTGTTACCACAGCTACTGTTCTTTCTCTCGCTCTCTCTCGCTCCCTCTTTCTGTCTCTCTCTCTCTCTCTCTTTCTCTCTCTCTCTCTCTCTGTATCTCTCTATGTCTCTTTCCCTGCCTCTCTCTCTCCCCATCTCTCTCTCCCTTTCTCCCTCCATCCCCTTTCTCTAATTGAAAACATGTGCAGCAGTAGAAACCCTAGGGAGAGAGAGGGAGGGAGAGAGGTTCTGTGCTAGGCCGTATGGTTTGCTCAGACCTGCTCCAGTTAGCTGAGCTGTGAATTTAATTAACACTCACACACACACACACACACACACACACACACACACACACACACACACACACACACACACACACACACACACACACACACACGCACACACACACATGCTGTCTGCCTTAAGGCTTCCGCATGCTTCAGTTCGGCTGGCACCTAGCTGAACTTGGCTCGGGGAACCAAACGAGTGTGCTTGCATACCTTAAAAGACCTTCGCTTGAAAAATAAAAAGCGGCAATAGTACTGTTTGTCCATCTTGAGGCGCCGTAAGATAACTCAAGAAATCTGTCATACATTTTTTTGGTTTTGCAGAGGAGAGCTTAGTCGCACAATTTTACATCTAACTAAGATGTTTGGTACAGTATTTCTCAAGTGGAAAATGTGCATGAAAACGAGTTGTCTATCGTTGAATGACAACAAAGCGCTGAAGCGAGTAGTGCGTAAAAATTGTCTGTCCTCGGTTGCAACACTCACTACCAAGTTCTAAAAGCAACGTCAGCACAATGGAAGCAACGTCAGCACAATAACTGTTTCTTTGGGAGCTTCATGAAATGGGTTTCCATGGCCGAGCAGCCGTACACAAGCCTAAGATCACCATGCGCATTGCCAAGTGTCGGCTGGAGTGGACTCAGGAGAAGTGGAAACGCGTTCTCTGGAGTGATGAATCACGCTTCACCATCTGGCAGTCCGACGGACGAATCTGGGTTTGGCGGATGCCAGGAGAAAGCTACCTGCCCGAATGCATAGTGCCAACTGTAAAGTTTGGTGGAAGAGGAATAATGGTCTGGGGCTGTTTTTTAACGCTACAGCATACAATGACATTCTAGACAGTTCTGTGCTTCCAACTTTGTGCCAACAGTTTAGGGAAGGCCCTTTCCTGTTTCAGCATGACAGTGCCCAAAGCGAGGTCCATACAGAAATGGTTTGTCGAGATCGGTGTGGAAGAACTTAACTGACCTGCACAGAGCCCTGACACCAACCCCATCAAATACTTTTGGGATGAATTGGAACGCCGACTACGAGCCACGCCTAATCGCCCAACATCAGTACCTTACTCACTAATGCTCTTGTGGTTGAATGGAAGCAAGTCCCCGCAGCAATGTTCCAACATCTAGTGGAAAGCATTCCCAGAAGAGTGGAGTCTGTTATAACAGCAAAGGAGGTACCAACCCCATATTAATGCCCATGATTTTGGAATGAGATGTTAGAAGAGCAGGTGTCCACATACTTTTGTTCATATACTGTAGTGTATGTGTAACTTATCTGAGTGGCGCAGCGGTCTAAGGCACTGCATCTCAGTGCTAGAAGCGTGCGTCACTACAGACCCTAGTTCGATTCCAGGCTGTATCACAACAGGCCCTGATTGGGAGTCCCATAGGGTGGTGCACAATTGGCCCAGCGTCGTCCAGGTTTGGCCGGGGCAGGCCGTCATTGTAAATAAGAATTTGTTCTTAACTGATTTGCCTAGTTAAATAAAGGTTAAAAACAATTAAAATGGTCTCTGGACAAAAGTGGTAAACTACATAGGGAATAGGCTGGATGCAGCCCTGCACGACCCTCTCGCCAATTAATTTAACCAAAATTAATGGACAAACCCAAATGAATTACAAATGTGAGGCATTTGTGTATTTAGTATGTAATGTGTTGAGAGAGAGCTGTCGACTTTAGAGATGTAGATGGTCGTGTGTCCTTTTCTGAGGGATTGAGGGAAGGAGAAAGAGAGATGGAGAGATAGAAGGTGATCAGTTCTACTGTCTGGCAGATGATATGAGATTTAGAATGGGAGATGGTAAGGTGTCCAATCAAAAACGCTACTTTTGAACACTGGGTAAAATAATATGTTAATTGTGTAGATACTCTGCTAAGATAACCAATGGTCCAAACCTCGTGTCTCTCATAATCCGTTCAAAATGTATCTGAGTTTTTACCCTTGTAGGAGGGTCAAAATTAGAGTGACTAAATCAATGGAGGCCAGGGGGGAAAAGTGCTCATAAATCAGGACAACAACATGTCGTCAGCTAGGCTGGATGCTGTGCGAAAATGAAGAATACCGGACAGGCTTACCAATGAACTCATCTTTCTTCTCAAATCCTGAGGACATAAAACAATATACAGGTAAGATGGGTATCAATGGATATCAATTTTGAGACATGACATGATTTCATATTTTAGTATACAATGTTCATATTAATGCGAAGTTCCTGTTCTTTTTCGAAGATTTCTCACAAAAACAAGTGTATCTTTGTGAAATGTCACCGGAGTACTGAGCGTAACGAAAGCTTTTTTATTTTCAAAACCTTGAACATTTAATTCAGCTCTTTGCGACCCGTGGAAACAACTTGAGAGACGACCACCACAAAATGTGAAACGTTTTCGGCGATAACGCTGCACTGCTCTGTCAACAGAGTTCGCTGCTTATTATGGGATGTATTAGGGTACGACATCTGACTTTTAGGATATGATGTTAATGATATGATAGAGAAAGACCCCACTGAACGATTCAGAACATGAAGAATCAAATTGGTCTTGGTAAAATGTACTTTATAACACAAGGAAGTGAAATATCAACACCAAAGCGACACTCTACGGTGTGTGTTGTTTTCTGGAGGGTTCCACCTGCTACAGGCAAACCACAGCTGGGAGTTCCTATCCAGGTGGGGGGTAGGAAAACAAGCAAGCACACACAAACAAACGGGACCATGTAAAAAGAACCAAAAACACACAGGTGTCTGCAGCACACACCACCATAGCCAACCCCCTATTCTACTCCCTCCATAGCCAATTGAGCACACACATGCAGAGACAGACAGACAGACAGACAGACAGACAGACAGACAGACAGACAGACAGACAGACAGACAGACAGACAGACAGACAGACAGACAGAGACAGACAGATCTAGTATGTACAGTAGATGTCGCCAGCATTCTCTCTTTCTGCCACACACACACACACACACACACACACACACACACACACACACACACACACACACACACACACACACACACACACACACACACACACACACACACGCACAAGCTCTAGTCCCAGATGGTGTGTGTGTGTGTGTGTGTGTGTGTGTGTGTGTGTGTGTGTGTGTGTGTGTGTGTGTGTGTGTGTGTGTGTGTGTGTGTGTGTGTGTGTGTGTGTGTGTGTGTGTGTGTGTGTGTGTGTGTGTGTGTGTGTGTGTGTGTGTGTGTGTGTGTGGCCTTGGGAGTAGCAAGGCTGCTGGCGACATCTGCTCCACAGGGGCTGGAGGGAGAGTGAAGTGTGTGTGTGTCTCGGGGCGCTGGGGGTTAGAAATAACCATGATTTCAAATGAGTTCCAAATGATTCTGAAATGTTTAAGACCACTAGACATTTGCAAGGGGCCTCTGCTGCTTCTAATATGAGTTAGTTAGAGCCTTTGATGGTCTTCTACACTACAGTCTGCTTCCCAAATAGCACCCTATTCCCTATACAGTGCGCTACTTTTGACAAAACACTATATAGGGAATAGGGTGCCATTTGGGACGCAGCCTCTGTTTAGTCTGGACAAGGGAATTCCTTCTGGTTTCCCTTTTACTGCTTTAAGCCAATGCGTGAGCGTGTGTGTGTGTGTGCGCATGTGCGCGCGTACGTGCGTATGAGCGTGTGTATGAGCGTGTGGGTACATACGTGCTCGTGTGTTTGTGCGAGCAAGAGACTGTGTTTTGAAGGCACATCTGGTGGCAGGCCTGTTAGTGTAGAGAGGCAGAGGGGTCAACAGGAGCACTTGATTGGTTGCCAGTCCACTGCTGTGGTCTGCCAGGAGGAGAGAGGACAGTGTAGTGAGACACACACACACACACACACACACACACACACACACACACACACACACACACACACACACACACACACACACACACACACACACACACACACACACACACACACACACACACAGCCAGAGTAGATACATAACATGGGGCTCGTCTCTGTTATAGTGGGGGAAGCCACTGGATGAAATCCTCTGTCAGTTTGTCCCTCTGTGCTCATATATAGTGGGGCATACACTGAGTGTACAAAACATTAAGAACACCTTCCTAATATTGAGTTGCACCCCCACCACCACCTTTACCCTCAGTCTCAATTCACTGGGGCCGGAACCTTTCCACAAGGATGCTGGCCCATGTTGACTCCAATGCTTCCCTCAGTTGAGTCAAGTTGGCTGGATGTCCTGTGGGTGGTGGACCATTGATACACACATTAAACTGTTGAGAGTGAAAAACCCAGCAGCGTTTCAGTTCTAGACACACTCAAACCGGCGCGCCTGGCAACTACTACCATACCTCGTCACAGTAACCGCTGGTGTCAAATCAAATCAAATGTATTTATATAGCCCTTCTTACATCAGCTGATATCTCAAAGTGCTGTACAGAAACCCAGCCTAAAACCCCAAACAGCAAGCAATGCAGGTGTAGAAGCACGGTGGCTAGGAAAAACTCCCTAGGAAGAAACCTAGAGCGGAACCAGGCTAAGAGGGGTGGCCAGTCCTGTTCTGGCTGTGCCGGGTGGAGATTATAACAGAACATGGCCAAGATGTTCAAATGTTCATAAATGACCAGCATGGTCAAATAATAATAATCACAGTAGTTGTCGAGGGTGCAACAAGTCAGCACCTCAGGAGTAAATGTCAGTTGGTTTTTCATAGCCGATCACAGTAACCGCTGGTGACAGACTTCACAGTAACCGCTGGTGACAGACTTCACAGTAACCGCTGGTGTCAGACGTCACAGTAACCTCTGGTGTCAGACGTCACAGTAACCTCTGGTGTCAGACCTCACAGTAACCGCTGGTGTCAGACATCACAGTAACCGCTGGTGTCAGACATCACAGTAACCGCTGGTGTCAGACATCACAGTAACCGCTGGTGTCAGACGTCACAGTAACCGCTGGTGTCAGACGTCACAGTAGCCTCTGGTGTCAGACATCACAGTAACCGCTGGTGTCAGACTTCACAGTAACCGCTGGTGTCAGACGTCACAGTAACCGCTGGTGTCAGACGTCACAGTAACCGCTGGTGTCAGACTTCACAGTAACCGCTGGTGTCAGACGTCACAGTAACCGCTGGTGTCAGACGTCACAGTAACCGCTGGTGTCAGACATCACAGTAACCGCTGGTGTCAGACGTCACAGTAACCGCTGGTGTCAGACGTCACAGTAACCGCTGGTGTCAGACGTCACAGTAGCCTCTGGTGTCAGACGTCACAGTAACCGCTGGTGTCAGACGTCACAGTAACCGCTGGTGTCAGACATCACAGTAACCGCTGGTGTCAGACATCACAGTAGCCTCTGGTGTCAGACGTCACAGTAACCGCTGGTGTCAGACATCACAGTAACCGCTGGTGTCAGACGTCACAGTAACCGCTGGTGTCAGACTTCACAGTAACCGCTGGTGTCAGACATCACAGTAACCTCTGGTGTCAGACGTCACAGTAACCGCTGGTGTCAGACGTCACAGTAACCGCTGGTGTCAGACGTCACAGTAGCCTCTGGTGTCAGACGTCACAGTAACCGCTGGTGTCAGACGTCACAGTAACCGCTGGTGTCAGACGTCACAGTAGCCGCTGGTGTCAGACATCACAGTAACCGCTGGTGTCAGACATCACAGTAACCGCTGGTGTCAGACGTCACAGTAACCGCTGGTGTCAGACGTCACAGTAGCCTCTGGTGTCAGACATCACAGTAACCGCTGGTGTCAGACCTCACAGTAACCGCTGGTGTCAGACGTCACAGTAACCGCTGGTGTCAGACGTCACAGTAGCCTCTGGTGTCAGACGTCACAGTAACCTCTGGTGTCAGACGTCACAGTAGCCTCTGGTGTCAGACGTCACAGTAACCTCTGGTGTCAGACGTCACAGTAACCTCTGGTGTCAGACGTCACAGTAACCTCTGGTGTCAGACGTCACAGTAACCTCTGGTGTCAGACATCACAGTAACCACTGGTGTCAGACGTCACAGTAACCGCTGGTGTCAGACTTCACAGTAACCTCTGGTGTCAGACGTCACAGTAACCTCTGGTGTCAGACGTCACAGTAACCGCTGGTGTCAGACGTCACAGTAACCTCTGGTGTCAGACGTCACAGTAACCGCTGGTGTCACACGTCACAGTAACCTCTGGTGTCAGACATCACAGTAACCGCTGGTGTCAGACTTCACAGTAACCACTGGTGTCAGACGTCACAGTAACCTCTGGTGTCAGACGTCACAGTAACCGCTGGTGTCAGACGTCACAGTAACCTCTGGTGTCAGACGTCACAGTAACCGCTGGTGTCAGACTTCACAGTAACCGCTGGTGACAGACTTCACAGTAACCGCTGGTGTCAGACGTCACAGTAACCTCTGGTGTCAGACGTCACAGTAACCTCTGGTGTCAGACCTCACAGTAACCACTGGTGTCAGACGTCACAGTAACCTCTGGTGTCAGACATCACAGTAACCGCTGGTGTCAGACTTCACAGTAACCACTGGTGTCAGACGTCACAGTAACCTCTGGTGTCAGACATCACAGTAACCGCTGGTGTCAGACGTCATATTAGTCTGACAGCTACAATACACCCGCTCTAGCCCTCTAGCCCCCTTGCCTCCTAGCCACATAACCTCCTAGCCCCCAAGCATCCTATCCCCCTAGCCTCCTAGCCCCCAAGCCTCCTAGCCACATAACCTCCTAGCCCCCAAGCCTCCTATCCCCCAAGCCTCCTGTCCCCCTAGCCTTCTAGCCCCCAAGCCTCCTATCCCCCTAGCCTCCTATCCCCCAAGCCTCCTATCCCCCTAGCCTCCTATCCCCCAAGCCTCCTATCCCCCTAGCCTCCTATCCCCCAAGCCTCCTATCCCCCTAGCCTCCTAGCCCCCAAGCCTCCTAGCCTCCTAGCCCCCAAGCCTCCTATCCCCCTAGCCTCCTATCCCCCAAGCCTCCTATCCCCCTAGCCTCCTAGCCCCCAAGCCTCCTATCCCCCTAGCCTCCTAGCCCCCAAGCCTCCTACCCCCCTAGCCTCCTATCCCCCTAGCCTCCTATCCCCCAAGCCTCCTATCCCCCTAGCCTCCTAGCCCCCAAACCTCCTATCCCCCAAGCCTCCTATCCCCCTAGCCTCCTATCCCCCTAGCCTCCTATCCCCCAAACATCCTATCCCCCTAGCCTCCTAGCCTTGGTTATAACTGAAACTTACACACACACTATACCCACTAGATCCTAGCCCTGGTTAACTAAAAATGAAATATGTCTGTTAAAGACATAAATTCACTCCTCCCGGGTGGCGCAGTGGTCTAGGGCACTGCATCGCAGTGCTAACTGCGCCACCAGAGTCTCTGGGTTCGCGCCCAGGCTCTGTCGCAGCCGGCCGCGACCGGGAGGTCCGTGGGGCGACGCACAATTGGCATAGCGTCGTCCGGGTTAGGGAGGGTTTGGCCGGTAGGGATATCCTTGTCTCATCGCGCTCCAGCGACTCCTGTGGCGGGCCGGGCGCAGTGCGCGCTAACCAAGGGGGCCAGGTACACGGTGTTTCCTCCGACACATTGGTGCGGCTGGCTTCCGGGTTGGAGGCGCGCTGTGTTAAGAAGCAGTGCGGCTTGGTTGGGTTGTGCTTCGGAGGACGCATGGCTTTCAACCTTCGTCTCTCCCGAGCCCGTACGGGAGTTGTAGCGATGAGACAAGATAGTAATTACTAGCGATTGGATACCACGAACATTGGGGAGAAAATGGGATAAAATTTAAAATAAAAATAAATAAAAATAAAAAAGACATAAATTCACACATATTAGTCACTCCCTCCCTCCCACCTGCTGCAGACTTAACTCTTTCACACTGTTTTGTTTACACGCCCCCACACTGCAATCTATCTCCATAGACTTTCACACATACCCAGCTGGAACCGGAAGAATTGTGGTTGAATGGGATTTTAATGTCAGGACCACAGAAATAGACCACAAAGTTTGGAAACAAATATTGTCTGTTAGGGTTAATATGAAAATGACTAAAAATAGTATGAAAAGGTCCTGGGTCTGAATGTTAAAGTGAATGTGAGTTTGTGGTAATCGGTGAGTGTTTGTGGTAATCAGTGAGTGTTTGTGGTAGTCGGTGAGTGTTTGTGGTAATCGGTGAGTGTTTGTGGTAATCAGTGAGTGTTTGTGGTAATCTGTGAGTGTTTGTGGTAATCTGTGAATGTGTGAGTGTTTGTGGTAATCGGTGAGTGTTTGAGTGTTTGTGGTAATCAGTGAGTGTTTGTGGTAATCGGTGAGTGTTTGAGTGCGTGTGGTAATCGGTGAATGTGTGAGTGTTTGTGGTAATCGGTGAGTGTTTGTGGTAATCAGTGAGTGTTTGTGGTAATCTGTGAGTGCGTGTGGTAATCGGTGAGTGTGTGAGTGTTTGTGGTAATCAGTGAGTGTTTGTGGTAATCAGTGAGTGTTTGTGGTAATCGGTGAGTGTTTGAGTGCGTGTGGTAATCGGTGAGTGTGTGAGTGTTTGTGGTAATCAGTGAGTGTTTGTGGTAATCGGTGAGTGTGTGAGTGTTTGTGGTAATCGGTGAGTGTGTGAGTGTTTGTGGTAATCGGTGAGTGTTTGAGTGCGTGTGGTAATCGGTGAATGTGTGATTGTTTGTGGTAATCTGTGAGTGTTTGTGGTAATCAGTGAGTGTTTGTGGTAATCTGTGAGTGCGTGTGGTAATCGGTGAATGTGTGAGTGTTTGTGGTAATCGGTGAGTGTTTGAGTGCGTGTGGTAATCGGTGAGTGTGTGAGTGTTTGTGGTAATCAGTGAGTGTTTGTGGTAATCGGTGAGTGTGTGAGTGCGTGTGGTAATCGGTGAGTGTGTGAGTGTTTGTGGTAATCAGTGAGTGTTTGTGGTAATCGGTGAGTGTTTGAGTGCGTGTGGTAATCGGTGAGTGTGTGAGTGTTTGTGGTAATCAGTGAGTGTTTGTGGTAATCGGTGAGTGTGTGAGTGTTTGTGGTAATCGGTGAGTGTTTGTGGTAATCGGTGAGTTTGTGAGTGTTTGTGGGAATCAGTGAGTGTGTGAGTGTTTGTGGTAATTGGTGAGTGTGTGAGTGTGTCTGCTAATCGGTGAGTGTTTGTGGTAATTGGTGAGTGTGTGAGTGTGTCTGCTAATCGGTGAGTGTTTGTGGTAATCGGTGAGTGTGTGAGTGTTTGTGGTAATCGGTGAGTGTGTGTGGTAATCAGTGAGTGTGTGAGTGTTTGTGGTGAGCGGTGAGTGTGTGTGTTTGTGGTAATCGGTGAGTGTTTGGTAATCAGTGAGTGTGTGAGTGTTTGTGGTGATCGGTGAGTGTGTGAGTGTTTGCGGTAATCGGTGAGGGTGTGAGTGTTTGCGGTAATCGGTGAGGGTGTGAGTGTTTGTGGTAATCGGTAAGTGTGTGAGTGTTTGTGGTAATCGGTGTGTGTGTAGTAATCGGTGAGTGTGTGAGTATTTGTGGTAATCGGTGAGTGTGTGAGGGTTGTCGTGTGTGTGTATGTGAGTGAGTGTGAGATGAAGATAATGAACCATGTTTAACCATCTTATGACATGTCCATCTCAGACATTCCTAGAAAGGAGAAGAAACAAAACGAAAAATACTGCTACATTTTCACAGGTTCCACTCTGACATCACTCACTCTCTCTTTCCTTCACTCACATTCTCCCACGCTTTTCTCGCCTCTCTCCCTCCCTCCCTCCCTTCATCCCTCCCTCTCTCCATTCCGTCTGCTTGTCTTTCTCACTGAGCAGCTGCAGGCTCTATACTGTAGTTTATATACAGTGTTTCTATTTTGAATGGAGCTTCATATAGCTCATGGTAGGCTGTGGAGCTTTGGAAAGAGGAGAATATTCAGCCAATCTTGGAAGACAATGGGTGTAGATTTAAAAATGCTTGTAGATTTAATTACTGCCTTGATTCAACCCTACATCAAACCTTCCCCCACCCTGACCACCCCGAAGCCACAACTTCAACCCTCCCATTATATTTTTTGAGGGCACTGTTTATACTGAGAATTCTGCAAGTCCTGAGCCCGCCAGCCTGGGATTGGTTAGGAGAACGGCCAATATCCAACAGGACTCAAAACAATGCACTGTCATCAGCCAATCAAAGTGCTTTAAAACCAATCAATCAAAGAATAACAATTTTCTAATCATGAATTCCCTTTTACATGTTTTGATTTAAGTGTAGCAGCCAGTCCAAAACATTGTACATTAAACCCAACTCCTCTTCTCCCACATTTTCATATAATTTTTTATATTGATCCCATTTATTTGTTGTTGCCAGGACTGTCCTCGCCTGGTTCTCTTAAGAAGCCGGGGAAGTTTGATTTCAACGCCCTGTCGCCCCAGACGAGGTCCCCCCGCATGACGTTCACACACCACCCGCTGCCCGTGCTGGCAGGAGTGAGACCAGGTGAGCCCCAGACCCAACCCCTAAAGTCCCTCACCACCCTTATAGAGAAAGAGAGGGAGGGAGAGAGAGAGAGAGAGACGGTTGATAGATGGCGTTCACACACAACACGATGGCAGGGGTGAGTCCAGGTGAGACCAAGCCCTTCCCCCAGACTCAACCCCCTTATAGATACACAGATCTCTAGACCCCACCCCCTTATAGATATACAGATATTTAGACCCCACCCCCTTATAGATATACAGATATTTAGACCCCACCCCCTTATAGATATACAGATATTTAGACCCCACCCCCTTATAGATATACAGATCTCTAGACCCCACCCCCTTATAGATATACAGATATTTAGACCCCACCCCCTTATAGATATACAGATCTCTAGACCCCACCCCCTTATAGATATACAGATCTCTAGACCCCACCCCCTTATAGATATACAGATATTTAGACCCCACCCCCTTATAGATATACAGATCTCTAGACCCCACCCCCTTATAGATATACAGATATTTAGACCCCACCCCCTTATAGATATACAGATCTCTAGACCCCACCCCCTTATAGATATACAGATCTCTAGACCCCACCCCCTTATAGATATACAGATATTTAGACCCCACCCCCTTATAGATATACAGATCTCTAGACCCCACCCCCTTATAGATATACAGATATTTAGACCCCACCCCCTTATAGATATACATATATTTAGACCCCACCCCCTTATAGATATACAGATCTCCAGACCCCACCCCCTTATAGATATACAGATCTCTAGACCCCACCCCCTTATAGATATACAGATCTCTAGACCCCACCCCCTTATAGATATACAGCTCTCCAGACCCCACCCCCTTATAGATATACAGATCTCTAGACCCCACCTCCTTATAGATATACAGATCTCCAGACCCCACCCCCTTATAGATATACAGATCTCTAGACCCCACCCCCTTATAGATATACAGATCTCTAGACCCCACCCCCTTATAGATATACAGATATTTAGACCCCACCCCCTTATAGATATACAGATCTCCAGACCCCACCCCCTTATAGATATACAGATCTCCAGACCCCACCCCCTTATAGATATACAGCTCTCTAGACCCCACCCCCTTATAGATACACAGATCTCTAGACCCCACCCCCTTATAGATATACAGATCTCTAGACCCCACCCCCTTATAGATATACAGATCTCTAGACCCCACCCCCTTATAGATATACAGATCTCTAGACCCCACCCCCTTATAGATATACAGATATTTAGACCCCACCCCCTTATAGATATACAGATATTTAGACCCCACCCCCTTATAGATATAGAGATCTCTAGACCCCACCCCCTTATAGATATACAGATATTTAGACCCCACCCCCTTATAGATATACAGATCTCTAGACCCCACCCCCTTATAGATATACAGATATTTAGACCCCACCCCCTTATAGATATACAGATCTCTAGACCCCACCCCCTTATAGATATACAGATCTCTAGACCCCACCCCCTTATAGATATACAGATCTCTAGACCCCACCCCCTTATAGATATACAGATCTCTAGACCCCACCCCCTTATAGATATACAGCTCTCCAGACCCCACCCCCTTATAGATATACAGATCTCTAGACCCCACCTCCTTATAGATATACAGATCTCCAGACCCCACCCCCTTATAGATATACAGATCTCTAGACCCCACCCCCTTATAGATATACAGATCTCTAGACCCCACCCCCTTATAGATATACAGATCTCTAGACCCCACCCCCTTATAGATATACAGATCTCTAGACCCCACCCCCTTATAGATATACAGATATTTAGACCCCACCCCCTTATAGATATACAGATCTCCAGACCCCACCCCCTTATAGATATACAGATCTCCAGACCCCACCCCCTTATAGATATACAGCTCTCTAGACCCCACCCCCTTATAGATACACAGATCTCTAGACCCCACCCCCTTATAGATATACAGATCTCTAGACCCCACCCCCTTATAGATATACAGATCTCTAGACCCCACCCCCTTATAGATATACAGATATTTAGACCCCACCCCCTTATAGATATACAGATCTCTAGACCCCACCCCCTTATAGATATACAGATATTTAGACCCCACCCCCTTATAGATATACAGATCTCTAGACCCCACCCCCTTATAGATATACAGATCTCTAGACCCCACCCCCTTATAGATATACAGATATTTAGACCCCACCCCCTTATAGATATACAGATCTCTAGACCCCACCCCCTTATAGATATACAGATATTTAGACCCCACCCCCTTATAGATATACATATATTTAGACCCCACCCCCTTATAGATATACAGATCTCCAGACCCCACCCCCTTATAGATATACAGATCTCTAGACCCCACCCCCTTATAGATATACAGATCTCTAGACCCCACCCCCTTATAGATATACAGATCTCTAGACCCCACCCCCTTATAGATATACAGATATTTAGACCCCACCCCCTTATAGATATACAGATATTTAGACCCCACCCCCTTATAGATATAGAGATCTCTAGACCCCACCCCCTTATAGATATACAGATATTTAGACCCCACCCCCTTATAGATATACAGATCTCTAGACCCCACCCCCTTATAGATATACAGATATTTAGACCCCACCCCCTTATAGATATACAGATCTCTAGACCCCACCCCCTTATAGATATACAGATCTCTAGACCCCACCCCCTTATAGATATACAGATCTCTAGACCCCACCCCCTTATAGATATACAGATCTCTAGACCCCACCCCCTTATAGATATACAGCTCTCCAGACCCCACCCCCTTATAGATATACAGATCTCTAGACCCCACCTCCTTATAGATATACAGATCTCCAGACCCCACCCCCTTATAGATATACAGATCTCTAGACCCCACCCCCTTATAGATATACAGATCTCTAGACCCCACCCCCTTATAGATATACAGATCTCTAGACCCCACCCCCTTATAGATATACAGATCTCTAGACCCCACCCCCTTATAGATATACAGATATTTAGACCCCACCCCCTTATAGATATACAGATCTCCAGACCCCACCCCCTTATAGATATACAGATCTCCAGACCCCACCCCCTTATAGATATACAGCTCTCTAGACCCCACCCCCTTATAGATACACAGATCTCTAGACCCCACCCCCTTATAGATATACAGATCTCTAGACCCCACCCCCTTATAGATATACAGATCTCTAGACCCCACCCCCTTATAGATATACAGATATTTAGACCCCACCCCCTTATAGATATACAGATCTCTAGACCCCACCCCCTTATAGATATACAGATATTTAGACCCCACCCCCTTATAGATATACAGATCTCTAGACCCCACCCCCTTATAGATATACAGATCTCTAGACCCCACCCCCTTATAGATATACAGATATTTAGACCCCACCCCCTTATAGATATACAGATCTCTAGACCCCACCCCCTTATAGATATACAGATATTTAGACCCCACCCCCTTATAGATATACATATATTTAGACCCCACCCCCTTATAGATATACAGATCTCCAGACCCCACCCCCTTATAGATATACAGATCTCTAGACCCCACCCCCTTATAGATATACAGATCTCTAGACCCCACCCCCTTATAGATATACAGCTCTCCAGACCCCACCCCCTTATAGATATACAGATCTCTAGACCCCACCCCCTTATAGATATACAGATCTCCAGACCCCACCCCCTTATAGATATACAGATCTCTAGACCCCACCCCCTTATAGATATACAGATCTCTAGACCCCACCCCCTTATAGATATACAGATATTTAGACCCCACCCCCTTATAGATATACAGATCTCCAGACCCCACCCCCTTATAGATATACAGATCTCCAGACCCCACCCCCTTATAGATATACAGCTCTCTAGACCCCACCCCCTTATAGATACACAGATCTCTAGACCCCACCCCCTTATAGATATACAGATCTCTAGACCCCACCCCCTTATAGATATACAGATCTCTAGACCCCACCCCCTTATAGATATACAGATCTCTAGACCCCACCCCCTTATAGATATACAGATATTTAGACCCCACCCCCTTATAGATATACAGATCTCTAGGCCCCACCCCCTTATAGATATACAGATATCTAGACCCCACCCCCTTATAGATATACAGATCTCTAGACCCCACCCCCTTATAGATATACAGATCTCTAGACCCCACCCCCTTATAGATACACAGATCTCCAGACCCCACCCCCTTATAGATATACAGATCTCTAGACCCCACCCCTAATACTATAGTCACTGAGAAAGAAAGAGAGAGAGATGGGAGAGAATCTTATTGACCCCAATTGCAGAGACCACTTTCAGCAAGACAACCTAGCAGCAGTAGTAGAATTGAACCCACTTTGATCTGAGAACTAGCGATAAGATCCAGAGAGCTCTTGACATTTATTATCATGGCCTGCAACAGTTCAGCTCTATCTCTCTCTCTCTCATCACTGTTTTCCACATTCTGTCTCACTCTCTCTCTTGCTTTATTTATTTTGTGTGTCTTCATGCCACAGTCATTCCATGCCCATGTGATCGAGCCAGTTCTGTTTCAAACAGGGCAAACACACACAAGTGTAAAGGGCGTACACACGCACACACACTCACACACACACACACACTAGTTGTTTCAAACGGCCCGCCCCCTCGCCTTATAGAAGAACGTTGTGAGGATAACAAAATGGTCTCCAGGCCTCCGGTCTGAGAATTCCTCTTCTCCCTCTGAGATACGAGCCTGCCAGCTACTGTAGTCCCTGTTGAGTTTCACTTTCCAAAGGAATAAATACATCCCCCCACTCCCTCTTTCTATCTCTCTCTTTTCCTCCATCCCGCTCTCTTCTCTCTCTCTTCTCTGAGGATTGGCCTGGTCCGCAGCCAAAGCAGCCCTATCATGTAAAGGTCATTTGGACTCTTACAGCTCTCCCCTTCACGTTTCACTAGAATAGCTTAAGAATTGTACATTTAGATTGGTATACATTTGATATAGATTATGTTATACTATTCATTTTCATTTCCTAGTATATCAACAGGGATGGATTGGTTTAAGTATATAGAGCTTGTCCAAGTGCTAGAAGAGCTGTACATTCTATTATTCTATTGACTTCCTGTTACGTGAAGATGTGTCAGACCAGCTTCAGGTATATCTGATTCATAGCTGACCCCTTCTCCCAATTAGAATGTGTCTACAAACTGCTAAGAGGTTAGTCTGTAATAGAGTTGTAGTGTGAGACTGAGACCGTGTTTAGGCTCCATAGGAGGAGGGGAAAAGGAGGGGGGTTGCTAAGATGGCCGCCGTCCAAATAGAAAGTCCCTCAGAGGCCACGCTGCTATAAAGAGACCAATGAAAGGGAGGGAGAGAGGGATAAAGAGTGAGGGCGAGAAAGGGCGAGAGAGGGATAGAGAGAGACTGGATAAGGGGTGGGGGAGAAAGGGGGAGAGGGATAGACTGAGGGAAAGGAGTGAGGGAGAGGCTTGACATCAGTAGCTGGGATGGAGCTATAGGCATAGACGTTGTCTGGGTTAGTTTATTTCCTGTTGGCAGGGAGTGGATGCCAGGTGTGACTGTTGTCTGTTTATTCTGGTAGTCAGTCTGGTCTAGTGAGCCCACTTTCTCTCTCACACACACACACACACACACACACACACACACACACACACACACACACACACACACACACACACACACACACACACACACACACACACACCTCCATACACTGGAGAGATAGAGGGTGACAGACAGACACATTCACAGATGCAAGTCCCCTTGCAGTCTACCAACCAGCTTGCCTGTTTCCAGTGCCAAATCGCCAAGGCCACAGAATCTCAGAAGACACCGTCACACACACACACACACACACACACAATGACTAATGTCTATAAGGGATTTAGCGGTGGGATTTAACTCTCCCAGGCTTCATACTACTGGGCCGAACCACACAGCAATGATAGGCTATGATTGATTACACATTCACAACAAGCATTACCAACAGGAAAGTGTGTGTGTGTGTGTGTGTGTGTGTGTGTGTGTGTGTGTGTGTGTGTGTGTGTGTGTGTGTGTGTGTGTGTGTGTGTGTGTGTGTGTGTGTGTGTGTGTGTGTCTGACTGTCACGCTTCAGTGTGTGTGTGCATATGCATGTGTGTGTGTGTAATACATGTCTGCATTTGTGTGTGTGTGTGTTCAAGCTGTGCTTACTGTAGATAGACAGAGAATACAGAAGAGATGTTTTGTATGAACAGGACCAGATGTTGCAGCCTTGGATGATTCTGTTCATTTAGATACACAAGTAGCATTAGACTCCCTGTAGTACAAACCACAGGGGGAAATCATGTGACGTCCACTCTCTAATCACCACACTGATAAACACACTAATAAATCACATGCATTTACATCTATAGTAAACCCCTGGAGAAAATAATGTGACGTCCACTCTCTAACACTCTGTAATGACCACACTGAAACCAATCTGGCATCAGATGAATTAACAGATTTATTCAAACCAGTAAATAGGGATTCAGTCTAGTGTGTTGGATTACATCAGTTACTCTATTCAGTCTAGTGTGTTGGATTACATCAGTTACTCTATTCAGTCTAATGTGTTGGATTACATCAGTTACTCTATTCAGTCTAATGTGTTGGATTACATCAGTTACTCTATTCAGTCTAATGTGTTGGATTACATCAGTTACTCTATTCAGTCTAGTGTGTTGGATTACATCAGTTACTCTATTCAGTCTAATGTGTTGGATTACATCAATTACTCTATTCAGTCTAATGTGTTGGATTACATCAGTTACTCTATTCAGTCTAATGTGTTGGATTACATCAGTTACTCTATTCAGTCTAATGTGTTGGATTACATCAATTACTCTATTCAGTCTAATGTGTTGGATTACATCAGTTACTCTATTCAGTCTAATGTGTTGGATTACATCAGTTACTCTATTCAGTCTAATGTGTTGGATTACATCAGTTACTCTATTCAGTCTAGTGTGTTGGATTACATCAATTACTCTATTCAGTCTAATGTGTTGGATTACATCAATTACTCTATTCAGTCTAATGTGTTGGATTACATCAGTTACTCTATTCAGTCAAATGTGTTGGATTACATCAGTTACTCTATTCTGTCTAATGTGTTGGATTACATCAGTTACTCTATTCAGTCTAATGTGTTGGATTACATCAGTTACTCTATTCAGTCTAATGTGTTGGATTACATCAGTTACTCTATTCAGTCTAATGTGTTGGATTACATCAGTTACTCTATTCAGTCTAATGTGTTGGATTACATCAGTTACTCTATTCAGTCTAATGTGTTGGATTACATCAGTTACTCTATTCAGTCTAATGTGTTGGATTACATCAGTTACTCTATTCAGTCTAATGTGTTGGATTACATCAGTTACTCTATTCTGTCTAATGTGTTGGATTACATCAATTACTCTATTCAGTCTAATGTGTTGGATTACATCAGTTACTCTATTCAGTCTAATGTGTTGGATTACATCAGTTACTCTATTCAGTCTAATGTGTTGGATTACATCAGTTACTCTATTCAGTCTAATGTGTTGGATTACATCAGTTACTCTATTCAGTCTAATGTGTTGGATTACATCAGTTACTCTATTCAGTCTAATGTGTTGGATTACATCAGTTACTCTATTCAGTCTAATGTGTTGGATTACATCAGTTACTCTATTCAGTCTAATGTGTTGGATTACATCAGTTACTCTATTCAGTCTAATGTGTTGGATTACATCAGTTACTCTATTCAGTCTAATGTGTTGGATTACATCAGTTACTCTATTCAGTCTAATGTGTTGGATTACATCAGTTACTCTATTCAGTCTAATGTGTTGGATTACATCAGTTACTCTATTCAGTCTAATGTGTTGGATTACATCAGTTACTCTATTCAGTCTAATGTGTTGGATTACATCAGTTACTCTATTCAGTCTAATGTGTTGGATTACATCAGTTACTCTATTCAGTCTAATGTGTTGGATTACATCAGTTACTCTATTCAGTCTAATGTGTTGGATTACATCAATTACTCTATTCAGTCTAATGTGTTGGATTACATCAGTTACTCTATTCAGTCTAATGTGTTGGATTACATCAGTTACTCTATTCAGTCTAATGTGTTGGATTACATCAGTTACTCTATTCAGTCTAATGTGTTGGATTACATCAGTTACTCTATTCAGTCTAATGTGTTGGATTACATCAGTTACTCTATTCAGTCTAATGTGTTGGATTACATCAGTTACTCTATTCAGTCTAATGTGTTGGATTACATCAGTTACTCTATTCAGTCTAATGTGTTGGATTACATCAGTT
The DNA here is from genome assembly GCF_016432855.1 of Salvelinus namaycush. Classification (NCBI taxonomy): domain Eukaryota; kingdom Metazoa; phylum Chordata; class Actinopteri; order Salmoniformes; family Salmonidae; genus Salvelinus; species Salvelinus namaycush. The sequence continues at coordinate 4,940,988 of NC_052345.1, forward strand.
ACTCTATTCCACATATGTCAGAGTCAAGGCCCGCGGGCCACATCCGGCCCGCGAGAAGGTTTTTTACGGCCCCTGGGATGATCTTGATTTATTATTAGAACCGGCCCGCAGACCGCAGCAAGCCGGCAGCCCGCAGATCTTTTACACGCACCAATACTACATTTCCCACAATGCAACGGTGACGCACCGAGCAGTAGGCTGCTTCATTTCAATATTTATTGGCACAGCAGTCGTCAGCATCACAGTAAAATTAACTTTCAGATACCCATCAAAAATGGCAAAACGGAAGGTGGACACTGAGAACCGGGGGTTTCAAACAAGGTGGGAGTCGGAGTATATGTTCACGGAGGTAGCTGGAAAACCTGTGTGTCTTCTGTGTGGAGAAAGTGTGGCGGTACTGAAAGAGTATAATCTGAGACGACATTATGAAACGAAACACGCGGACAAAAACAAGAATATGGACATGGAACAAAGGCTACAAAAGGCAGAGGAATTAAAACGAGGCCTCAAATCTCGACAGGCTCTGTTCAAAAAAGCCAAATCACAAGGCCAGGCTGCTGTCAAGGCCAGTTTTATTTTGGCAGAAGAGATCGCTAAATCAGCCCGGCCATTTACGGAGGGGGATTTCATCAAAAACTGCATGATTAAAGTTTGTGACGAAGTTTGCCCAGAAAAAAGGCAACTCTTTTTAAATGTGAGTATGAGCAGAAACACCATTGCCGAGAGAGTAGACCAGTTGTCCATCAATCTAAAAGAGCAGCTTGTGAAAAAGGGAAAAGATTTCATTGCATATTCCTTGGCTGTGGATGAGAGCACCGACATTTCTGACATTGCCCAGTTGTCAATTTTCATCCGCGGAGTGGACTCCAGCCTAAGCGTGACAGAGGAGTTTTTGGCTTTACGTCCTATGCATGGCACAACTACGGGGCATGATTTGTATGAAGAGGTGTCAAGATGTGTAAATGAGATGGAGCTGCCTTGGGAAAAACTCGTGGGTTTGACAACCGACGGAGCACCTGCGATGTGTGGACACAGGAGCGGACTGGTGGCGAAGATACGGGAAAAGATGCAAGAGGAAAACGCGACAGGTGAGCTGACAGCTTATCATTGTATCATACACCAGGAAGCGTTGTGCGGTAAAGCCTTGAAAATGGAGCATGTAATGAGCATCATCACGCGCACAGTTAACTTTATCAGAGCCAAAGGTTTGAATCACCGCCAGTTCAAGGCATTTCTGACGGAGTTAGAAACGGAGCATGGTGATTTGCCTTATCACACAGAGGTGCGATGGCTAAGCCAGGGAAAGGTGCTTCAAAGATGTTTCGAGCTTCGTGAGGAGATTTGTCTGTTCTTGGACAGCAAAGGGAAAGACACAACACAACTCCGAGACGAAATGTTTCTGTGTGAAATGGCTTTTCTGTGTGACATTACGAGTCATCTGAATGCAATGAACTTGCAGCTGCAGGGTCGGGATCATGTCATCTCTGATATGTACAGTACAGTGAAGGCATTTAAAACCAAACTGACTCTGTGGGAGACGCAGATGCGGAAAGAAAATTTGAGCCACTTTCCCAGCTGCCAGACCATGAAAGAGAAGCTCTCTACCAGTGCGTTCCCGAGCGCACAGTTGGCTGATAAAATAGGTATGCTTGCCGCTGACTTTCGACGCCGATTTGCTGACTTTGAAGCACAAAAAAGCAGGTTGGAACTGCTCGGTAACCCATTTGCTGTTGACGTGGAAAGCTCACCACCAAACCTCCAAATGGAGTTGATTGACCTCCAATGCAATGATGCACTGAGGGCAAAATATGCGGCAGTGGGTGCTGCGGAGTTCGCCCGTTTCCTCCCCGACACAATGCCCCAGCTGCGCATCCAGGCTGCTCAAACGTTGTCTATGTTTGGCAGCACATACCTGTGTGAACAACTGTTTTCTTTGATGAACCTGAACAAAACATCACACAGAAGTCGACTTACTGCTGAACACCTCCACTCAATTCTGAGGATTTCCTCAGCTCAGAGCCTTACCCCGAACATTGATGAACTTGTGGAAAAGATGGGACACCACCAAGTATCACCCTCAACCTCAAACAAGTGAACATTACTGTGCAATCACATATTTAGAGTTTTTACTCAGTTCAAGTTTAAAAGTTAAAGTTTAATATTTGTTTTCACTGCATGTTACTTCTCCTTAAACAAAGTGTTGTTTTTGATTAATAGATTTTTGCACTTTATTTTATTGTATTTCAATCCAATTATATTTTAAAAATATTTCAGTTGAGTGGATGATAGAAAATTGCTATTATTGTTTTTTTCTTTGAAGTAAATTTAGCCCACTTTTGCTAAAATAGAAAATATAGGCTACTGATGGTGCCTTGAATACCGGTTTCTTTCATTTAATGTTCATGTTATGGGGATTTTTATATAAAGGAAATTTGTCTTTTGTGTCTGTTGAAAATTAAAGATTACTGACAGAGCCATAAGAAAATATTGCTTTATTTATCTGATCATATTGGAATATATTTGTTAGGTTTTCAGTAGGTTCAATTAGGTTCACTAGACTATATGCGTCATTTAAAAATTTTTCAATGAACATTCGAACAGTCCGGCCCTCGGCTTGTAGCTAAATTTTTTATTTGGCCCTCCGTCCATTTGACTTTGACACCCCTGCTCTATTCAGTCTAATGTGTTGGATTACATCAGTTACTCTATTCAGTCTAATGTGTTGGATTACATCAGTTACTCTATTCTGTCTAATGTGTTGGATTACATCAGTTACTCTATTCAGTCTAATGTGTTGGATTACATCAGTTACTCTATTCAGTCTAATGTGTTGGATTACATCAGTTACTCTATTCTGTCTAATGTGTTGGATTACATCAGTTACTCTATTCAGTCTAATGTGTTGGATTACATCAGTTACTCTATTCAGTCTAATGTGTTGGATTACATCAGTTACTCTATTCAGTCTAATGTGTTGGATTACATCAGTTACTCTATTCAGTCTAATGTGTTGGATTACATCAGTTACTCTATTCAGTCTAATGTGTTGGATTACATCAGTTACTCTATTCAGTCTAATGTGTTGGATTACATCAGTTACTCTATTCAGTCTAATGTGTTGGATTACATCAGTTACTCTATTCAGTCTAGTGTGTTGGATTACATCAGTTACTCTATTCAGTCTAATGTGTTGGATTACATCAATTACTCTATTCAGTCTAGTGTGTTGGATTACATCAGTTACTCTATTCAGTCTAATGTGTTGGATTACATCAGTTACTCTATTCAGTCTAATGTGTTGGATTACATCAGTTACTCTATTCAGTCTAATGTGTTGGATTACATCAGTTACTCTATTCAGTCTAGTGTGTTGGATTACATCAGTTACTCTATTCAGTCTAATGTGTTGGATTACATCAGTTACTCTATTCAGTCTAATGTGTTGGATTACATCAGTTACTCTATTCAGTCTAATGTGTTGGATTACATCAGTTACTCTATTCAGTCTAATGTGTTGGATTACATCAGTTACTCTATTCAGTCTAATGTGTTGGATTACATCAGTTACTCTATTCAGTCTAATGTGTTGGATTACATCAGTTACTCTATTCAGTCTATGTGTGTTGGATTACATACTAGTATTGTGTGGATAACAGTACTATTCAGTCTAATGTGTTGGATTACATCAGTTACTCTATTCAGTCTAATGTGTTGGATTACATCAGTTACTCTATTCAGTCTAATGTGTTGGATTACATCAGTTACTCTATTCAGTCTAATGTGTTGGATTACATCAGTTACTCTATTCAGTCTAATGTGTTGGATTACATCAGTTACTCTCTTCAGTCTAATGTGTTGGATTACATCAGTTACTCTCTTCAGTCTAATGTGTTGGATTACATCAGTTACTCTATTCAGTCTAATGTGTTGGATTACATCAGTTACTCTATTCAGTCTAATGTGTTGGATTACATCAGTTACTCTATTCAGTCTAGTGTGTTGGATTACATCAGTTACTCTATTCAGTCAAATGTGTTGGATTACATCAGTTACTCTATTCAGTCTAATGTGTTGGATTACATCAGTTACTCTATTCAGTCTAATGTGTTGGATTACATCAGTTACTCTATTCAGTCTAGTGTGTTGGATTACATCAGTTACTCTATTCAGTCTAATGTGTTGGATTACATCAGTTACTCTATTCTGTCTTGTTTGTGTCACTTTTGTGTTTCTTGTCTTTTCTAAATGTGTTATATGAATTGTGTCTGGAGTGGGATTACATGGACCCAACTAACTCTCCTCCCTCTGCCTACCTCTCCCTCTGTCCCTTCTCACCCTCTCACTCTTCCCCCTCTCCTCCCCCTCTCTCTCAGGGAGTCCCCGTGCCTCAGCGTCAGCTCTCCACTTCCCCTCCTCCTCCATCATCCAGCAGTCCAGTCCCTACTTCACTCACCCCACCATCCGCTACCACCACCACCAGGACCCGCTCAAGGAGTTTGTCCAGTTCGTCTGCGCCGACGGCTCGGGACAGTCCGGGGGACAGGTGAGAGGTCAGGGAGGGTTGGAGGACGGGGTGGAGGGGACATGGGACACACACAGACTGTTAGGGTTTCACTTCACACAAACGGACTAAGAGTCTTGCACTTCCACACAATCTGTTGTACTGGATTGCCCCCCTATAGAAAAACGGTGGAATATTCAGCCATTTTATTTTGCTGCTCTGCTGGGATTCTACCACTAGACCAGGACACAAACCCTTCTTATTGTCCACAATCTCAGATCCCAGATGTATATTTTTCCCTCCCTTTTTAAGTTCTGTATGTCCCAGTCTAACTCCCACATTCTGTCTGTCTTCCTGCTTTAGTGTCCTCCAGTATTTATTTCCATTGTCGTCATGGTTTCTGTGTGTTTGTGTGAGACTGACTGGTGGCTAGCTGGTGCTTCCATCAGCCGTATGTGTGTGTGTCCCTGTCCTGGGTGGTGTGTGTGCTGAGCGCTCACCCTGTCCTGGGTGGTGTGTGTGCTGAGCGCTCACCCTGTCCTGGGTGGTGTGTGTGCTGAGCGCTCACCCTGTCCTGGGTGGTGTGTGTGCTGAGTGCTCACCCTGTCCTGGGTGGTGTGTGTGCTGAGTGCTCACCCTGTCCTGGGTGGTGTGTGTGCTGAGCGCTCACCCTGTCCTGGGTGGTGTGTGTGCTGAGCGCTCACCCTGTCCTGGGTGGTGTGTGTGCTGAGCGCTCACCCTGTCCTGGGTGGTGTGTGTGCTGAGCGCTCACCCTGTCCTGGGTGGTGTGTGTGTTGAGTGCTCACCCTGTCCTGGGTGGTGTGTGTGCTGAGCGCTCACCCTTACCTGGGTGGTGTGTGTGCTGAGCACTCACCCTGTCCTGGGTGGTGTGTGTGCTGAGCACTCACCCTGTCCTGGGTGGTGTGTGTGCTGAGCGCTCACCCTGTCCTGGGTGGTGTGTGTGCTGAGCGCTCACCCTGTCCTGGGTGGTGTATGTGCTGAGCGCTCACCCTGTCCTGGGTGGTGTGTGTGCTGAGCGCTCACCCTGTCCTGGGTGCTGTGTGTGCTGAGCGCTCAACCTGTCCTGGGTGGTGTGTGTGCTGAGTGCTCACCCTGTCCTGTGTGGTGTCTGCCGTCTCTGCAGCCTAACGGAGGTGGTCACAGCCAGAGCAAAATGCCAGGCTCCTTCCTGCTGCCCCCGCCGCCCCCAGTGGCGCGCCCCGTGCCCCTCCCCATGCCCGATTCTAAACCAATCAACACACCCCCCGACGGCGGCGGACTCAGCTCGCCCGCATCTCCGTGTAAGTGACCCCCCCCGCTCTCGCCCCCACCTCCAACCACTTCGCCCCTCAGACCCCCTGAAATATCTAGAGATATCAAATCCTAAATTAAAATGAGTACATGTAGGTTAACTCTAGGTAGAGAAACCCCACTCCCCAACCAAGGGTAGTTGGTTAGAGTCCCAAACCCAGTCACCACCTCCTCACTCCTGACCAGAGGAGGCTGGTGGGAGGAGTTAAAGGAATGGATTAATGGAACAGAGCCAAAACACTGTTGATTCCATCCTTCCTCCAACCAGCCTCCTCTGATTTGAGCGCCCTGCAGTCCTCACTGTCCCCTCCCTGGAGCAGTCCTCCCTGTCACCTCACTGGAGCAGTACTCTATCCACTCCTGTAGAGCAGACTGCCACGCCTATGCCAGAGATCCCTATCAATCTCCCTCTCTCTCTCTCTCTCTATTTCCACCTAACTTTCCTATTTCTTTCTCTCTTTTCCTCTCTCTCTCTCTCGCTGTGTTTCCTGCTAGCACCACAGGAGGCAGTGTAGCTAGGTTTTCTCCCTTCTTCTTGTTGAAGTGTTTGTAGTAGTAGGGGGGGACCAGTGCCCTGTATTCTGTCCTATAGAGTAGGTCCTAGTGTCTGGCTACCTGCTATCTTTTAATCAACCCAGACTATGCATGGTCTGTCTATGACAACAGAAGACTAAATTGACCCCTCTCTCATTTCTTGTTTTTCTTTGCTTAATTTGATATACTCATTTATTTCCTTTCTTTTTTCCTTTCATTCTTGTTTTTCTTTGTTAAGGGAACAAAATTAGGGCAGTTGGCGTGGACTCCATAAAACATCACGATGCCCCACTTTACCCATGATGCCCCACTTTACCCACAATTCCCTTGCTTCCTTCCACATTAAATCTCACAACAATAAAACAAAATTGAGAATAAAATAAAAACAACTTGAAAATCACATACATAAACAATAAATATCAATCATTATTAAACATATACCGCTAGGCCTAATTAGGGAAACGGGGGGAGAAAGGAGTGTCGCTCGTGGGGATGTGCGTGCTTTACCTCCGTTGGCTGGCTTGGTTCCTCTAGGCAGGCAGGGCGAGGTGCGTTGAGAGAGTCGGGCCGAGGGAGAGGCACACCGAGAGAGAGGGGGCACTGGACGGAGCTGCTTTGGTCACTTCCTGTTATTTTTCTTTGTCTCTTTCGTCGTCCTGTCCTTCCTACTTTCCCACCCCACTTTTATCGTTTATCGCCTATCTGTATCACTTTATTTATATAATATACTTTTATATAAATAAATCTACACCTCTTCTCTCCCTCCTCCACCTCCTTGTCTTTATTTATCTTATTCATTTTGTTCCCAGTTTTCACCACACATACACACACACACACACACACACACACACACACACACACACACACACACACACACACACACACACACACACACACACACACACACACACACACACGAATTCCTACAAACTCCTCCAACCTCCCCCCTCACTCGGTCAGAATGGCAGTGTCATTCAGCTGCCTATCATTGGAGTCCAGTAAGCACAACAACTGCCCTAAATTTGGTCCCCTTCTCTGGTCTTGAGTACCTTCATCAGAGTAACAGGAGCTCCTTATCAACAGAATGGAGCATTGGCCAGCACAAAAATTATGATTATTTCCTATTGGTTCCACCCATAGAGCTTATTCCCTATTGGTTCCCCCCCATAGAGCTTATTTCCTATTGGTTCCCCCCATAGAGCTTATTTCCTATTAGTTCCCCCCTATAGAGCTTATTTCCTATTGGTTCCCCCCTATAGAGCTTATTTCCTATTGGTTCCCCCCTATAGAGCTTATTTCCTATTGGTTCCCCCCTATAGATCCAGATCCAGACACAGGGCCCTGGGCTGCAAGGTGTATCTGGGACTAACAGGAGGAGGCTCAGCCCAGTTTACTTCACTTCCCCACAGTAACTAACCCTCATAAAGAGCTCCCATCTATCCCTGTCTGACCCTCATAAAGGGCTTCCATTTTTCCCAGTCTATCTAGGAGACTTTGGGACTACAGTTTATATGCAGTATTATCAATGATCAAGACTGATCAATTATCAATATAGTCTTATTAATTCTAGCTTATTCTAAACATCATTTCCCAGAATCCAGTAATAACACAGTAACATGCACATATTGTACAATTGTGTGTGTGTGCGTGTGTGTGTGTGTGTGTGCGCGCGTATGCGTGTGGCTATGTCTGTCTGTGTGTGTGTGTGGGTTTGAATATGTGTGGGTTTGAATATGTGTGTGTGTGAATATGTGTGTGTGAATGTGTGTGTGCGCATGCATGTGTGTGTGACTATGTGTTTGACTGTGCATGTGTGTGTGTGACGGTGTGTGTATCTCTCTCTCTCTCTGTAGCATACTCCACGCCAGGCTCCACAGCTCCCAACAGGTTTGTCAGCATCGGAGCACGGGACAACTTTCTGAACATCCCCCAGCAGTCTCAGGTAGCTACCACCTCTCTCCGCTTCCACAATTGTAAACACGACAAAACACAACAATCAGACATGTTTTTTTAAATGACTAGTTTTCAGTATTGGTTTGCAGTCTTTGCGACAGTAAACTTGTGGTCTTACCCGGAGGACACACAGAAATCTGCACATCATCAACATTAACTTCAGGGGTGTACATGTATACTGTAGATGGCTGAGGTTTTGGCGTATCAGACTCCATCCTCAGAGTACAGTCCACTTGTGGTGTCTCCCTGGCTGTCTGTGTTGTGCCACTGGGCTGCAGTGTGTTGGGTTGTCCTCCATTACCTACACTACTTTTCTCATTAGGGTCTAACCGCACCTGCCTGCAGACCACTCAGCTATCCCTCCCACAGACACACATGGAAACAATCTGCATTCCTCCTATTCTGTTCTCTCGCTCTCTGTGTCTTCTCTCTCTCTCTCTGTGTCTTCTCTCTCTCTGTGTCTTTTCTCTCTGGGTCTTCTCTCTCTCTCTCTGTCCTCTCTCTCTCTCTCTGTGTCTTCTCTCTCTCTGTCTTTTCTCTCTGTGTGTCTTCTCTCTCTCTCTGGGTCTTCTCGCTCTCTCTCTCTGTCTTCACTCTGGGTCTTCTCTCTCTCTCTGTCCTCTCTCTCTCTCTGGGTCTTCTCTCTGTGTCTTCTCTCTCTCTCTGTCTCTTCTCTCTGTGTGTCTTTTCTCTCTCTCTGGGTCTTCTCGCTCTCTCTCTGTCTTCTCTCTGTGTCTTCTCTCTCTCTCTCTCTGTCTTCTCTCTGGGTCTTCTCGCTCTCTCTCTGTCTTCTCTCTGGGTCTTCTCTCTCTCTCTGGGTCTTCTCGCTCTCTCTCTCTGTCTTCTCTCTGGGTCTTCATCTTTCTCCCTTCCTTTCCTCTACCTCCCCTCTCTCGCTTATCTCTTTCAACCCTCCCTTCTTCCCCCACACACTCCCTCATCCACAGATGTAACCCTGGCACAGAGGGAGTCACCACACACACACACACACACACACACACACACACACACACACACACACACACACACACACACACACACACACACAGTCACACACACTCACACACCTTCAACTGACTTACTAGTGTAGTTTGAGAGCAGAGACATACACCGAGTATACAAAACATAAAGAACAACTGCTCTCTCCATGGCATAGACTGACCAGATGAATCCAGGGGAAAGCTATGATCCCTTATTGATGTCACCTGTTAAAACCACTTCAATCAGTGTAGATGAAGGGGAGGAGACAGGTTAAAGAAGGATGTTCAAGCCTAGAAACATTTGACACATGGATTGTGTATGTGTGCCATTCAGAGGGTGAATGGGCAAGACAAGAGATTGAAGTGTCTTTGAACGGGGTATGGTACTGGGTGCCTGGCACAACGGTTTGTGTCATGAACTGGGGGGGTGCAACTCTGTATTAGGGTAGGTGTTCCTAATGTTTTTTACACTCGGTGTATAACTGGTCTGAGGAGCTCTCTGGTGGCTAAACACAAGTCATGCAGGGAGAGAAATAGAGGGGGTTAAGAGAAAGAGTGTTAGTTCAAGCTCTGTGCTCCACAGGCGAAGTCACGTCCTGACTGTCTGGTTGCCCGTGGCAACCAGACATGATGTCATAGGCAGTTTAACTTAGCCTTGAAGGGGGTTAAGGAGAAGGGGGAGTGGTCAGTCCTGCCAGGGATTACATTGGGGGAGAGAGAGAAGAGAGAGGAAGTTGGGAGAGAAAAGAGGAGGAGTTAGAAGCCCAAAAGGATCCTGGGAAAGGGAAAAGGAGGAAGGAAAGAGAGGGGAAAAGGGGGAAGAGAAACTTTCTCTCCGGGGTCCTATAGGAATGTAACAGAATAGAGAGCAGAGCGTAGCTATAGGGCCGTCAGCGATTAGATGCCTTTCCCTGGGTCTACTCTGGCCTGGCCTGTGGAATGTTGTCTGGAGCCTGAGCAGAGCTGCCACTTCACCAGACCTGGGTTCAAATACTATTTGAAATATTTTCAATTGTGCCAGGCAAGCTCAATCCAGCCTAGAAACAATTTCCCCAAAGTATTGGAACCCAGCTCCCAGAGTCAAATGCCAGCCCTATAACTCTGCCCCTCTGTGAGTCTTATCAAACTGTGAAACCTGATCCTGGGAGTAGCTGCAGGGTCTACAGTAGCTGACTTCATGGTGTCATTTGAAACAGTAAAGAATGTCTTGTGAATCATGTTACATCTAAACTTTGTACTTATTGGAGACTTTGACGGTTGAAATACTACAACGTGAAAGTAGTACTTTTACGAACTGTCGTCTTGAAATGACTTACTTACATACTGTGTGAGGAATGATCAGCTTAAGGTTCCTAGGCATTGGGGTTTGATCGAGGCTCAGCTCAGTAAAGGGAAAAGTTGCTATGAAGGATGGCCCTCTAGTGGCTAGTTAATATTTTGCATGACAAAAAACTTTTAATCAATTATTTTCCTGAACCATTTATTTACTTATAAATGTGTAACTGTTGAACTTAGTGATGTTACCACATGACAAAGATGAACCTGATGTTTCCTGTATTTTATTTCTCTTCTACAGTCTTGGTTCCTCTGACAAGGCCTCCGAATCAACCGCTAGAATTGTGTCATGAGAAAATTGGGAATGGAAAAACAACACAACACACAAAACAAACCAACACTGACTACAAACAAACTGCTGACACTAAAGTATTTTTGCTCACCAACCAACAACACAAAAACAGAAAATAACCCCCCAGAAGAATACCCATTTCCACCATTTGAACATTTGAACCGGAACAACCATCTCCCTATACAGAAGGCTGAAAAGAGATCGGTTGAAGTGGACAGACTCAGAACGAACGACAGAACGAGGAAGAAGAGGAGGAAGAAAGATGAGGAAATGTCACACACAAAACATGTCAGAAAGCAAACAAAAATATGCAACCTGACAACTGACCAATTTCGTTTTATTGTTGTTTTTATATTTTATTTTCACAATGAAACTCCATGCAATGGCTGGGAGATCCACCCACACACAACAGTGTAAAACAAAGACCACAAAAAACATAGTTGGCAGAATTTGGTAATTTGAGCTACAGCTATAAACATTGTCACCACCCAAAAGAACCCATTCTGTAATCCTTCAGTCTCTCCTCCTGACGGTGCTTTATGTCCCTGCTCCCTCTCTCATCTGTCAACCAGCTGTCCAGGGTTGCCCCGGCAACACCCACAGCCTCACACAACCACATCCGACTGGCCTCACTGCCGCTTGATTTGCTCAGCCCTGAATCCCCTCCCTCCTCCCTTGTTCTGATTGGCCAAACACTAGGACACCATCCAATGGTGTGTTACCATCTGCACTAGATGGCTGGTTTTAGCTTACCCTCTTGTGAAGAGCGATAGCCAATAGCATGAGCCGAGAGCGAACACAAAACAGACAGACAGACAGACATAACAGACAGTCAGACAGACAGACAGACAGTCATACAACACGATGCGCTCTTTCGTCCCCTCACCTATGCACTACTGAAACAAATAAGGGAGGAAACAGAGCGATACAGCAGGTTGCTGAAGGCAGTGTGTGTGGGGGGGCAATGGGCTGTGGCTCTGGCATCCTGGCACTCACACATACACGCACTCACGCAGACTCAAAGTACGTACACACACACACACACACAGATCATCGTATCCAGAACCCACACGTCTGGCAGACACAACTATTCACTGACAATAACATTTTGTCTGTGTGTCCTTCACAGTAACATAATACATGCATAGGATCAACATCATCATGTAATAACTAGCTTTCTTTTTGTTTGTAGCCGTTTTCTTGCATTTCATTTTGTTTGCTAGATTGGTTTTGGTTTTGTCTCACTTGGATTTTTTTGCTTATGTTTGACCTTCTTCCCTAAGATTTTCTTCTTTCATCCGCTTTTTATTTTGCAGAAAAAATATCATCTTTGTTTGCAATAACAGACATCTCTGAAATCTCTCACAAACACCAGTACAGGAACATGCGACAACCCCTGCCTTGCTTCACCCTGTAACCACAGTCCATTCACAGTAGCGCCCAGAGGAACACACGCTGACACACCACCGTATCAAAATGCACACTACTAACACCGTCACCCCGATTCGAAACACAAAGGTGAGCCTTTATATATGAGTTTCTCCAAACTGCCTTTGATAATGGTTTTTCATTCATTTTGACATTTGTCATTTTTAATTTGAGATACCTTGTTTTTTTCTATCGTAAATGTGATTATTAAATTGTTATTGTATATTTTTTTTATCATGACACAATAATTCAAACAAAAAAAGCCAAACCTCACAAAATAACTGGACTGCCTAGCTGTTGGTTTCTTCCATGTGCAGGGATAGAATTGTCTGACAGCCCAGGCACTCTGAGTTTATAGTAAAATTAGCTCTATGTACTCAAATCATATATCACAACTATAACAATCTATGGAAGTGCCTCTGTACTCCCCTATCATGCAATTAGTTCAAATTCAGGTTGATGTTTTTGTTCACATATATGCTAAAGCTACAAAGAATGGTGATGTTTCTTCCTATATGGAAACCATTGGCTATAGGACAGAATCTTTGTAGAAGACCGCAAAATGTTATAAAGAGAGAGAGAGATCTTATACATATATATTTATGGTATATGCTCCTTTTTAAACTTGACTAAAATGAGCTTGTTGGCAGTTTAGTTATTTTCTGAACTCTTGAGCTAGCAGAATTCCATGATGGACAGCACCTCACTGTTACCATGACAATTCAATGAGCACCCACTCAACCTCCACAAATCTACAGTGCAGCATTCAAAAACGAAACAAAAATGTCCATGATGCAAAATAGATGAAACATGTCAAAATCGACAATGGAAAAATTGAAGAAAAAAAGTGTTTGTTTTTTGATGGAAAGTATTATTATTGAAAAATATGTGTCGATTGAGCCACGTGCAATGCATTGGGTAGATTCATTGTGTTTTGTCTGTTAGAGATTTTTAAGAAAGCTAAGAAGAAAAGAGAAAAAAAATCTATTTGTTTCAAGTCCGATGTGCTCCTGGACTCTAAACTAACAGAGCCATATCCTAGTCTTTGTAAGTTGGGGGTATTTGTTTTTATTTTCCTTTATTGTCTCTTTTTTAATGTTTAACGTGTAATCATTTGTTTATAAAAAATGTTTGGAGGGGCTGAAGGAAGATACATTTCTTACAAAACGTTTAAAAAAAATTTGAACATGAAATGAAAAACCGGTGAAATGAAAAACCGGCACTTTTACACACTATAAAGTACATTCAAACTATTTCAAAATGAATGATAATGAACAAAATAATGACTACCTTTAGGAAACCGCATTTATTATTCCTCTTCTCTATTTCTATTCCTTCTCCTGTTTGTAATATTGAGTGGAGGGAGGGGTTCCTGTTCCTTCCTGTATTCCTCTAGTAGGTTGTGAAACAAAAGGCATTTTGGTTCAACCTTTAGATAGGACGAGAGCTGTACTGTAGGCTTAACAATGCCCACAACTACTTCTTCTGATTTATCCCAGATTATTATACTCCTCTCTCCGAGTCTGAGCAAGGAAAAAAAGGAAAATGACAGCTTAGAATTTGTTTCATTTGAGGAGCCAGCCAGTCTGTCAGAACCATGACGTAACGATAGAAATACAGTAGGCCTATGCAAAGTGAGCTTCCCTCCACCCCTTCCTTCTCCACCCTCTCCCTCATTCCCCTGTAAATTCACCTTGACTAGTGCTTGTGCTGTAGTGTAGTTTCCCAGCAGTTAAAGGTTGTCCCTTAAAAGTGCCTTTTGTTCACAGACTCCATTTTGTAATCCAGATCGCTCCCCTTTCATTCGAAATAATTCAAGGTAGAGGTGGAAGTGCCCCTAAGTGCAGATCTAGGATCAGTTTACTGTACCCCATATCCTGACCTGAACCATTAGGAGGGGATATGCAAAACTGACCTTAGATCAGTGCTTAGTGAGTAACTTCATCCGACCTCCACCTCTGAAAAATGATCCCCCTCCATTGTATCAACCTTCCCATAAATCCTTTCCCTTTTCAAAATCCGTATATATATATAGTACAAAAGGAAACTGGTGTGAATTAGTTCTTTACTTTTTATTGATAAATGATGAAAAAAAATACTGAAAAGGCAAAAAAAACTTGTTCTCGTTCCCCCTTGCTCTCTGGCTTTTTTCTTCTTCCCTTCGTCTCCTCCTCTCCTCTCCTCTGTCTATCTGTTCTCTCGTAGACACTGGAGTAGTCTGTAACTGTGTCCTCTCTCTCCCTCCTTTCCCCTCTCTCCCTTCCGTTGATGGAAGGGGTTGTTGAAAAAAAAATGGCCGAAACTTTTTGTCTTGAGCAGAATGCAGTTAGCTCACGTTATTCTTGTCTGTATTGCCTCTTCTTCACATTGTATACCATTACCCATCCTCTTCAGCTTCTCCATTCAAACAGCTAATGTAAGTGAACAAATTACACCAATGGGCTTTTGGGGGTGTGCCTGCCCAGTGTAGGGTAGGACTGGGTGTTAGCGGTTATGGGGGTCTTAGGGGGTCAATAATGTTGGGGTAAAGGAGAAATTATAGGGGTACCTTGTTGGGGGGGGGGGGGGTGCTGTTCTGCTGTGACAAGTTAAGAGTTTTTATTTTTTTTATTTTTTTTGTTTTATTTTATGCCTTTATTTTTATTTTTGACTTAATTTGGATTTTTGCTTTCATAGTTCCTATCTATCAGGGTATGCCATCATTGAAACTCTATAAGAGAGTCTTGGACTGTAAATGAAATGCTACAAGCACCTTATAACTACTGGCTGAGAAAAGGGGGTTTGCAATACTACCAGCACACACACACACCTAGTCATGTATCAAATACTCTAAACTCTTGTATTATTATTGTGAGGTTTTATCTAGTGAAGCCAGCAGCAGTATTAGCCATTGACAAAACACACACCACAACCCACCATATAGAGCCAGCATGATCCAGGCTTGAGGCATACTCTCAAGTGAAACGTAGTTTGAATGCCAGGCTCTAAAAACTCTGTTCCGTTTTGAGATTTGTTTTTGTTTAGTGGTGTCTAGACAGTACGCCCTTTGACCCCCGACCCTACGCCCTCAGAACAGAAGAGCCCCACTCATGCCTGTAGCTCTGTCTGAAATGACACCCTATTCCCTACATAGTGCACTACTTTTTCACTATTCCCATAGGGCCCTGTTCAAAAGTAGTGCACTGTGTAGGGAATAGGGTGCCATTTTAAATGCATCCCATGTCTTTGTGTATAAGAAACACCCCCAGAGCTCTATAGGTGAAATGCATGTGTTAATTACAGTTTCTTTTCCATAAGAAGAAAAACACAGTTTGAGCAGAGCAGCACCTTGATTGAATAAAAGGATGTTCTTGACTGTAGCATCTTGACTGTGTTGTGTCTTTACTTATGATCATGACTGAGAATGGAAATGATGATAGTGGAACCTCATACCTACATGACAAGTTCAGGTAGTTTGATGTGGAAAGGTAGCCATACAGTGAAGGATGTTCTTGACTGTTGGATCTGTGTTGTCTTCATTATGATGACTGGAAATTAATATGATGAAGGGATATAACTATTGTTAGTCTTATTAGCAGTGGGGGGAAAAGTACCCAATTTCATACTTGAGTAAAAGTAAAGATACCTTAATAGAAAATGACTCAAGTAAAAGCCACACAGTAAAGTACTACTTGAGTAAAAGTCTATAAGTATTTGATTTTAAATATACTTAAGTACCAAAAGTATACTGAACAAAAATATAAACGCAACAAGTGTTAGTCCCATGAACTGAAATAAAATATCCCAAAAAATGTCCATATGCACAAAATGTTTTTCTCTCAAATTATGTGCACAAATTTGTTTACATTGCTGTTAGTGAGCATGTATCCTTTCCCAACATAATCTATCCACCTGACAGCTGTGGCATTTCAAGAAGCTGATTAAACAGCATGATCATTACACAGGTGCACCTTGTGCTGGGGACATTAAAAGGCCAATCTAAAAATGTGCAGTTTTGAGGGAGTGTGCAATTGGCATGTTGACTGCAGGAATATCTACCAGATCTGATGCTATTCTCCAGTCATGTGAAATCCATAGATTAGGGCCTAATGAATTTATTTCAATTGAGTGAGTTCCTTCTATGAACTGTAACTCAGTAAAAATCTTTCAAATGTTTTGTTCAGTATAAATGTTATTGCAAAATTTTATTTAAGTATCAAAAGTAAAAGTTTAAATCTTTTCACATTCTTTATATTAAGCAAACCAGACGGCATGATTTTCTTTTGTTTTATGGATAACCAGAGGCACACTCCAAACACACTGACATTGTTTACAAACAAAGCATTTGTGTTTAGTGAGTCAGCCAGATCAGAGGCAGTAGGGATGACCAGGGATGTTCTCTTGATAAGTACTTGAATTGGACCATTTTCCTGTCCTGCTAAGCATTCGAAATGTAAAGAGTACTTTTGGGTGTCAGGGAAAATGTATGGAGTAAAAATTGCATTATTTTCTTTAGGAATGTAGCGGAGTAAAATTTGTCAAAAATATACATAGTAGAGTACTGATAACCCCAAAAAACGACTTAAGTAGTACTTTAAAGTATTTTTACTTAATTACTTTACACTACTGCTTATTAGGCACATTTTCTCGTCCACCTACCCGCCATTTTTTCGAAAGGCAACTTCCGGATCTACCAACTTCCCATTAACTAGCTACGTCACTTCTGTGTATACAGTTTGTAAACAAAGCCAAAACAAAGATGGATTCATCAAAAGGTTTAATCTAAAAATATAGTCAGTTCGAATAACCAAATAGCACAAATTGTAATCGGTGTCATTTACAGTTCGCTGACTTAGGTATTGGTATAATTAGATACAGAATTTACATGTTGTTTCGAGCGATATTGACTTTTATTTCCAAGTTACACAGCGATTAAAATTGTTTTTCTGCATCGACGTCGGAGGGCTGCTGTTCATTCCTATTCGCTAGCTACCCAGCAGGCTAGCTAAAAATACAACTTATTTAGCAAGACACGTACAAATATTTGTTTTTGTTGCTTATCTTGCTGTCCTGTTCGCTAGCTGTCCTGTTCGTATTGGGGGTTGTGTGTGCTGGTCCAGTTCAATGGGGAACTGTTTGTCTTCGCAAGGCGCCGACGATTTGTCTCTCCTCAACGAGTCCCAGGAAGCCAGTGTTCCAGGGGAGCCTCCACCGCCTTACCAGGTAAATTCAGGGGGAGATGGATCACATCTATACCGGGGATTCATTGATAACAATGTAAACTAACTGTTCACGTTGTTAAGTTAACCTAGTAGTGTATTGCATGGGCTGTGTTTTGTATCTTGTTGCTCATTTCGTATTCTGTCAGAAGTGTAGGGTTCACTAGTAAGCTATAACTGTCATGTGGGAATTTCTGGCATGGTTTAGCTTACTAACACTTCTATAAAGGCTTTCTGTCCATTTCCCCACCAAGTCAATGGTATAACATCTGACTGTCTGAGATAGTAGAGGATCCACGTGTAGTTTTGGGGGGGTCCAGAGACTCCCTGATGACTGTATCATGGGTTACCCTGTACCCCTCTCCCCACATGCCATACAGGAGCGTGTCCAGGCGCCAGTGTACCACCCCACCCCCAGTCAGACGTGCCTGGCCAGCCAGCTGACAGAGGAGGAGCAGGTCCGTATCGCCCAGCGGATTGGCCTCATCCACCACCTCCCCAGAGGCATCTTTGACCCCGGCTCTGAGCCCTCTGACAAGAAAGTCAAAGAGTGAGTATGTCTTTTACTGCCCTGTGACCAACCATATCATTTTTCTTCTAGCACAACCAATTTAGACACTAATTTACTAGCAATTTCCTATTTCTAGCCATATTATCTTGAGCCATGGCCCAGAAGGATATTAGTGGGTCCTCCCCTCATCCATTACCAAATGTATGTAAGTTAGCTGTAGGCCTCTCATTATTTGAAACCTGTACCAAATTTTGACTAAATGCTATCTATCATGTCGTGCGCCTCACTCTCCAGGTGTGCGATCTGCATGAATGACTTTGAGTACGGCGACCCCATCCGGTTCCTTCCCTGCCTGCACATCTACCATGTGGACTGCATCGACACCTGGCTGATGAGGTCCTTCACCTGTCCTTCCTGTATGGAGCCTGTGGATGCCGCACTGCTCTCCTCCTATGAGACCAACTGAACTGGTCTCATAGGAGACCAGTTCACTCATCTGAGCAGTCTCTGGCTGGGTCCTGTTCATTAGGCCAAACAGAAGAAAACTGATTAAAACAGGGAGGGACTTGACCTGGACTTGTCCAATAAGTAATGCTTGTTAAAAACAATTCAGTTGCAAAACTATTCCCTATTTAATGTACTACTTTTCACCAGAGCCTTATAGACCCTGATCCAAAGTAGTGCATTAAATAGGGAATAGGGTGCACACAATCCTAGAAACTTCCCCTCTGTTAGAGGTGCCAACGCCCTTATGACACATCACTTCTTTAACCCGGATGTTCTGTTCTAGTCACACAGCCCAGGGAGGAGAGATGGGTTGTGTCAAAATATATATATATTTTAAATGTAACCTTTATTTAACTAGGTAAGTCAGTTACGAACAAATTCTTATTTACAATGACGGCCTACCCCGGCCAAACTCGGATGACGCTGGGGCAATTGTGTGCCGCCCTATGGGACTCCCAATCACGGCTGGTTGTGATACAGTCTGGATTCGAACCAGGTTGTCTGTAGTGACGCCTCTAGCACTGAGATGCAGTGTCTTAGATCACGGCGCCACTTGGAAGCTCCATATGTAGGGCGTGCCACACTGAGTGTGTTGAAAGTGGGGTGTTCTACTCTGTATTGGGGCTTTTGGAATTAGGAACGTCTGTCTCTTTCGCCTTTTCAGACTTGTTGCCAAATACATCTTAAGTGAAGTGAAGGATATAGATGGAGAACTTTAGAAGTCATGATGAGAGATATTATTGACAACTGATTTCACCTGTGGATGATCTGAGGGTGGTAGACTAGAGATTGGCCCATTAGTTTAGTTTATGTAGGCTGGTCTTGGATCTGTTAGTGCTGTCTTCTTGAAAACAACTGATAAGACAGCACAGCAACTGGCAAGACGGCACAAACAGATCTATGTCTTTGTTTATGTGGTTGGTTTATTTTAATTCCCTTTTTCAATCATCCCCCTCCCCAGACTAAAATGTGCAATATGATGTGAGGCAGTGCTAGAATTGCTCCGTTCTGATTGGTCAAAAGAAGGTGACCCCCGACCTTAACACTGCTGTCTCGGCCAATTAGCTTTAAGACAGGTATGGCCTTGAATGTCTCTCAAAAAAGCACAGGGCTCTTGACTAGAATGCAAAAAAAATTCTAATTAAAGGGCACTCTTAGAGAAAGAAAAAAGTTCACAAAGTAATGAGATATGAGAATAAACTTTGAGGTCTCCATCCCATGCCGGTCTAGTAGGTTACCTCATGACTTACTACTGGCCTCATACCTTTATTGGAGATGTTACTACTGGCCTCATACCTTTATTGGAGATGTTACTACTGGCCTCATACCTTTATTGGAGATGTTACTACTGGCCTCATACCTTTATTGGAGATGTTACTACTGGCCTCATACCTTCATTGGAGATGTTGGATTTGTATGTATGTTGTTTTACAGGGTGGGTTGTTGTAGCTGTTAGTTAGTCTGGTTCCAGATCTATTTGTGCTGTCTTGCCAAGGTGGCAAGCCTTACTAGGCTAGCTCTTAGTACCTTAAACTGCATTTTCACCTTGGATCTTTTTCCTGACAAAGCTTTGCCTTGACTATGTGCTCTCTAACTCTTATGAGATCATGGTTTGTTGTTGTTGTTCATTCTTATGTTTACTGTTAGTGGGTGACTTTTGCATCCAAAATGGCACCCTAATCCCTATATAATGCACTACTTTTGAGCAAAGCACGATGCAGGAACTGGTCAAGAGTAGTGCACTATGTAGGGATTACGGTGCCATTTTGGACGCTGCCAAAAATGCTGTGCCATTATCTATCCCCCCGAACTCTATGCACCTTGGGATCTCCTCTGGTACCGTGTAGGTCTGGGACTGTATTCACAAAGAGTCTTAGAGTAGGAGACCGTTTTGCCTTTTGGATCATAGTTATATGGACTCCTAGTCTTTGTGACTACAGGCCTTGAATCAGGACAGGAGGAAATATCTTGTTTGTTCTCCTTTTCCCTCTTCCTCCTTCTATTTCTCCTACTACTCTATTGTCTCTTTGAATAACTTTATGGTAGAAGTGTTTGACGAGAGAAAAAGAGAATGAATACGTGTCAAAAATATAACTGACAGTGTTTTGGATACTGTGTGTGAAGGTTGTATCTAGAGGGTTTTCCAATGTTGTCAGAAAATGTGTTTGTGAATATAGATCTGTTTTTTGTATTGTAGTGATGATCTATTCTACATGATTGAATTCCAGAGACTTTTTTAACTGTTTTGTCGATTGATTATTGGACTAAAATGAATAGGAAACTATTATTGATTGACTGTGGTTTGATACTAACAAAGTAAGGACGAGTGAGAGAGGGTACAGACTCAAACTGAGGAGAATAGAATGGATAATGAATTGAACCCATTCTGAATGTAACTATCTGATCGTGGACATTACTGTGGTGAAGTCAAAACCAGGACCGTATTTGAAATGTACCCTCATCACCAACTCTCTTAAGGTGAAAGTGGGGAAAATATGACTGCTATTCAATTTATTCCTAGACCTATGCCCTTTTAGGTGAACGTGAGCCAACTCCTGTGAAGTACAATCATTTCTGATACTCGTGTTATTGTTTTAGTGCTCCTTGAAGCCGGAGATGGAGAGTGTGTCTACTAAAAGAAGAATATGATTAGTCAGAATGTTCCTGGCTGCTGTTTCTGGGGTTTGTAATGTGTGTGCAATGAGGGCTCAGCTTTTAGGAAAAACTACAATAAAAAGTGGATTCCAAATCTAAACTTCTTCATATATGGCTTCTTATTACCATTTTCTAATTTTGTCTCTGTTTTGTCATAGTTGTTACATTGTTTTTACAATTTGTAATAATGAATTGCAAGTGCACCATCTTTGGCATAACAGGTTCGTTAGATTGAGGTGTCTTGTGATTCCAGTGTATATCCCACCCACAGGATGCTTTCACCATCATAGTCCACCCATCTATCGTCAGCTACAGCGAGGTCATGAAGAAAGAAGACCCTATTTACAGTTTTTTTGCCTGCTAATAGTGAAAGAGAGACGACCTCAATGATAACACAGAGGTCTTCCGTCCCCTGTAGACAAGGACCACCTCAATGATAACACAGAGGTCTTCCGTCCCCTGTAGACAAGGGCCCTGGCCATGTTCAGGGAGCAAATACGGAGGGTTTCTTTATGTCATCTTAAGAGTCCTGTCTCCGAATATACTCAGCAAAAAAAGAAACGTCCTCTCACTATCAACTGCGTTTATTTTCAGCAAACTTAACATGTGTACATATTTGCATGAACATAACAAGATTCAACAACTGAGATATAAACTGAACAAGTTCCACAGACATGTGTATAACAGAAATTGAATAATGTGTCCCTGAACAAAGGGGGGTCAAAAGTAACAGTCAGTATCTGGTGTGGCCACCAGCTGCATTAAGTACTGCAGTGCATCTCCTCATGGACTGCACTAGATTTGCCAGTTCTTGCTGTGAGATGTTACCCCATTCTTCCACCAAGGCACCTGCAAGTTCCCGGACATTTCTGCGGGGAATGGCCCTAGCCCTCACCCTCCGATCCAACAGGTCCCAGACATGCTCAATGGGATTGAGATCCGGGCTCTTCACTGGCCATGGCAGAACACTGACATTCCTGTCTTGCAGGAAATCACGCACAGAACGAGCAGTATGGCTGGTGGCATTGTCATGCTGGAGGGTCATGTCAGGATGAGCCTGCAGGAAGGGTACCACATGAGGGAGGAGGATGTCTTCCCTGTAACGCACAGCTTTGAGATTGCCTGCAATGACAACAAGCTCAGTCCAATGATGATGTGACACACCGCCGCAGACCATGATGGACCCTCCACCTCCAAATCGATCCCGCTCCAGAGTACAGGCCTCGGTGTAACGCTCATTCCTTCGACAATAAACGCGAATCCGTCCATCACCCATGGTGAGACAAAACTGCGACTCGTCAGTGAAGAGCAATTTTTGCCAGTCCTGTCTGGTCCAGCGACAGTGGGTTTGTGCCCATAGGTGACATTGTTGCCGGTGATGTCTGGTGAAGACCTGCCTTACAACAGGCCTACAAGCCCTCAGTCCAGCCTCTCTCAGCCTATTGCTGACAGTTTGAGCACTGATGGAGAGATTGTGTGTTCCTGGTGTAACTCGGGCAGTTGTTGTTGCCAACCTGTACTTGTCCCGCAGGTGTGATGTTCGGATTTACCGATTCTGTGCAGGTGTTGTTACACGTGGTCTGCCACTGTGAGGACGATCAGCTGTCCGTCCTGTCTCCCTGTAGCGTTGTCTTAAGCGTCTCACAGTACGGACATTGCAATTTATTGCCCTGGCCACATCTGCAGTCCTCATGCCTCCTTGCAGCATGCCTAAGGCACGTTCACGCAGATGAGCAGGGACCCAGGGCATCTTTCTTTTGGTGGTTTCAGAGTCAGTAGAAAGACCTGTTTAGTGTCCTAAGTTTTCATAACTGTGACCTTAATTGCCTACCGTTTGTAAGCTGTTAGTTTAACGACCGTTCCACAGGTGCATGTTCATTACTTGTTTATGGTTCATTGAACAAGCATGGGAAACAGTGTTTAAACCCTTTACAATGAAGATTTGTGAAGTTATTTGGATTTTCATGAATGATCTTTGAAAACAGGGTCCTGAAAAAGGGAGGTTTCTTTTTTTGCTGAGTTTACATGCAGACCAGACTAGCCAGTAATAGGTTGATACTGCCTATTTTATTTATTTCAGTAGCCTAATAGGTTGATACTGCCTATTTTATTATTTCAGTTGCCTAATAGGTTGATACTGCCTATTTTATTATTTCAGTTGCCTAATAGATTGATACTGCCTATTTTATTATTTCAGTTGCCTAATAGGTTGATACTGCCTATTTTATTATTTCAGTAGCCTAATAGGTTGACACTGCCTATTTTATTATTTCAGTTGCCTAATAGATTGATACTGCCTATTTTATTATTTCAGTAGCCTAATAGGTTGATACTGCCTATTTTATTATTTCAGTTGCCTAATAGGTTGATGCTGCCTATTTTATTATTTCAGTTGCCTAATAGGTTGATACTGCCTATTTTATTATTTCAGTTGCCTAATAGGTTGATACTGCCTATTTTATTATTTCAGTAGCCTAATAGGTTGACACTGCCTATTTTATTATTTCAGTTGCCTAATAGGTTGACACTGCCTATTTTATTATTTCAGTTGCCTAATAGGTTGATACTGCCTATTTCATTACATGTATTCTCTGTTTAACAGCAAGCTACTTTAATCCTAAAGGCTCATAATTCTAGATACACACATATTAGAATCATTAAATATGTGAATGTCTTCGATTAATTTTATTTTCATAATTAATCGTCTGTCTGAAATAACAACCAGTACATGTAAATCCATGTAATCCAAACTAATGTGTTGTGTATTTCTATATGACATATGCAAATGTAATAGAATAAATCAAGAATACGAAAATACTTTCTTAACATCGTTTTCACGTGCTCAGCTAATAAACTAACAAACCAAAAGTATGCTTATAGTAGGCTAAAATGCTCTTGACTTTTAGGTTCAATTGTATACACACGTTGCATTTGAGCAAAATGTTTGAAAAGCTCTTCATAAATAAGTCATCATTTTGAGTGAAACTATCCTGTTGACATGACATTATTTAAGCATTCAGAAAATTATTTTTGGTAACATTAGGAATTAGAATACTGGAATGGTATTGAACCTTCTTATGATGAGACAAAGGTCAGTCAAGTTGGGTCAGGGAGTTGGTTAACTTAGGATAAAAGCGTCTGCCAAATTTCACATACAGCTCTGGAAAAAATTAAGACACCACTGCAAAATGATCAGTTTCTCTGTTTTTTACTATTTATTGGTATGTGTTTGGGTAAAATTAACATTTTTGTTTTATTCAATGAACTACTGACAACATTTGTCCCAAATTTCAAGTAAAAATATAGTCATTTAGTGCATTTATTTGCATAAAATGGACAGGTCATGGGTTCAGGTCTGGAGATTGGGCTGGCCATGACAGGGTCTTGATCTGGTGGTCCTCCATCCACACCTTCATTGACCTGGCTGTGTGGCATGGAACATTGTCCTGCTGGAAAAACCAATCCTCCGAGTTGGGGAGCATTGTCCTGCTGGAACAACCAATCCTCCGAGTTGGGGAACATTGTCCTGCTGGAAAAACCAATCCTCAGAGTTGAGGAACATTGTCCTGCTGGAACAACCAATCCTCAGAGTTGGGGAGCATTGTCCTGCTGGAAAAACCAATCCTCCGAGTTGGGGAACATTGTCCTGCTGGAACAACCAATCCTCAGAGTTGGGGAACATTGTCCTGCTGGAACAACCAATCCTCAGAGTTGGGGAACATTGTCCTGCTGGAAAAACCAATCCTCAGAGTTGGGGAACATTGTCCTGCTGGAAAAACCAATCCTCAGAGTTGAGGAACATTGTCCTGCTGGAACAACCAATCCTCAGAGTTGGGGAACATTGTCCTGCTGGAAAAACCAATCCTCAGAGTTGAGGAACATTGTCCTGCTGGAACAACCAACCCTCAGAGTTGGGGAACATTGTCAGAGCAGAAGGAAGCAGGTTGTCTTCCAGGACACCTTGTACGTGACTTGATTCATGCGTCCTTCACAAAGACAAATCTGCCTGATTCCAGCCTTGCTGAAGCACCCCCAGATCATCACCGATCCTCTACCAAATTTCCCAGTGGGTGCGAGACACTGTGGCTTGTAGGCCTCTCCAGGTCTCGCACCCACTGTGGCATTTGGTGGAGGAATTTTTGCGCCAGGAGTGGCATAAAGTCACCCAACATCAATGTGAAAGACTGGTGGAGGGCATGAAAGCTGTGATTGAAAATCAGGGTTATTCCACCAAATATTGATTTCTGAACTCTTCTTAAGTTAAACCATTAGTATTGTGTTGTTTAAAAATGAATATGAACTTATTTTATTAGCATTATTCGAGGTCTGACAACACTACATATTTTTTGCTATTTTGACCAGTTGTCATTTTCTGCAAATAAATGCTCTAAATGACAACATTTTTATTTGGAATTTGGGAGAAATGTTGTCAGTAGTTTATAGAATAAAACAAAAAATGTCATTTTACCCAAACACATACCTATAAATAGTAAAACCAGAGAAACTGATCATTTGCAGTGGTTTCTTAATATTTTCCAGAGCTGTATATTACCTATGCCTATCCTGCCATTCATTGTAATTAGACTGGTTTTGGATTCATCCTTGACCAAGATGGCTGCCGTGTTTGCCCAATTATGGAAATTTGAGGGTTTATTGTCACATCTGCTCCTGCTACACCCCCTAGTGGACATTCGGTGTCTCCTTGACCTGCAGCCATTCCCCCAGTTCTCTCCCTCTCCCTCTCCCGCTCCCTCTTCTTCTCTCTCTCTCTGTGTGATTGTGTGTTTGGAGACAGGTGTGCTGGAGTCAGAGCAGTTCCCCACCAGCTGCAATCCGTTCCATAATCAAGACCTCTACAAATATTGAATCCTGCCACTTCCACTCTGCCAGATTGTAATCTCCATTAATTTTGCCGCTCTGACTCTGGTTCCTGTCTCCTGTTCCACATTTCACTACCCTGTTCTGGATTCAACTCATCATCGCTCCCTTGGATTCCCTTCCGGACCTGTTTGCCCTGTCCCAACCAAAGCTCACTCCAACCTCAGCCTCCACATCGGGTTTCCTACAACTCATCCAAGCTTCCCTGGATCTGCACTTCATCTCTCCCTGTGTTACAATAAATATCTTGGTTCATTCATCCCTGTTTCCTGGTCTGAGTCTGCTCTTGGGTTCTCCTGTGCTGCTCCGCTTAACATTTGACAATGCCCCTCTAGTAATTTAATAGGCTCTCTATGGGTTTACTGCGGCCCGCATGACACATGGCACATTCAATTGTATGATGACAAAAACGTCGCTTGACATTGAGCGCCATCAAGTGACGTCACTGTGTAAAACACCTTAATATTCGTTAATGAAGACAAATCGCTTCATAACCTATATCTGGCGTTGTGGCATACACATCATTCTCTATTTTTTTTATTATTTCCGTGATACATTTCTAGGTTCTCTTCACTTTAGAATCGGTTGTAGTGAACATGCATTTCCAGTGCATCCACACATAGTGGCTTCTGTCATGCCTTGATGAGCAGGTAAGAACATTTCCTAGATTTAAAAAAAACATGTAGACCTACATAGGAAGTGATAAATAATAGGTAAAATGTGGCCCGTCATATCCCTTATAAGTTTGTATGAGTTCAAATTAATGGCCAGTTAGCGCTCTGCTCACTGGTTCCAGAGCTAATGATGGCCTGTCTTATAGAGAAAGCTCATCAGAGAGTTCCTGACTCCTCAGGGGCAGGCTGCACTGTGAACCTACATCACTGTCAATCACATGAGAGGATGGATCCTCTTCAATGTTGAGAAAGCCTTCCTGAAAAAGGGAGAGAGACCTCAAGGTCCACAGGCAGTCAACCTGTCCAACACTTTCCTGTTTAGCTAATAATGAATCTAAATACATGGCCAAAAGTCTCTTTGCTGAATATATGACACAAAGTGACTGATGTGCATTCTGTGTTTCATTTGTAGATTTCAGGAAGAGAGAGTGGAGAAACCCCTACCTCATTGAGCTGGTAAGAAATATACTTCACTTTATAACCAGCGAGATGTGAAAGATCCATAATAGCCTGATCAAAATGACGTTGTCAAGTGTGTCAGGTGTTCAAAATGAGTTGTAAATGCTTTCATTCGTATAAACATTTGCCACTGCTAATATGCAACTCAGTATTCCACTACATTCAAACTCACAGACAGACATTGAAGGTGAGGAGTCGGCACAGGCTCGTCAACATCAAGCAGGATATTTGGAGAGAGCTCAATGTGGAGCGATGCCCGTCTCTCCGGTCTACTGGAATGACCGGCTCCTCTTATCCCTGTTTGTGACTATTTTCAGTGTAATACTGTAGTAATAGAGGCATGCTGTGTGTTTCATAAGGAATACATGCTATGCATTCAGAAAGTACTCATACCCCTTGACTTATTCCACATTTTGTTGTGTTAAAGCCCGAAATTCTAAATGGATGAAATTGTTGTTTTTTCCACCCATCTACACACAATACTCCATAATGACGAAGTCAAAACAGGATTGTAGACATTTTTGCAAATTGATTGAAAATGTAATATATAAATATCTTATCATAGACTGCTGTTTTAACCTCTATCAAAAGTCATAAGAGGAGCATTTAGAGATCACATGGAAAAGAGAGAAATACATGTTAAGTTCATTGTGGAGCAGCAGCAGCTCTTCATTGACAACGCAGAGAAACATGCCAAACCTGAGATCAAGTCAGAGGAGATGCTCCAGGTGGAGATTCCACAGGAAGTCAGGGAGGTCGTGGAGATCCTGGTGGACATGGCGGCAGAAAGAGACAGCACAAGGGACATCGTCCAAAGAGCCCTCACTGAAATCGGGACCAAGGTGACGAGCTGCCTCCAAGACCTTCCCGAAGCAGGTCGTGGTGCTCAGTTAAACCATCAGGACATTATCTCCCAGGTAATTCTTCAAGTGAATTACAAACCCTTTCAGAATTGACTTTCTCTGAAGGTCACCCCTCTTTTGAAGGATGCAGAAGCTCTCCTATGGTCCTTGTTATGGGAGCCAGGTCACGGGGGGCAGCTGGTCAACACTCTTCAGCAGTCCACAGATCACTTGGAGGTGGTGAAGAGGGTTAAACCAAGGCCTTATACCTTTCAATAAATGATGTTATGATAAACGGTAAGGTCTCCTCAGGAGACCTCTCTGTGTTGTTAACACCTGCTTTGAGTGTTGTGACCTTCAGACACTATCAGAAGGTGACGTTGGCGGCAGGTGGCGGCAGGGTAGCCTAGTGGTTAGAGCGTTGGGCTAGTAACCGAAAGGTTGCAAGTTCAAATCCCCGAGCTGACAAGGTACAAATCTGTCGTTCTGCCCCTGAACAAGGCAGTTAACCCACTGTTCCTAGGCCGTCATTGAAAATAAGAATTTGTTCTTAACTGACTTGTCTAGTTAAATAAAGGTTAAATGTAAGTCGCTCTGGATAAGAGCGTCTGCTAAATGACTTAAATGTAAGGTGTCTACGTTCAGACTCTTCCTGTCTGGATCCCACCATGGTTATCTGGTTTTCTGAGAACACAAGGCTGCCACAGACCTGATGAAACCAGCTCCCTGTCAGAAGATGCTTACACTCGTTCACCTTGTTATGACTCTATACTTGTGATGAAAGGTCAAGTTTCGGTCCAACCCACAAGATGGTTACTGCTGTCAGGGGAGTTTAGATTTATTAAAATGTTGTTGCCAGGGAAACTCACGCAAGGAGGACTGGGAGAGGATATATGAGTTACAGGATGTCTTAGACATTTTGCAGAACTTGGGGGGAAACTATCATATACTGTTATATTGTACTCCGTACCAACTTCTGCCTACAAATTGTATTACTAAAGGAGTATTTTAAACAGAGTCTGTGTTTCCTTTCCATTACTAATGTATGTTTGATAATTATATAGACCTGATCATTTGTTGAAGAAATTGACCAACAGTGGCCACGAACATCATGGAGAACCTGGAGGAGATACTAGGCCCCAGAACGGTGCTGGCGAGAGCACTTGGACTGGGATCAAACATCTTCAACCTCTATGAGGTTTGCCTTGTAGCTCTGTGGATAGCTAAGAGTGTACCTGATCGGTTTGCTGCTAACAAGGAGGGACTTATTACCCAGAGTATGATGGAGAACCATGCTCTAAGTTCTGGAGCCCATCCTACAACAGAACTATCTACAGCTGGTATATGAGGCTGAGGCTAGAGAAGCACCTCTTTCTGATGCCACCAGCACCACATTCCAGACCATCAAAGAAGATGATGACCAGCCTTCTCAGTCTTCAAGGACTGCGCTGGACAGGAAGTGGGGCATGACAAACCAAAGAAGATGACCAGCCTTCTCAGTCTTCGAGGACTGCGCTGGACAGGAAGTGGAGCATGACAAACCAAAGAAGATGACCAGCCTTCTCAGTCTTCGAGGACTGCGCTGGACAGGAAGTGGAGCATGACAAACCAAAGAAGATGAGGAGGATTCGCAACATCTTCAGAAGGAAATGTAATGAAGGGGCTTCTAAAGCCTATTACCACCACAAGACTCGTATATTAGAAGAGAATTCTAACAGCCTGACATTGTTATTTCATTTGTCTGTTATTATTTGGGAAATAGAATGATGGGATTTGGGCCTTGGCATTTCTGATTAGAAACCCCACAAGACTCCTACTAGAACGGAACTGTAACAGCCTGATATTTGTATTTTTTGTTCCTATTTTATTGTTGTTTTCTTCATTTTAAAGTATATTAATGTAACTTTTTTTATGCACACTGATTGAGATAAAACGACATGTTCAATCTATATTGTTACTCTGTGGTTGGATGTTGACGAAAGGATTTTAAATCATGTAGACGATGAAGAAATGATCTGTGCATTTTATACCCCATATGGTATACTCTTTTTATTAAAAAATGTACAAATATATACAATATATACAAATATTTTTGTTGAACAAATTTCACAAACAGTATAACTGACTTTACAAAAATGGATTTTCGACACGTAGAAATATTACAGTAATAACTGCTAAATCTTGAGATTGTAAATGAAAAAGGATAGATTTCATGTTGCTCTCATTTTCACAGTGACATTGATAAAAGATACAGAAATTTCACAAAATGTTCAGGAGTACTAGTCTATTAGTAGTGTACTAGTGATTTTATACTGGTACATTGAGTCAGTACTGCCAGTCAGACACATGGACATGTATCAATATCACACACATCCTAACTCATAGTTTAATGTGGCTACATACAACACAGGAACAATGAGAATTTATATTACTAAGTTATTACTTACTTATGTACAATATTTAGTTTTTTAACACATTTTAAAACTATTTAGGATCAACAACATTATAAAATATGGGGTCCTTCATCATCTCTAAGGTCTTTAAAGTACAAAAATACTCCCAACATCATCTAGGTCTAGGGTAATCTTCTGTTATGGACGGATACTACTTTGCTGAAAACACTTCTTTACAACTTTAGAAAGCATAGATTCCCATGCCAACCGTTGCCAGGGCTACACAGATCCCCAGCACCATTCTGAAGAGGGGTGATGCGTTGACCAGACTGGTCTGGATCTGAAGGGATCTAGCCGTCAGTTTCTCTCCTGAGAAAAGGAGGAATTATTAGTATTATCTAACACACTAACTGCATATGTACTAAATATCACCGTCATCATATTCAACCGGTGTGTGTGTGTGTGCGTGCGTTCGCACATGCATGTGCGTGTGTGTGTGTCTATGCCTGTGTCTGTATGTGTGAGTGTGTGTAACTTACCATCAGCCAGTTTGGAGTGTGTCGACGTGTGTCTTGTGCATCTATTTCTGGTTGTCGTATGCATGAGCTCACTTTCCCTCTCTGTCACAGACACCATCTTCTGAAGATCGTCAAAGACCTGCATCACAGATAGAGGCAAGACAACATCAGTCAAAAGTCAGCCATCTTATGTACAAAGAGCCAAGAAGCTCATTAAAAAAACTAAACGGCACTCACTTAGCTTATAGTTGAACACCAACCCTAATATCTAACCTTATATCACCCCTAAACCATGGCTGTTCCGTTTCCCTATTCCTCATCATCCCCCCATCCTCTCCTCCTCCACTCCTCTCCTCCTCCTCCACTCCTCTCCTCCACTCCTCTCCTCTCCTCCACTCCTCTCCTCTCCTCCACTCCTCTCCTCCACTCCTCTCCTCCTCCTCCACTCCTCTCCTCCTCCTCCACTCCTCTCCTCCTCCACTCCTCTCCTCCTCCTCCACCATTCCTCTCCTCCTCCTCCACTCCTCTCCTCCTCCTCCACTCCTCTCCTCCTCCTCCTCCTCCACCACTCCTCTCCTCCTCCTCCACTCCTCCTCACCTGGATGTTCAACTCGAAGGCTCTGACAGCCTCCTCCAGCATTCCTTTCCTCTCCTCCTCCTCCAGCTCTATGCTGTTCATTCTACTCCTGTACAGCTGTTTGAACAGGTTGGGGCTGCTCACGCCCGGGAAGGAAAAGAACGACAGACCCTCGCCACCCTTCAGCCCCAGAGACTTCTGGGTAATGCGGCCAAGGACTTGTCCGCCAGATAGGTCGCCGAGGTAGCGGGTGTATGCGTGGGCCACTAGGTACTCAGGGTTGTCTTTGCCGATCTGTGGGGGGAAGGAGAGAAAGAGAGAAAGAAAGAGAGAGAGTCAGTACAGTCATTGGTGTGAATGCACTATAAACCCATTCCAAGTAACCAAATTATTTTAAAAAGTGTCTCAACTTCTAACGTTTGGCTGAATTTACATTGGATTTTTGAAACCCTCATTTGCCCCCTTCATGGTTACATAAGGCAGGGTTTCCTAAACTTGGTCCTGGGGCCCATCTTGGGTGCACGTTTAGTTTTTTGTCCTAACACTACACAGATGATTCAAATAATCAAAGGTACACAGCTGATTCCAATAATGACATTTTTATGATGAGGTAGTTATTTGAATCAGCTGTGTGGTGCTAGGGCAAAAACTAAAATATGCACCCAGAGGAGGCCCCAGGATCGAGTTTGGGAAACCCTGTTATAAAGCATTATGGTACGAGTCA
The DNA here is from genome assembly GCF_016432855.1 of Salvelinus namaycush. Classification (NCBI taxonomy): domain Eukaryota; kingdom Metazoa; phylum Chordata; class Actinopteri; order Salmoniformes; family Salmonidae; genus Salvelinus; species Salvelinus namaycush. The sequence goes on from NC_052345.1 coordinate 4,973,258, forward strand.
ACTTCCATAGTAGCTGGTAGGTTAGACTCCAGACCAGTCCAGTTTAATACACACCTGTCTGAGTCTATGGGCATATATTTTAGTGGCAGCCGGTACAACAATCTTCTCTCTCCAGTCCTGCCCATAGAAATGCTCCAGGTCTCTCTCCACTGACTCCAGCCGTGCTAGTTCCAGGGGGAAGTATATAGGCGCGACACTTGGGTGGTTGGAGTTGTTGTCCAGAGCTTCCTCTAGTGCTTGATAGATCTCATAGAGGGAGCACAGGAGAAGCTGAGGAAAGGAGATAAGGAAAGGATATAAACTAGGGTTTAGTCTCAATACTTCCATTATATACAAAATACAGTACCTTGACCCACAACAGTTTCTAGCAGTACATGATAGAATGATGGAGCATGATGATGCACGGCGCTCCAGCTTGAAAAATGTTGCATGTCCACACTGAAGATTCGGATCAACTGATGGGAATTACAGTGTAGATAAGGAATCACAAGACTAATTGCGTTGTACTTGCTAGTATCTCCATTTACTAACATGCAGCAGAGGTTTAAACAGAGATATGAATAGATGAATACTCATCTTTGTCTTTATTAATGATATGTTAATGATTGATTACCTTGTACTGTGTCAGACTGACGTTTCCTCTCTGGTAGGCCAGCATCAGCTCAGTGTTCTCTGCTCTGACATGGCTGTCCTTGGTTACAGCTTTAATCTGCTCCGACAGATCACTGTGGGAGAGAGAGAGGAAAACACATTAACCCCTGTATTCAACCTGTAAAGTTACACCATTACTGTACTGTTCACAGAGAGAGAGAGAGAGAGAGAGAGAGAGAGAGAGAGAGAGAGAGAGAGAGAGAGAGAGAGAGAGAGAGAGAGAGAGAGAGAGAGAGAGAGAGAGAGAGAGAGAGAGAGAGAGAGAGAGAGAGAGAGAGAGAGAGAGAGAGAGAGAGAGAGATAAAGAGAGAGAGATAAAGAGAGAGAGAGAGAGATGGGGGTCATGTTAACTTCTGTTTTCAACCTGTGATAAAGACTGTCTTACACACTGAGCGTACATGACCCAGTTCACACACCGAGTGATGATTGACAGAAGGTTGAGACGGGGAATGCCCACTGACATATAGAACAGCTGGGTGACATGTCACTTAAAGGTGGAAAACCAACACAGGCCTATCAATGGAGGCTAACTGCTAACGAAGATAAGATACTGCAGGAGACGGGTCTATCAATGGAGGCTGACTGCTAACGAAGATAAGATACTGCAGGAGACGGGTCTATCAATGGAGGCTAACTGCTAACGAAGATAAGATACTGCAGGAGACGGGTCTATCAATGGAGGTTGACTGCTAACGAAGATAAGATACTGCAGGAGACGGGTCTATCAATGGAGGCTAACTGCTAACGAAGATAAGATACTGCAGGAGACGGGTCTATCAATGGAGGCTAACTGCTAACGAAGATAAGATACTGCAGGAGACGGGTCTATCAATGGAGGCAGACTGCTAACGAAGATAAGATACTGCAGGAGACGGGTCTATCAATGGAGGCAGACTGCTAACGAAGATAAGATACTGCAGGAGACGGGTCTATCAATGGAGGCTGACTGCTAACGAAGATAAGATACTGCAGGAGACGGGTCTATCAATGGAGGCTGACTGCTAACGAAGATAAGATACTGTAGGAGACGGGTCTATCAATGGAGGCTGACTGCTAACGAAGATAAGATACTGTAGGAGACGGGTCTATCAATGGAGGCTGACTGCTAACGAAGATAAGATACTGCAGGAGACGGGTCTATCAATGGAGGCTGACTGCTAACGAAGATAAGATACTGCAGGAGACGGGTCTATCAATGGAGGCAGACTGCTAACGAAGATAAGATACTGCAGGAGACGGGTCTATCAATGGAGGCTGACTGCTAACGAAGATAAGATACTGCAGGAGACGGGTCTATCAATGGAGGCTGACTGCTAACGAAGATAAGATACTGCAGGTGACGGCAAGTAGATCAGAGCAATAGACACCTACTCAGAAGAACACCCCAGGAAACACTGTCTCTTGCAAAAGCAGCATGTTTATAAGAAACAGTTCAGGTTGTCTGAGATCTTCATATGCTTGGTAGAGGCAAGCACAGAGACAGTGTATATTAACTGTCTGTTAAGTTAAATCAAAACACAGAAATCAGTAGCATGTATACTGCTGGCTGTAACAACAGTTCACAGCCTTACCTGTCTGTGAGCTCCACTTGTGTCTGCATCTTCTTCTCTGTCTCCATATCTGTGTTTACAACAGAGAAAACCATCAATATGACTGAGATAATACGGTGTCATACAGTATGATCTATAACAGAGTATACCATATAAACATGATATGTATGTTGATAATAAGCCTTTAAAATGATCACACATCAGATACTTGCATGTTGCTATATGACCCAAACAGGAATTGCAATGTCAGTTGCTATAGAAAGTTATGACTGAAAGCTATGACCCAGAAATGGCACAAAAGTCAAATTGTAAATCAGTTTTTTCACTCACCAGTTCACAAGTTCTACAATAGTTGGTCCTTTCTTTGTTGTTATATTCCCCCAATGATAGACTGTCTTCTCCTTCTCTCTCTTTGTCCCTAAGTGTACAATCCTTACTTTGTGTGCCTCCTCTCCGGTCTCTACCTCTCTTTATACTGTCCTCCCCTCCTCCCTCCCTTTTTCTCTTTCACGGGTTAGCTGAGCTGAGAGAAACAGGAAGCAGTAAACCTGACTCAACAACAGCTCTGCTAGGAACAGCTATGGGAACATTGTAGAGGGAGGGACTAGGACTAAACATGACAGGGCAACTTTAGGAATACTAGTAATGGAAAACTGGGGGAGGAGGGACCCACGCTTAACATGACAAGGTAACTTTAGGAATATAAATGGAAAACTGGAGGGAGGGCCCAATGCTTAACATGACAAGGCAACTTTAGGAATATAATTGGAAAACTGGAGGGAGGGCCCAATGCTTAACATGACAAGGCAACTTTAGGAACATAAATCAAAAACTGGAGGGAGGGGGGGACCAAGAGTAAACATGACTAACTTTTTTTACCACCCTGGAAAGAAGAGGGAGGAGTGAGGGAATAGCAATGGACAACTGGGGAGTATGGAGGGACTAGGACTAATCATGACAGAGCAACTTTAGGAACAACATGGAATGGTGACAGGAATGTAGGCTGGGAGGAGGGATCAGAAGTCAGCACTAACTAAACATGACAGTGCAACTTCAGCACTCTGGGGAGCAGAGGGAGGAGTGTTGAAATCCGGACTCTGTGTAAACTACACAGCACAATCACATGACTATGTTGTGTTTTGTCAAGAGGTGGTAGTAATCTAATGTTTGATGATTCAAGTTTGCTACTTGAAGTTCGCTAGTTGGCTCTTTGTGGGTCAATTATGTACGGTTTACTGTCCCATTATATATATACATATATATATATATATAAATATTTTAAAAAGGTAATGAAATACATGTGATTGAATACATTTTTCATAAACTCGTGAAATACTGTAAATTCCCCAACAGTAAATGCAGAAGAGGTAAGAACAATTACCCAACGTACAGGTCACATCGTGGTTTATGTGTCATTACTTTCTGATACATAGCAACATTTCATAATGGACTCGCTGACATTGCACTCTCCTGATGTTCAAGTGCAATGTCTAGCTAAAATATGAGTCACAGACACAGTGAACTTGAAGTCCAAATACACACGTATAACAAAGGGTTCCAAAAGGGTTCTTCGGCTGTCCCCATTGGATAACCTTTTTTGGTTGCAGGTAGAACCCTTTTTGGTTCCAGGTAGAACACCTTTGGGTTCCATGTAGAACCCTCTATGGAAAGGGATCTACATGGAACCCAAAAAGATTCTAGCCTACTTGGAACCAAAAAGATTCTACCTGCAACCAAAAAAGGTTAATCAAAGTGTTCTCCTATGGGGACAGCTGAAGAACCCTTTAAGGTTCTAGCACCTTATACTGTACTTTGTAGTTGTGTATTCTTTTGTTGAACTCCTCAGCCTCCTTCCACTAGACTAAGTCTCTGTGGATGTACTGTCCAGTACATTCAAGTAACATGGGTATAGACAGATGAATAGACACCTGTTGGTTTAATTGTTAACAGTGTAACCTAAATAGTCTCCACTGTTTCTGTACACACAGTGTGCTGCAATGCTGTTTGACTCATCTCTGACAGCCAAGTTCAACCTCCCTCTCTCTGTCACAACAAAGCACTCAATCATGCCTGGAAATGGCAGTGGCAATTTGGCAATGATGTATCACACTGAGAAGTAAACAACTATTCCTATTTAATTCCCTCTTAGGTCTAATATCAGTTGATGATTCATATATGACTGATATTGTTAATATGGTTATGCATTATAAGGGTATAATTATTCGATTTTGATGCCATAAGATTTAGTTTAAAGATTAATTTATTTAATGGAGAATAATCCATAACTGTAACTTTGTTGCAAGTCTGCAACAATGCAGCCAAATATATAGATTGTGTATAACTGGTGTGCCAAATTGTAGCAATAAAATAATTGGTCATAAAGGTTTAGGACGTGATTTTCATGCCGAAGCAGTCAGCGATAAGAATATTGCTTTGAACGCTTACCGTGATTCAGCGACTATGCGGACGTGAGGGAAGGGGGAGAAATGGGGTGAGAACGATTCGACCATTTCCTAAACATGAGTCCACGGAATTTGTACCAGCAGGGACTCGCATTCCAATGGTGTTGAAATCATCCCGCCAGCGAAGGTGACTCAAATTCAGGAAATTATGGAGCAACGATTTATCACCCATAAATTGAGTAGAGTAGGCTAGCCTGACAGTCTGTGAGTAAAAACATATGATTTTTATCACACGGCAAAATTGTAACATACATTGCAATGTTTTGTAAATAATACTTTCAACCAATAATACTGATTTTGTTAGCCTATGAAAAGTATAGGCCAAAGTCTCTTTTTACGTAAGCCACGCGCCTCCACCACGGTGTGCGTTATCCAGCGCGTGTGAGCACAGCAAACTTTGAACTCTTCAAAGATGGCGACAAGCGGTGGGTGAAGTTTGGAGATGGTCCATCAGTTATTTGTCGACACATCGGAAAGCCGAAACGGAGCTCTCTTGATCTGCTACCAATTCGTTGTTGAAAAACACATAGCTATTTCATAATCGAAATTACCGCGAGCTGTTGAGCAACATAGCCACCTCCGTACTGCGTTTACATTTGTGCGGAGCAGGTAGGCAGAGTGTTTGTTTAGAGGTGGTAGAATGCACCTGTTAGGAGGTTCAAATGCATGTTCTTGCCAGTGTGCCCAAGCAGCGTCTTTGCAATAGTAGCCTATTCAGTAGATTTGAACCTATACATTGTATCATGTAATGTCCATCGATTTTAATGTCTATATTACTGCCTCTCTTTCCCAGGTGTAGAAGATGGAGGGAGAGGTGGGCCTTGTGACCAGCCGCAGTCAGAGGGAGAAGAAAAGATCCTACAAAGATTTCCTGAGAGAGGGGGATGAGGATGATGACCTAGTGGCGGACGAGGAACAACTTGTTGTCAAAGAACGCAAATGCAAGAAGTCATACAAGAAGGAGAGGAGACATTCAGGTTTGGAACGCGGATACATAGTGAGCGTGACTATGACATTTAGAGCAATGGCACCCTGTTCCCTACATAGTGCACTACTTTTGACCATGGTCAAAACTAGTGCACTATGTAAGGAATAGGGTGCCATTTGGGATGCACATCTCCCTGTCATTTTGGCTCAATCTCATAGGTGCTGCATCCTTACGTACTCTCTACAGGTGACCACACCCACCCCCACAGTTGGACCAATGGCAGTGCAGGACCGGAGTTGTATGTTCTCTCCCATCACCAGTATGACCACCAGACCTGTGAATCACCAGACGAATGGTTGACAGAGGGGGAGAGAATTGAGGAAGTGAGTGAATAGGTGGGGTGAGTCTCCATTTTATGTCCTTGATTCCTTGCAGCCTCAGACGTTCTCCTCTGATGAGGTTTAAGAAGGAGTCAAGGAGAGGATACAAGGAATCAACAAAAATACAATTGAGATTCACCTGGGGACTAAGGCCTCTTTCTGTAGTTGGTTAGTAAGAGGAAGACCAAGTTGCCCTCTAGACACTGACCTAAGGTATGCCTAGCATTTCCCCACTAGTGATTAATGTTAAGGATATAGGGAGGGTGTACTGATCCTAGATCTGTGTCTAAAAGAGCAGCTTCTAGGTGTTATTGTGTAAAATGGACAGCAGAGGGCAGTGCTTGGTAAGTTTCCTTCCACTGATCTTCTTTTCTGCTTCTTACTCATCCCTCATTTTTTCCCCCCCGCTCCTCTCCCAGAGTAGGGATGAGTCTACCATGCCATCGTTCTGGATGTACATGGACGACCAGCAGAACGAGATAAGAGCGGAGGCCTCTACAGCTAGTTGCAGTTTCATGACCCCTGATACCACAGACTCACCCATGTTGACAGGGCCTGAGGTAGACCCAGTGAACGCGGCGGCCCACCTACAGCTGCTGGGGGAATCGCTGTCTCACATTGGCCACCGGCTTCAGGGAACTAAGGTGGGCTGGTTGAACACGGTTGGCTTCATTGTCCTCACACTGAAAGGCTACTGAATACGGACATGTAATGCAAGCATTGTTTGATTGAAGTTGCTGATAGTTTGATGAATCTCGCTCTCTTTTGCCCTGACCCTCCCTTTATTTCTGTGTCTCTTTCCCTGTCTGTCTCTCTTTCTGTCTCTCTCTAGGAGATGATGGCAGTGTCAGGTAGTCTGTCTGTGTTACTGGACTCTCTACTGTGTGCCCTGGCTCCCCTGGCCTGTCTCACCTCTCTGGTCCCCGAGCTACGCAGCTGCCCTTCACACTCACACACACTGGTGAGGCTTACACACACACACACACACACACACACACACACACACACTGGTGAGGCTTACACACACACACACACACACACTGGTGAGGCTTACACACACACACACACACTGGTGAGGCTTACACACACACACACACACACACACACACACAAATTCAGTAGCTGTCAAATGATTAGGACCCTCACCACCAACTTCTATTATCACTGTCTTTCTTCTAGGCAAAGACTCTGGACAACATTGCCTATGTGATGCCTGGTTTGTGAAGTCTGTCTGATGAGGAGAAGAGCCTTAACCAGGGCAAGCAGGACGTTGTCATACTTTGAAAAGATGTTCCTTCCTGTCTGTTTGGGGCCTTTTGAAGGGATGGGGGAAAATAAGCCATTTGTTTTAAGAGGGGCTTAAGCGACGTCCCAATCTGCACGGAGAGCTCTACTTTACCTCTATCCAAAGTTATCTGGGTTCATATTGAATTTGAAAGATAAACCATTTGTTTAGTTTCATTGTTTTATGTGTTCAATTAAAACGTGTTTTGTTCATGCACTCGTTTTGATATTTTTCTAACTTGGCAAGTGCTTCTAATCAACGGTTCATTCATTATTGTTCCAGATGAAATACTTTGATTATTTAAGAGAATCATTTCCACTTCTTGAGCTCTGACTCATCACGTAAGACTGTCAGTGTCTGTTCTCACAACAGCCACATACTTTTAGACTGACTGGATGTCAGACAATGCCTGAGACGCTAGAGTGCTTCTTCTGGTTTAACCCTAACCTTAACTGTAAGACACTGTACTGGGTATCTTGCTACTTGGGTATCATTTTCCAGGGCCATGTTCATTTGCCAGAAGTTGTTGAACGTTGCAGATCGACTAGAAATGCCATGAATAGAGCCAATGTGATTCCTTTTTCTACATATCAAAGAGGCATGTTTGTTCTACATAGCATATTTCTCTGAACATTCCAAAATGTTGCGTCCTGCTGTACACACCCCAGATATTCAGCCATACCTGTAGAACTAATCTAGCTCATAATGTACCATCACATATACAGTACCAGTACCAGCTTGGACTCATTCCTGGCTTTTTCTTTAGTTTTACTATTTTCTAGACTGTGGAATAATATTGAAGACTAAACTGAAATAACACATGGAATCATGTAGTAACCCAAAAAGTTAAGTCAAATTATATTTTCTATTTGAGATTCTTCAAGGTATCCACCCTTTGCCTTGATGAACAGAATGTGACAGGCAGAACGGGTGTTGTATGTGGAGAATGAGGGCTGCAGTAGATATCTCAGATAGGAGGGAGTGAGGCCTAAGAGGGTTTTATAAATAAGCATCAACCAGTGGGTCTTGCGACGGGTATACAGAGATGACCAGTTTACAGAGGAGTATAGAGTGCAGTGATGCTTCCTATAAGGAGCATTGGTGGAATATCTGATGGCCGACTGGTAAAGAACATCTAGCCGTAACCTTACCTGCCTTGGAAAAGTTCATTTTTGGAATTTCTTTCCTTAATGCGTTTGAGCCAATCAGTTGTGTTGTAACAAGGTAGGGATGGTATACAGAACATAGCCCAAGTCCATATTATGGCAAGAACAGCCCTATATAAGCAAAGAGAAATGACAGTCCGTCACTACTTTAAGACAAGAAGGTCAGTCAATCTGGAAATTTTCAACAACTTTGAAAGTTTCTTCAATTGCAGTCGCAAAAACCATCAAGTGCTATGATAAAACTGGCTCTCACGAGGACCGCCACAGGAATGGAAGACCCAGAGTTACCTCTGCTGCAGAGGATAAGTTCATTAGAGTTACCAGCCTCAGAAATTGCAGCCCAAATAAATGCTTCACAGAGTTCAAGTAACAGACACATCTCAACATCAACTGTTCAGAGGAGACTGAGTGTATCAGGGCTTCATGGTCGAATTGCTGCAAAAAAACACTAGTAAAGGACACCAATAAGGAGAAGAGACTTGCTTGGGCCAAGAAACACGAGCAATGGACATTAGACCAGTGGAAATCTTTCCTTCGGTCTGATGAGTCCAAATTTGAGATTTCTGGTTCCAACCGCCGTGTTTTTGTGAGACGCAGAGCAGGTGAACGGATGATCTCCTCATGTGTGGTTCCCACAGAGAAGCAACAGGACAATGACCCCAAACAAACCTCCAGGCTGTGTAAGGGCTATTTGACCAAGAAGGAGAGTTATGGAGTGCTGCATCATATGACCTGGCCTCCACAAACACCCAACCTCAACCCAACTGAGATGGTTTGGGATGTGTTGGAATGCAGAGTGAAGAAAAAGCAGCCAACAAATGCTCAGCATATGTGGGAACTCCTTCAAGACTGTTGGAAAAGCATTCTTCATGAAGCCTGTTGAGAGAATGCCAAGAGTGCAAAGCTGTCATCAAGGCAAAGGGTTTGTTTTATATGTTTTGATTTGTTTGATATGTTTTGATTTGTTAAACACTTTTTTGGTTACTACATGATTCTGTATGTGTTATTTAGTGGTTTTGATGTCCACTATTATTCTATATTGTAGAAAATAGTAAAAATAAAGAAAAACTCTTGAATGAGAAGGTTTATTAACTTTTGACTGGTACTGTAGATTGGTACCCACTCTCTCCATCATAGGCCATCGCCACCCATGTACCCCTCATTGGCTGTGGTGAACGTTTGGCATGAGTGTCACTGTTTACCACTCCGCCTCTCCACGGAATACCTGGTGTAGCCTCTGAACAATAGAGCCAGAGAATGTTGCTGTGTTTCAGCGTGTGACAGAGAAAGGGAGTGTGTACTAGGTAGACCGGTGACTCAGTGATACTGACACTCCTTAATCCATGTAGTTTGGCTGTATTTAGAGGTAGATGAAGGATAGATGTTGCCATAACAGACTGATAGAGGTGAGAAGGATTATATAGGAGAGACAAGTCGGTTCAGAGCGATTGGGTTCATCTGAGAGAAGGAAGGAGAAGACGTACAGGGATACAGACAGAAAACCCAGCAACCCATTCCAACAAACTCCTATCTGGGTAAGGGTGATACCTCAGTAGATTTAGTTGGTTGATGTGTGCACCGTGTATGTCAGTCAGGAGGGTTCTTAAAACTGAACATATCATAGACTCTAAGGTATTTAAAAGCCTTGAATTTCTTCATATTTAACGTGATCTAATCTAAATCAAGACGCCTGTGAAAGTGAAGCTGTTGCTACAGTACTGTTTCTCCTACACCTCACGGAGGTCTTCATTTGACCTCAACACCTGATGCAATGCCACCCTGCCATGTGTAGGCAGTAAACGATATGGTTGTTTAAACTGCTCATAATGCACAGGACCGGGTCTGTTCCAGTTTCGCTGCTAGGAGAATAGGAGTGTTAAGAGTTGACAGGATATGGTTGTTTAAACTGCTCATAACGCACAGGATCAGGTCTGTTCCAGTTTCGCTGCAAGGAGAATAGGAGTGTTAAGAGTTGACAGGATATGGTTGTTTAAACTGCTCATAACGCACAGGATCAGGTCTGTTCCAGTTTCGCTGCAAGGAGAATAGGAGTGTTAAGAGTTGACAGGATATGGTCATCTGTGGTTAGAAACACGGGATAGAAACAACAGGTTGTCAGGGAGTATCTAACGGAAGTAGGCCTACATGCTGTATACGTAGTACTGTTTGTACGGTTTTTATGTTCTGTTACTATGAGCATGAAGTGTACATTGTGTGTATTACTCCACACGTTGTTCTAAACAGAATGTAGTTGGACAGGCCTGGCAGGCGTGTGGGGGTGTGGCTGGAAATTGGCCACCCATGCACATGATGCATACACACACAAGGAAAGAGAGATGGGGAGAGAACAGAGAGAATAGAGGAGGAAAGTTTGACACTACATAGGTAGATCAGTGAACACAGAAAATACCTCACCTGTAACTTGAACCTTTGCATTTCTGATACACACATTACAATTGAAAGATAGATACGCACACACCAGACACACAACTTCAAAGGTGTTCACTGACAGTAAGCATTTATTTGTAACATCTCTTCTGGATTATCTTCTGAATTATAATTGTCATAGGATGACTGACCTAGGTTAGATGATAAGACAGGAGGCAACCCAGCCCACATTTCCAGTTTAACTTTCAGGTGTGTTAATCATGGCAGTTAGACAGACTGGGTGTGAGAGAAAAGCCAGCGGCTACAGACAAAGACACACACCCTTACATGTTATTCCCATGCTGATAACTAGTGGTATGGAGAACAAAGTCATTTATTCACGCCAATGAACATCAACTTGACCATCAGGCATACTGTAAGTAATACCTCTTCAGTATCTGTAACCAATCTCTCTCTCTTTCAGCTATGACTGACGTCCTCCCCGGCAGCCATGCCGGAACTCCAGAGCCAGAGCTCCGCCTGGTCCTCCTAGGGACCATCGGCTGTGGCAAGACCCTGTCAGGAGACACCCTCCTGGGCCAGTCCTCCTCCGGCTCTCCTTCCTCCTCTGGTTCTTCCCCCAGGCTTTGCCAGCTGAGGCGTGGGGCCTCTGAGGGCCGGAGGTTGACTGTGGTGGAGGCCCCTCGCTGGTACTGGAGCGGGGGCCACATGGAGGCTGGGGTGAGGAAGGAGACAGAGAGGGCACTTGAGCTGGCTGCCCAGGGGCCACACGCCTTCCTGCTGCTGGTTCCTGTCGGCCAGTTCACTGAGGTGGGTCTAATAGTTCTCTAATCGTTCAGAGAAGTTCTATGTTTCTTTGTTATTGTGTCTCTGGTGTTTTGTCATGTAGTTTTACTATGGTGTTGTGAGTCTTGAACAGTCTCTATGTTCTGTGTTATTTCCTTTTGTTTGACTTAATGATGCACATTGTGCTTATGAATACCATCTATTTGCATCGTCCTAATTGATCCAGGTGGAGCGCAGAGTGCCCGCTGAGCTGGAGGAGGTGTTTGGGGAGGGGGTGTTGAAACACACCCTGGTGCTGTTCACCTGTGGAGACTACCTGATGGGCCGGGGGGCGGGACAGTACCTGGAGGGAGAGGACCCTGGGCTCAGGGAGGTGATTGACAGGTGTGGGGGCCAATACCATGTCATCAACAACCGCCGACCGCAGGACAGGGAGCAGGTCAGGGAGCTGCTGGAGAAGGTAACCATGACAACCATCCCATCTTATAATGATAGTGATAACAATGGATCCAATTGATGTAGTGCCTGTATGTGCTCTATGTGCTTCTACTGTCAATTTGTAGGACCCACCCACTTTATTGACACATCACTTTATTGACACATCACTTTCAAATACTTTATTGCTATGTCCACGGAATGTTGCAAATACGTTTAACTACCCTGTTGGTATTTTATATTTGAGGCACTGTGCTTTATTGAAGGTGGAGAACATGGTACAAAAGAACAGAGGATGCTACATACGACAAAACACCCTGCAGAGAGAGATGGAAGAACAAGCGATGGGGAGAGAGAGGGAACTGAAGGAGAATGTGGACAAACAAGCGAGGGAGAGAGAGAGGGAACTGAAGGAGAAGGTGGACGAACAAGCGAGGGAGAGAGAGAGGGAACTGAAGGAGAAGGTGGACGAACAAGCGAGGGGGAGAGAGAGGGAACTGAAGGAGAAGGTGGAAGAACAAGCGAGGGGGAGAGAGAGGGAACTGAAGGAGAAGGTGGAAGAACAAGCGAGGGAACTGAAGAAGGTGGAAGAACAAGCGAGGGAGAGAGAGAGGGAACTGAAGAAGGTGGAAGAACAAGTGAGGGAGAGAGAGAGGGAACTGAAGGAGAAGGTGGAAGAACAAGCGAGGGAGAGAGAGAGAGAACTGAAGAGGTACAAAGTGAAGGAGGAGAAAGAGACTGTGCTGGAATCTAGACACGTCACAAACACTGAGGCACGCAGATATTGTGGAAGCCAGAAAAGAGAGGTTACATCTAACTCTGCTATAGAGAGGAGAAGAGAGGAAGAGAGGGAAGAGATCAAGAGAGGGGAAGAGAGTGAGGAGATGGAAAACTGGAAGGAAGAGCTGGAGAAGATAAAGAAAGAGAGGGATGAGATAATGAAGAGCAGGAAAGAGAAGGAAGAGATGGAGAGAAAAATAGAGGAAGAGTGGGAGAAGAGAAGAAAAGATGAGATGGAGAAGAGAAGGAAGAGAAGGGGGAGAGAGAGGGAACTGAAGGAGAAGGTGGAAGAACAAGCGAGGGAGAGAGAGAGGGAACTTAAGGAGAAGGTGGATGAACAAGCGAGGGGGAGAGAGAGGGAACTGAAGGAGAAGGTGGAAGAACAAGCGAGGGGGAGAGAGAGGGAACTTAAGGAGAAGGTGGAAGAACAAGCGAGGGGGAGAGAGAGGGAACTGAAGGAGAAGGTGGAAGAACAAGCGAGGGAGAGAGAGAGGGAACTGGAATCTAGACACGTCACCAACACAGAGACACGCAGATATTGGGGAAACAGGAAAAGAGAGGTTACACCTAACTCTGCTATAGAGAGAAGAAGAGAGGAAGAGAGGGAAGAGATCAAGAGGAGAAGGGAAGAGATGGAGAGGAAAAGAAGGGAAGAGGGGGAAGATATGGAAGAGAAAGTGACTGTGAAACCCTTGGTTAACTGTCTTCAATCAACACCAACACCAACACCACAGCAGCAGCCAACAGAGGCCCAGAATGGTGGTCCAGCACTGTTCACGAGGATCCCTAGTTTCCATCTGACTGAAGGTAAAGACCCCTTTTGTATGGAAACTGTCTGCTAGTCACACTTCGGTATGGATGTATATGTCCATTACTCAAACCAAGCTCAAACAAACTACTATGACACTGAAAGTAATGTGTGGTAATGAAGGGTTGTTCACTAGACTATGTTCATCTGTTGTAATTTTATATTTTTGTCTCTAGAGGGCGCTATACTCTCACAGCTGTCCGAACTCGAAGCAAAACCATCCCAGAAAGTTGTTAATACCTGTAAGTCACATACTTCTCAGTGTAACACAACAATATCAATTATGGTGTTATTTAACTTTTCCCCATTTCATCTAAATGTGAGAGAGATCTAAACATACTGTCTGTCCTTGTCAGTCTGCCACAGAATCAACAGCTTTGGAGTGATCTAAACATACTGTCTGTCCTTGTCAGTCTGCCACAGAATCAACAGCTTTGGAGAGATCTAAACATACTGTCTGTCCTTGTCAGTCTGCCACAGAATCAACAGCTTTGGAGTGATCTAAACATACTGTCTGTCCTTGTCAGTCTGCCACAGAATCAACAGCTTTGGAGTGATCTAAACATACTGTCTGTCCTTGTCAGTCTGCCACAGAATCAACAGCTTTGGAGTGATCTAAACATACTGTCTGTCCTTGTCAGTCTGCCACAGAATCAACAGCTTTGGAGTGATCTAAACATACTGTCTGTCCTTGTCAGTCTGCCACAGAATCAACAGCTTTGGAGTGATCTAAACATACTGTCTGTCCTTGTCAGTCTGCCACAGAATCAACAGCTTTGGAGTGATCTAAACATACTGTCTGTCCTTGTCAGTCTGCCACAGAATCAACAGCTTTGGAGTGATCTAAACATACTGTCTGTCCTTGTCAGTCTGCCACAGAATCAACAGCTTTGGAGTAGATCTAAACATACTGTCTGTCCTTGTCAGTCTGCCACAGAATCAACAGCTTTGGAGTGATCTAAACATACTGTCTGTCCTTGTCAGTCTGCCACAGAATCAACAGCTTTGGAGGAGATCTAAACATACTGTCTGTCCTTGTCAGTCTGCCACAGAATCAACAGCTTTGGAGATGATCTAAACATACTGTCTGTCCTTGTCAGTCTGCCACAGAATCAACAGCTTTGGGAGTGATCTAAACATACTGTCTGTCCTTGTCAGTCTGCCACAGAATCAACAGCTTTGGAGTGATCTAAACATACTGTCTGTCCTTGTCAGTCTGCCACAGAATCAACAGCTTTGGAGTGATCTAAACATACTGTCTGTCCTTGTCAGTCTGCCACAGAATCAACAGCTTTGGAGTGATCTAAACATACTGTCTGTCCTTGTCAGTCTGCCACAGAATCAACAGCTTTGGAGTGATCTAAACATACTGTCTGTCCTTGTCAGTCTGCCACAGAATCAACAGCTTTGGAGTGATCTAAACATACTGTCTGTCCTTGTCAGTCTGCCACAGAATCAACAGCTTTGGAGTGATCTAAACATACTGTCTGTCCTTGTCAGTCTGCCACAGAATCAACAGCTTTGGAGTGATCTAAACATACTGTCTGTCCTGTCAGCTAAACATACTGTCTGTCCTTGTCAGTCTGCCACAGAATCAACAGCTTTGGAGTGATCTAAACATACTGTCTGTCCTTGTCAGTCTGCCACAGAATCAACAGCTTTGGAGTGATCTAAACATACTGTCTGTCCTTGTCAGTCTGCCACAGAATCAACAGCATTGGAGTGATCTAAACATACTGTCTGTCCTTGTCAGTCTGCCACAGAATCAACAGCTTTGGAGTGATCTAAACATACTGTCTGTCCTTGTCAGTCTGCCACATAATCAACAGCTTTGGAGTGATCTAAACATACTGTCTGTCCTTGTCAGTCTGCCACAGAATCAACAGCTTTGGAGTGATCTAAACATACTGTCTGTCCTTGTCAGTCTGCCACAGAATCAACAGCTTTGGAGAGATCTAAACATACTGTCTGTCCTTGTCAGTCTGCCACAGAATCAACAGCATTGGAGAGAAGACAACCTCCTCCTCCCCCTCCTCCTCCTCCTCCCAGTCAGAGTTGCGTGTGGTTCTGCTGGGTAGGTCAGGGTCAGGGAAGAGTGCAGCAGGTAATATCATACTGGGTCGGGAGGAGTTTGTGTCTCGACCAGACATTACCACAGCCGTCACTCAGGACTGTCAGAAGAGCAGGGCCCTCGTCGCCGGGAGACGGGTTAGTGATTGATTAATCGTTATTACAGCTTTATTGGGTTTCTATTTTCTTAATCATTGAATAATATGAGTTCTATTAAGTTCTATTAAGTTCTATTGAGGTCTATTGAGGTCTATTGAGTTCTATTGGGGTCTATTGAGTTCTATTGAGGTTTATTGAGTTCTATTGAGTTCTATTGAGGTCTGCAGTTTGACTTGTTTCAAACTGAAAACCATCAAGTATTGTGTCTAAGAATGTTATAGTGTTAATGACTGTAAACACTTTCACAGTAAATGGGGGGGGGGTCAAGTTGAACTTTTGCGTCAGTAAAATCAATATAGTAGTGACCTCAAATGACCAGCTACATGCCAGTAATTTCAGACCTGAACAAATCCTCTTCTCCTCTTCTTTATCCTCCCTCCCCCTCCAGGTGGCAGTGGTGGACACTCCAGACTGGTTCCGCTCCGAGCACCCTCCAGACGTGGTCCGTTCCCAGCTGTCGTCCTGTGTGGCCCTCTCGGCCCCTGGCCCCCACGCCTTCATCCTCTGTGTCCCCGTGGACCAACCAGCCCAGGCAGAGCTACAGGCTCTAGGGGCCCTAGAGAAAGTCTTTGGTCCCGGGGCGGTCCGGACCCACACCCTGGTCCTCTTCACTCACTCCGATCGGTTGAAGGAGAGCGGGAAAGTGGGAGTGGAAGGAGTGGAGAAGTATATTTCCAGCCAGAGGAGAGATTTGTTGGAGTTGGTTAAACGATGTGGGGATCGGTATCATGTGATGGAGAGAGGGAGCGGAGGAGAAGAGGAGGAGGAGAGGAAGAGGAGGAGTGTGGTGGAGTTATTGGAGAAGGTGGAGCAGACGGTGAGAGAGGGAGGAGGAGAGTGTTTCTCCTGTCCGCTCTTCCAGGAGGCGGAGGATAGGGTGAGACAGAGACAGAAGGAGATAGTGAGGGAGAGGAGAGGAAGAGGAGAGGAGGTGAAGAGACAAGCGCTTCATTCCTACTCCATGCAGCCCTTGAGAGAGACAGAGGAAGAGGTGGATGAGGAGGAGATAGAGAGAACGAGAGAGGAGGCGGAGAAGAGTGTGAGCGCCCTGGAATTGGAAAATCTTCCCTCGCTCTCGTCCTCCTCTGCATGGTCTTCGTCGCTCCTTCGCTCGGTGTGGGAGACGGTGGGGGCGGGAGCGAGTAAGGTAGCGAGTAAGGTCCCCAAGCTGACGGCTGGAGGTGCGCTGCTGGGTGGGGTGGTGGGCGTGTTCTTTGGAGGGCCCATAGGGGGCGCTATAGGGGCCACTGCTGGATCTGTGGTCACTGAGGTGGGGAGAAGGAGGTTTAGCAAGACAAAGAACTCAGCAGAAGAGACAGACGCCACAGGGAGAATAGAGGGAGAAATGTTGGACAAGGTGTTGAAAACTGAGTGAGAGAGTCAGATCCACACAAGTTGATATGGATGTACAGTACAGCATTTTATGAGAGATTATGTGATAGGTTTCTACCAACGATATATCCACAGGTGATTGCCTGTGACTGTGCAGACATTGTATATATCTGTGATTATAAGCTGGGTGGGTCGAGCCCTGAATGCTGATTGGCTGACAGCCGCGGTATATCAGACAGTATACCATGGGTATGACAAACATTTATTTTTACTGTACTAATTACGTTGGTAACCAGGTTATAATAGCAATAAGGCACCTCAGGGGTTTGTGATATATGGCCAATATACCACGGCTATATACCACGTTGCGTCGTGCCTAAGGACAGCCCTTAGCCGTGGTATATTTGCCATAGACCACACCACCTCGAGCCTTATTGCTTAAACATAATGTTGGTAACATTGTATATTGTATATCTGTGAACATAATGTTGGTAACATTGTACAACATATACTGATGTGTAAGTTGTTTTGCAGCAAATACCGGTTCTCATTGACTACTTTAATGTTTTGTTGTATTTCTTTTCCAGCTGTTACAATTATGACTTGTTAAATAACTCGGCATTATTATACAAATGACAAATTACATTCAACATGGTTTCTTTAAATGTTAAACTACTATTGTGCATATAGTTAATGCTTTTATTAATGCTAATAAAACACATTGCATGATAATATCATTCAGTTGGGTTTGAAGGCCTCATTTGCTCCTATCAGATGGAACATGGCTTCATGGTTACAATATGTAAAGTTGGTCCTGCAATATGTAATAAACCCCAGAGAGGAGGCAGAGGCAAGGGGGTATTATCTGCATGTCCCAGACTGCTTTGCCTCACCCTCCAGGCCTCTTGTATCAGTAGGACTGGATAGAGCAGGTCTAGGACACCAACCCCTACCACACCAACCACCACTCCTCTGTGTGATCTGATCCTCAGGGGCCTCCGTAGTTCACCCTACAAGCTCTCACAGTCTCACGTCAGAATTAGACGTTCATCCATGTTTCGCAAACGTCAAATTTCAAAGTGTTTGAGGTTGAGTTTAGGCGTTAACTCCAAATTCTTAAGGTTAGGCATTAAGTCTGAATGGTTAATGCAACGATTAAGGTTTGGCACAGGCTTAAAACAAAATATAAAAACCAACTTTATATCACTGGATTCGAACATGCAACCTTTGGCCCTTTGGAACCACAGGCAGATGCTTACGCCCATCCCCATCTACAATGCCCTAGAAAAGCCCAAACCTACTTGATGGTAACAGCTGTTGGGCGGCACGGAGGGAGCCGGCCCTGAAGCCGTGGAGCGCACCACTGTTGGCCTGCACGGAGGGAGCCGGCCCTGGAGCCGTGGAGCGCACCACTGTTGGCCTGCACGGAGGGAGCCAGGGCCAGGTTGGCACGTCAGAGATGGAGGCTAGAGGCAGAGGCAATAGGGTTATGTAACCAGTCCTTCCTGTTGTGTCAGAACGACCGGGTGTGGTGGGGGGTCTGAGAGAGAGAAAGGGAGAGGGAACGAGGGCCCTTGTGGCTGATTTTCTCTTATTTCCGGCTCTTTTTTTGCCCTTCCCTCTCTCCCCTCTTCCATGCATGTAGCGGTTGATTGCACCACAGTATCCCCATCAGGCAACTTAATGGCTGTAGATGAGACAGCACAAACTGTAGAGCCATTTCCTGGCCACCTGATAGCTGGAGACGCAGCCAACCTGGGGGAAAGGGTTGAAGGGGACACCAACTAGGGCTGGGCGATATCGTTAACATTTTTGACGGTATGATGGTATTTGACAGTATTTTATGTTTTTTTATAATTAAAATTCTAAATATGCTTCATGAGTGGTGCAGGACCGCAGGTAGGGTGGCAACAAATACATTCTAGGTGGTTTCAATGGAGCTTTCTCTTCTGATTGCTTTATACTGTTCAATCAAACTTAATCCTAACATTATTTTCAACATTTTCATCCATTTCTGCATTTTCGTCACTCGTGTTATCATCTCTCCTCACTGTACCACCTTTGTTTTGTCTTTGTATGCCTCTATGTTGTGAAAAAGTAACTTTTTCTTTATCAGAATAATGATTCTAACTAGGTTTCCATCCAATATGCACATTTTCCCACCAGTGGTGTGTTTCCACCAAACTGACTTGTTGAGGATAGAAATCAGTGCGTAATGACATAGTGCACAAAAACATGTATTTTTCGCTTAAGGCTTCATGTACTGAATAAAAATTGAAAGTTCAATGTGTTTCCATCGCATTTTCAACTCTACCGATAGTTGTAACACAAAAACTGTTGCATTAAATAGCAAATGTGCTCCTCTGGTTGTGCGCTCTAGCCAACAACAGCTATACAGTGCAGGTAATGTAGGCTGTGCAGGTAGGCTAGTCTACATGATGAGATTATTATGGCTAAGAGAGAGAATATTTTGTCAAACAGCAGTCAAGCATCAATCATCATGTCACCAGAATAAGACAACGTTCTTTGGAAAGGAGCATCAAGTTCATCAACGTGCACTTTCACCACCCTGTGAAGTTCATCAACGTGCACTTTCACCACCCTGTGAAGTTCATCAACGTGCACTTTCACCACCCTGTGAAGTTCATCAACGTGCACTTTCACCACCCTGTGAAGTTCGACAACGTGCACTTTCACCACCCTGTGAAGTTCATCATAACTTATTTCATCTGAAGACTAAGAAACTGCATGGTTTCCCGAGTCCTAGCGGGGAGGACCACACATCATTTCATCGTGTGACTCCAAGTTTACTTCGATATGATGGTTATTATATCAATATTTTGCGCATATTTGCGCAAGGCATTTCCACCGCCATTTCACGCATAATGAATTTTACTGACACAAATAGATCCCACCATTTCGAACTTACAAATTATGTCAGCATTTACAAAATTGTACCTAAACGTTTCACAGCTGTCATGATTTTACCACCCCTTACCCTCTACCCCCACACCACCACCACCCCTTACCCCCCCCCCCCACCCCCACCACAACCCCTTACCCTCCACCCACGCCTCCATTTCCACACCTGTTTGCAGCTGTACTGAAGGGAAAGAACGGACACGTTGTCCATCGTGGACTGGAGGTTAAAGCAACACTACCGCCACCCGTTTTTTTCCACGTCCGGGATTCTCACGGTACTGTCATGGGTCAGCTATGTCCGGCTTGGGGACATCAGCAGGGAGCATTTTTCCACCTTTCTTTTTTCGAACCGGTACTCTCTCTCTCTCGTGGTTATAAATCTGTCATGTAACTAACCAACGCAAACAAACAACCATAAACAGAAGGTTTGAAACCATGTATTGAACGAAGCTCATTTCCTAAATGTAATGGATGACTGATTAAGTGCAGACAAGGCATTCTCTCAGAGTGGTATTATAGGGCTAGGGGTAGTGTTAGGGTTGAGCTGGGATGTGGACATGAAGTTAGGGTTAGGGTTGAGCTGGGATGTGGACATGACGTTAGGGTTAGGGTTGAGCTGGGATGTGGACATGAAGTTAGGGTTAAGGGTTGAGCTGGGATGTGGACAGGAAGTTAGGGTTAGGGTTGAGCTGGGATGTGGACAGGAAGTTAGGGTTAAGGGTTGAGCTGGGATGTGGACAGGAAGTTAGGGTTAGGGTTGAGCTGGGATGTGGACATGAAGTTAGGGTTAGGGTTGAGAAGGGATGTGTACAAGAAGTTAGGGTTAGGGTTGAGCTGGGATGTGGACATGACGTTAGGGTTAGGGTTGAGCTGGGATGTGGACATGAAGTTAGGGTTAGGGTTGAGCTGGGATGTGGACAGGAAGTTAGGGTTGAGCTGGGATGTGGACATGACGTTAGGGTTAGGGTTGAGCTGGGATGTGGACAGGAAGTTAGGGTTAGGGTTGAGCTGGGATGTGGACATGAAGTTAGGGTTAGGGTTGAGCTGGGATGTGGACATGAAGTTAGGGTTAGGGTTGAGCTGGGATGTGTACAAGAAGTTAGGGTTAAGGTTGAGCTGGGATGTGGACATGAAGTTAGGGTTAGGGTTGAGCTGGGATGTGGACATGAAGTTAGGGTTAGGGTTGAGCTGGGATGTGGACATGAAGTTAGGGTTAAGGGTTGAGCTGGGATGTGGACATGAAGTTAGGGTTAAGGGTTGAGCTGGGATGTGGACATGAAGTTAGGGTTAAGGGTTGAGCTGGGATGTGGACATGAAGTTAGGGTTAAGGGTTGAGCTGGGATGTGGACATGAAGTTAGGGTTAGGGTTGAGCTGGGATGTGGACAGGAAGTTAGGGTTAGGGTTGAGCTGGGATGTGGACATGAAGTTAGGGTTAAGGGTTGAGCTGGGATGTGGACATGAAGTTAGTGTTAGGGTTGAGCTGGGATGTGGACATGAAGTTAGGGTTAGGGTTGAGCTGGGATGTGGGCATGAAGTTAGGGTTAAGGGTTGAGCTGGGATGTGGACAGGAAGTTCGGGTTAGAGTTGAACTGGGATGTGGACATGAAGTTAGGGTTAAGGGTTGAGCTGGGATGTGGACATGAAGTTAGGGTTAGGGTTGAGCTGGGATGTGGACAGGAAGGTAGGGTTAGGGTTGAGCTGGGATGTGGACATGAAGTTAGGGTTAGGGTTGAGAAGGGATGTGGACATGAAGTTAGGGTTAGGGTTGAGCTGGGATGTGGACATGAAGTTAGGGTTAGGGTTGAGCTGGGATGTGGACAGGAAGGTAGGGTTAGGGTTGAGCTGGGATGTGGACAGGAAGTTAGGGTTAGGGTTGAACTGGGATGTGGACAGGAAGTTAGGGTTAGGGTTGAACTGGGATGCGGACAGGAAGTTAGGGTTAGGGTTGAGCTGGGATGTGGACATGAAGTTAGGGTTAGGGTTGAGCTGGGATGTGGACATGAAGTTAGGGTTAGGGTTGAGCTGGGATGTGGACAGGAAGTTAGGGTTAGGGTTGAGCTGGGATGTGGACAGGAAGTTAGGGTTAGGGTTGAGCTGGGATGTGGACAGGAAGTTAGGGTTAGGGTTGAGCTGGGATGTGGACATGAAGTTAGGGTTAGGGTTGAGCTGGGATGTGGACATGAATTTAGGGTTAAGGGTTGAGCTGGGATGTGGACATGAAGTTAGGGTTAGGGTTGAGCTGGGATGTGGACAGGAAGTTAGGGTTAGGGTTGAGCTGGGATGTGGACAGGAAGTTAAGGTTAGGGTTGAGCTGGGATGTGGACAGGAAGTTAGGGTTAGGGTTGAGCTGGGATGTGGACAGGAAGTTAGGGTTAGGGTTGAGCTGGGATGTGGACATGAAGTTAGGGTTAAGGGTTGAGCTGGGATGTGGACATGAAGTTAGGGTTAAGGGTTGAGCTGGGATGTGGACAGGAAGTTAGGGTTAGGGTTGAGAAGGGATGTGTACATGAAGTTAGGGTTAGGGTTGAGCTGGGATGTGGACATGAAGTTAGGGTTAAGGGTTGAGCTGGGATGTGGACATGAAGTTAGGGTTAAGGGTTGAGCTGGGATGTGGACATGAAGTTAGGGTTAAGGGTTGAGCTGGGATGTGGACAGGAAGTTTGGGTTAGGGTTGAGCTGGGATGTGGACATGAAGTTAGGGTTAGGGTTGAACTGGGATGTGGACAGGAAGTTAGGGTTAGGGTTGAACTGGGATGTGGACAGGAAGTTAGGGTTAAGGGTTGAGCTGGGATGTGGACAGGAAGTTAGGGTTAGGGTTGAGCTGGGATGTGGACATGAAGTTAGGGTTAAGGGTTGAGCTGGGATGTGGACAGGAAGTTAGGGTTAGGGTTGAGCTGGGATGTGGACAGGAAGTTAGGGTTAGGATTGAGCTGGGATGTGGACAGGAAGTTAGGGTTAGGGTTGAACTGGGATGTGGACATGAAGCTAGGGTTCATATTAATTAATTCGTATTAGATAAATAAAAATACAAAATGTTCTTATGTGCACTTTCTCATAACACACTTTTTATAGGATCACAAACCAACTTACAGCCATAAAATAAGCCAGGTTGATTTTCTGAACACAAAAGCACATCTTCAGCCCTTCACACAACAATACTTTTGCCAGCGACTACACTGTCTGTTTCTCAAACTGGACACAGCAGCAAAACAATTGTATGGGTTGAGAAATTGTGCTGATAACAGGGCTGCATGTATTCTGGAGTGCAATAAGAGGATGTTGAATAAGGAAGAGAGAACTAAAACACTCTTTATTTCAGGCAGCTAGCACGACCAATGTCCCAAATGGCACCCTATTCCCTACACAGTGCACTACTTTTGACCAGTAGTGCACTAAACAGGAAATAGGGTGCCACTTGGGACAACTGTGTCACAATTTTGACCTCTAAGGGAGGGAGGGTGGGACCATCTTCTTCATCTGACTAAAGAAAGAAAATAGGAAACTTCAAAAACTGCCACATAAACTACTGGCTGAAGGTTACCGTCATTGATGTTTTTTGATGTCTCAAACTGCAGGAAGCAAAGCCATGAGGTCAACATGGCTCCTTCAGAGGTTTTAGGGCAACTGACACTGTGCTGACTGGATGTACAAACAGTCAAGCCTACATTTCCCAGGTAGCCCTATAGAAGCCTCAGTTCTGATGAAACAGCTTACGTTACTCAGTCCCACACTGCAGGACACAAAATCCAGACAGAGGGACAGTCAAACACTAGCACAAAGTACTACAAGAACTCAGAGCTGACCTTGTAGATATTCCATGTCATTGAAAGAACTACATCGATTCCACAAGTCTCAAAGATTGCTGGTAGAGTAGTAAGTATACTGTACATTTTTGTCCTTTCTGTCAGTTTGTTGGATATTTTTTACTACCAGGTATTCATTTTTGTCCTCTTTGTGACATCACATGTCATGTCACCGCTGGTCACTGGCAAGTGTCACCACAGTCCGAATCTGACCTTTGACCTTTCCCGGAATGCCCCGCGGCACCACCATTGAGCTCTTAGCCCCGCCCCCCAGGTTCTCCTCGCTGTCTGTGTTGCTATAGCAACTGGAGGTCGGGGAGGTTGCCAAGGCGATCGATGAGTCTGTGGAGTCTCCTCTGTCGTGGTGGACCATAGTTGAAGAGGGAGTGTCACCCTGGAAAAGTGGGTGCATATCCTTGTTGTTGAGCCCCGCTTGGGCCCTCTCATCCTGGGCCTCCTCCTCAGGCGAGCCCCTGGCTTTGTCTTGAGACTGGTCGTTGAGCAGGGTGACAAGGAAGTCGATGTACTTCATGGCCAGGCGGAGGATCTCATTCTTGGAGAGCTTCTTGTCCGGAGGGTGGGTGGGGATGAGCCTGCGGAGGTCTGAGAAGGCCCCGTTGACGTTCTGCTGGCGCCAGCGCTCCCGGCTGTTGGTGAACACACGCCTCGCCAGCTTCTGAGGAGGGCCCGCTGGATGAGGATACACAGGCACAGTGCATTAAATACACATACGTACTAGTATGCACATGTACATACACGCAACTGAATATCAGGAAGGTGTTCCTAATATTTGGTATATTCAGTGTATATCACAGGAGGTTGGTGGCACCTTAATTGGGGAGGACGGGCTCGTGGTAATGACTGGAGCGGAATCAGAGGACAGGTATCAAATCCATCACATACATAGTTTCCAGGATGCCATTCCATTCACTCCGTTCCGACCATTATCATGAGCTGTCCTCCCCTTAGCAGCCTCCTGTGGTGTATGTGTACATACATACACTACATAAACTGTATCTCATTGATTTATCATATGCTGGTATTGGTCAGTAGTCCATGGACAGTCACATGAGTTTATCTTCTATTTACCATCACTGAGATCCAACTCATAGTGTGAGGAGGGCCGTCTCTTGATGCTTCTACTGGAAAAGATTCCATAGTTACCAGAGGGACAGAGATGAGAACTGAGAGAGAGAAGGAGAGAATCAAATCAAATCAAATCTCATTTTAACGGTCACTTACAAATATTTAACAGATGTTATTGCAGGTGTAGCGAAATGCTTGTGTTCCTAGCTCCAACAGTGCAGTAATATCTAACATACACAACAATACACATGAATCTTGGAATTAAGAAATATAGAAACATTAGGACAAGCAATGTTGGAGTCCGGAGTACAAATGTATATATACAGTTGAAGTCGGAAGTTTACATACACTTAGGTTGGAGTTATTAAAACTAGTTTTTCAACCATTCCACAAATGTCTTGTTAACAAACTATAGTTTAGCAAGTCGGTTAGGACATCTACTTTGTGCATGACACAATTCCAGTGGGTCAGAAGTTTACATACACTAAGTTGACTGTGCCTCTAAACAGATTGGAAAATTCCAGAAAATGATGTCATGGCTTTAGAAGCTTCTGATAGGCTCATTGACATCATTTGAGTCAATTGGAGGTGTACCTGTGGATGTATTTCAAGGCCTACCTTCAAACTCAGTGCCTCTTTGCTTGACATCATGGGAAAATCTAAAGAAACAGCCAAGACCTCAGAAAGAAAATTGTAGACCTTGACAAGTCTGGTTCATCCTTGGGAGCAATTTCCAAACGCCTGAAGGTACCACGTTCTGTACAAACAATAGTACGCAAGTATAAACACCATGGGACCACACAGCCATCATACCGCTCAGGAAAGAGACGCGTTCTGTCTCCTAGAGATGAACGTACTTAGGTGCGAAAAGTGCAAATCAATCCCTGAACAACAGCAAAGGACCTTGTGAAAATGCTGGAAGAAACAGGTACAAAAGTATCTATATCCACAGTAAAAACGAGTCCTGTATCGACATAACCTGAAAGGCCGCTCAGCAAGGAAGAAGCCACTGCTCCAAAACCGCCATAAAAAAAACAGACTACGGTTTGCAACTGCACATGGGGACAAAGATCGTACTTTTTGGAGAAATGTCCTCTGGTCTGATGAAACAAAAATGGAACTGTTTGGCCATAATGACCATTGTTATGTTTGGAGGAAAAAGGGGGATGCTTGCAAGACGAAGAAAACCATCCCAACCATGAAGCACGGGGGTGGCAGCATCGTGTTGTGGGGTGCTTTGCTGCAAGAGGGACTGGTAAACTTCACAAAATAGATGTCATCATGAGGAAGGGAAATTATGTGGATATATTGAAGCAACATCTCAAGACATCAGTCAGGAAGTTAAAGCTTGGTCGCAAATGGGTCTTCCAAATGGACAATGACCCCAAGCATACTTCCAAAGTTGTGGCAAAATGGCTTAAGGACAACAAAGTCAAGGTATTGGAGTGGCCATCACAAAGCCCTGACCTCAATTCCATAGAAAATTTGTGGGCAGAACTGAAAACGCGCGTGCGAGCAAGGAGGCCTACAAACCTGACTCGGTTACACCAGCTTTGTCAGGAGGAATGGGCCAAAATTCACCCAACTTATTGTGGGAAGCTTGTGGAAGGCATTTGACCCAAGTTAAACAATTTAAAGGCAATGCTACCAAATACTATACTTCTGACCCACTGGGAATGTGATGAAAGAAATAAAAACTGAAATAAATCATTCTCTCTACTATTATTCTGACATTTCACATTCTTAAAATAAAGTGGTGATCCTAACTGACCTAAGACGGGGAAAACTGATTTTAAATGTATTTGCCTAAGGTGTATGTAAACTTCCGACTTCCAACTGTGTATATACAGTATGTGGTGGGATGTATAGACATTATGGACAGTATGTGGAAAGAATATGTAGTATATCTGAAGAATACCTAGAATAGACTTGTATATGTACAGCAATAGTTAAATATAATGACCTTGACTAGACTACAGTATAACCATATGAAAGTGGGTAAAACAGTATGTAAACATTATTAAACATTATTAAAGTGACGTCCAAAGAGGGAGGAACGTGAGAGAGTTTTCATTGGAAACAAAAGATAACAAATAAAAGTATCCAAACAATAATAGAATACAACTGTAAAAGTACAAATGATGCTATTCAGGGGAGTAATCATGTTTTAAATGGTTTTCAAATTGTTACATGGATTTGAAATGGCAAAAACATTTCAAATTGACTGAGGGAGAGAAAGCGAGCAAAGCTATCTGTATGGTGATTATGTTTGGGATGTTGATGGAGTGTGCATGCTGTCAACAGGCTGTCTCTCATTAGGGCTGACACTGGCAGAGACATGCTGCTAAAATAGAACAATGTTCCTGCTGAGAATGAAGAAGAAGAAGGATATTTCATCATAGTGATTCTAGGAAATGGGGCTCTATGGGGAAGTAGCAGTTCTAGTTTAGTAATTGGTTAGGATTAAGGGTTAGGAAAAGCAGAAAGAGAAATCTACGATATAAACTGTCAGTTGTAGTAGTGAAACTGTCAGTTATAGTGAAACAGTTTGCCATACAGTATCAGAAAGCCAGTCATAACATGAAATATGATCATGCAAGTGGAGGCTGCTGAGGGAAAGACGGCTCATAAAAATGGCTGGAATGGAGTCATTGGAATGACATCAACCACATGGAAACCACATGTTTGATGTCTGTGATACCATTCCATTGACTCCATTCCAGCCGTTATTATGAGCTGTCCTCCCCTCAGCAGCCTCCACTGGGTAATGGAATATAACGTGAATATGAAACATTTCCCTATCACCTGTTGAAGAAGTGGTGTGATGGCAGATACTGGTGGGGCAGCAGGGGGCCCTGTGAGGAGATCGGTGGGGCCCCTGGTCTGGTCCCTGACAGGGAGGTGAGCTGGGTGAGGCGGATGCCCCCGTGGTGGTGGGTGTGGTGGTAAGGGTCATGGTGGTGGGGGTGGTTGGGGATGGGGTGCAGGGTAGTTAAAGGGGTGTTACTGGGGAGGGAGAGGGGGTGGGGGGGTTTACTGTGTCCCAGACTAATAACAGGGATGTGGGGAGGGAGGGGGGCAATAGAGGAAAAGGAGGAAGAAGAGGAGGAGGAGGATTGGGGGAGGACGGCAGGGGTAGTGGATGTAGACACTGGGGCTGGGAGGAGGGGAGGCGGAGAGGAGGAGGGGGCTTTCGGAGAGGAGCGAATGAAACCTCCTCCCTTGGTGTTGTTTGTTTCCATGGCAACCGGTGGTTCAGGTGCGATGTTGGTGGCGGCAGGGTGGTCAAGCAACTTGGTAGGGGACTCTGGAGGTGGAGGAGGGGAGGCAGGGGGGCTAGGTGGGACAAACCTGTCTTCCAAACTCCCTGGTTCATTAACCGGCGGTGGGCTGCTAGCGTCAAGTGAAGCCGGTGAGGGGGCCTGCTGAGGGCTCAGTCGTTCAGACTCCGATAGGGGGCCAGAGGGAGGGGAGGCAGAGGGGGGGTTCAGTTTCTCCATCATGGTACCTGTGGGAAGGCACCCCACCACTGCACCCCTCACCCCTTCCGCTATTCTGTCTCTCTCACCCAGCATGGTGTCTAGGCCACTAGCTGCTGCTGCTAGACCCCTATAGACCTCCACAGACCTATCTCAGCCCTGGGCCTCTGCTGCTACTCCAGATAATATCTCCTTATTATGCTGTTAGTCCCCTGGTCCTCCTGAACGACGGGTTGTCTATTGCTGTTATTAATCAGTCCAGGGATGTCTGTGATGGGCTGTCTGGGTCCTGGGTTTTCAGGGGTCAGGGGTCAGGGGGTGGTGTTGAAGCCTAAGGCTGATGCCCTCGGGTCTGGCTCAGTCCAGTCTTATTGTCACCTCTCATTCTGAGGGCTGTTGCGTGTGTGAGAGCGAGTGTGTGTGAGAGTTTGTGTGTGTGTGAGAGAGAGAGAATGACAAAAGGAGAGAGGGTGTGAGTGTGATCTTGCATTCATGGCCCCACTCAAGAGACTGTGTCCAATCTACAGTGGCTGGGCAGACGATGCTCACATCAATAATCATGTGCCAGTGTTTACTAGTGGTGTGACTGAGGTGTCTCTGGGTCTTCTTGGAGCTCCACAGCAGACTGGTTGGTCTGGCTTGAAGTTTAGTAGTCTAGACGTCTTTTTCCCATAGTACATCCTGAGGAATAGCCAAGTACGTTGTCTTTGAATGAGTCACCATCGGCCGACACTGTTGATTAGTCCCCCAGTCTGTCTGTCTGTCTTTTCGGATATGAATCAAACTGTCCATACAATCCACATTGTCCCAGGTGCATAAAGATTGGACGGTTTTCAAACCTGTAGAACAAAAGAGATAAGACACATTTGCTTTACATGATTTAGTGGGTCAAATACTGGAATGAATGAATGACATTTTATTTTCGTGTCAAATCACCAGTTGGCAACCCATCCCTTAATGGATTAATTGACACATAAACAAACATTACAATAATTCACTTTGGTTATTCAGTGATAATTCTTCGTCTGGAAGTGGTGAATAAAAAATAAAGCTAGATTTAGAATTTGGAATTAATTAAGAAATTAAAATGATACATTTTTCCATATATAATCTACATCAAAGCAAAATCTAGTATCCCTGGCCCTCTCACGAGCTGATGACAGGCTCAACATGGTTGTCATGGGTGTCCATTGTTTGGTATCATACTGTGTGTGTGTTTTCCTAATTTCAAGGAAGTTCACAGTTGTCATACGTTCTGCTTCTGCAAGACTTGGATGATTCATTATTCATGGCTGGATTTTGCAACTGTCTCTTCTCCTTATGCATAGCCTTATGTTTGGGGCAAATCCAACACATCACTGAGTACCTCCCTCTGTATTTTCAAGCATGGTGGTGGCTGCATCATGGCAACGGTATGCTTGACATCAACAAAGACTGGGGGAGTTTTTCAGGATAAAAAGAAACAGAATTGAGCTAAGGAGAGGCAAAATCCTAGACGAAAACCTGGTTCAGTCTCCTTTCCAACAGACACTAGGAGACAAATTCACCTTTCATTAGGACAGTAATCTAAAACACAAGGCCAAATCTACACTGGAGTTGCTTGTCAGGAAGACGGTGAATGTTCCTGAGTGGTGAAGCTACAGTTTTGACTTAAATCTGCATGAAAATTGCTGTCTGGCCTCGATCCCCAACACCTTGACAGAGCTTGAAGAATGTTTTTTATAATAATGGGCGAATATTGCACAATACAGGTGTGTAAAGCTCTTAGAAACATACCCAAGAAGTCTCACAGCTGTAATCGCTGCTAAAGGTGTTACTAGCATGTAGTGACTCAGGGCGGTGAATACTTATCTAATCAAGAAATATTAGTGTTTCATTTTTCATTAATCAAAAAAAAAAAATGCTTTTTTCTTCCACTAACATTCCAGAGTATTTTGTGTAGATCATTGATAAGAAATGACATATAAATCTACACATTTTTGAGAGAGAGAACAGGCGAGGTGAGCTTTCAATATAAACATTTGATTCATAGAAAAGTTTAATCCAAAAAATTACAGTGGAACAAATACACTCCCAAAGACGTGTTGAAGTCTTTCTTTTTGTTACACGTTTTTTGTAACATGTTATTATTTGCAATCAAATTATAATGTTGCTTAATTGCTTCACTATTTGTGTCATGAAGAGTACGTTACCTTCGATGTTCAGCTGCATTTGTGCCTACAATTCAATTTGAACTTGATGAAATTTTTATTAATGTTCGTAACGATTCAGATTTTTTTGTTGTTGTTATCCCTCATTTCCTTTGACATGAGACAAAAATCATATTGTATTTTTGTGTAAACTCAATGCACTCATTTGTTGTTCATTTCAAGTCATGAATTAGGAATATAATTTGGTGGTCTTATATCTGTATGGCTGCAAAGATATATATGTTTTATGTATATGATGTTATGTTTATTATAGCAGTAGTAAATACACAAACATGTATTTTATTGTCTGCAATGTTTTCTATATTATGTATTTGATCAAAGAACAGGCAATAACACATAACAGGTTTTCCTCCATAAAATAATTTAGCACAAAGAAAAATGAACTATAACTTCATACAATAAATGAACAATAATAACGTATGATAAATTGAGAAATGGCTTTGAACTCAATAGCATTGACCCTATACAGTAATATTTAAATTGACCAGTGTAGACCTACTCACCTACGCAGCATGAAAACCAGCGTGCTCTGTCAGTACAGTTGTTTACCCACAGGACCCTACAGTACCATAGGTAAGGTAGCACATGGCACATCTACTTTGCTTTCCGTCCTCCTTAAATAAATTGGGAACTCCAGTAATGTTTAAAAAAAGATGTAATATCAAACATCCAAAAGACCAAGAGATGAAGTCAGAAATTGGTCAAGGAATAACAAAATGAACAAAATGCCCTTTTGAATCCTTTGTGGTGATTCTGTTGAACGAAGGCGCACAAGCTGACAAGGTGATGCTGACCATGTCGTACTCGTGTTCTTATGTCATTCTCTAGTTCCCAATCTCTCTTTCTTTACTTTCTTCCCTCCTCTCCCTCCATGCCAGGAAGAGACAGAGCTCTAGTTGGATGGCGAGAGAGAGAGGTGAGAGAGAGCGAGAGAGAGAGAGAGAGAGAGAAAGAGGGAGAGAGAGAGAGCGAAGGGATAGACAGAGACAGAAGAGACAGAGAAAGAGAGAGAGAGCGAGAGAGAGAGAGAGAGAGAGCGAGAGAGAGAGAGGGAGCGAGAGAGGGAGCGAGAGAGAGAGAGCGAGAGCGAAGGGATAGACAGAGACAGAAGAGAGACAGAAAAAGAGAGAGAGAGAGAAAGAGAGAGAGAGAGACAGAGAGAGAGAGAGCGAGAGCGAATGGATATACTGAGAGACAGAAGAGAGAAAGAGAGAGAGAGAGGGACAGAGAGAGCGAGACCGAAGGGATAGACTGAGAGACAGAAGAGAGAAAGAGAGAGAGAGAAAGAGAGAGCGAGAGAGAGAGAGAGGGAGAGAGAGAGAGTGAGAGCGAAGGGATAGACAGAGACAGAAGAGAGACAGAGAAAGAGAGAGAGAGCGAGAGAGAGAGAGAGAGAAAGAAAGAGAGAGAGAGACAGACAGAGAGAGCGAGCGAGAGCGAAGGGATAGACTGAGAGACAGAAGAGAGAAAGAGAGAGAGACAGAGAGAGAGAGAGAGAGAGAGAGAGAGAGAGAGAGAGAGAGACAGAGAGAGAGAAAGAGAGAAAGAGAGAGAGACAGAGAGAGAGAACTTCGTTGCAAGGAGAGTTTTTCCGCTCCCCACTGGACAAGAGGATGTGCTAGTACAATGTGGTGGCTACTGATAACGCTCTCATAAGCCGCCTGTGGCCCGCAGATAAGGAAATGTACCCCCCTCCTCTCCTCTCCCCCTCCCCCTTCCCCCAACCTCAATACCAACACATGCTTGCGTATGCACACGTACGCATGCGCATACAAACTCACTCTGTATAGACATACACTCATGTGTTCACACACACACACAGGCACGCGTCGTTCCTCCAGGGTGGCCAATCCTAAAATATGAAGGGACTTGGATGTAACCATAATGGAGGGAATTTGTTTGTATCACAATAGAATAACACCCCAAAGGAAGACATGCAGACACGTACAGACAATAGATATTATTGGGAAAACCTAATAGATCCATTTCCTATTTAAACAACTTCCCTGTCTGCAGCACTTGCAGCACCATGGCTCTGACAAGTGTTTACCATAGGATCAACAGAGGTGGGAAAAGGTAGACAGATAGAGAGAAAGAAAAGGATAGAGAGAAAAAGATAGAAATGGAGACAGTCCTGGTTGTTTCTGTGATTACATCATCACACCTGTGGTACTGCACTGCATGGTGGCCAATACTATCATCTCAGTAATTTTCCTCAAGACCCTGCTTCCTCTCTCTCTCTTTCTCTCTCTCAAGGTCAATTCCTCTTTTTTTATTGTCTCCGTCATTTCCTACCCAGACAGTCTGAAAGACAAACATTGCAAAGGCCCCAGAGAATGATGACCATTCGGGACCTGTGATGGCATAGGCTAAGTATCACTGTAGGTTTACATATTAAACCAATCATCATGAGTTTAGCTCCTATGCGTTTAGCTCCTATGAGTATATCTCCTATGAGTTTAGCTCCTATGAGTTTAGCTCCTATGAGTATATCTCCTATAAGTTTAGCTACTATGAGTTTAGCTACTATGAGTTTAGCTCCTATGAGTTTAGCTACTATGGGCATATCTCCTATGAGTTTAGCTCCTATGAGTTTCGCTACTATGGGTATATCTCCTATGAGTTTAGCTACTATGAGTTTAGCTACTATGAGATTAGCTACTATGAGTTTAGCTACTATGAGATTAGCTACTATGGGCATAGCTCCTATGAGTATATCTCCTATGAGTTTAGCTCCTATGAGTTTAGCTACTATGAGTTTAGCTACTATGAGATTAGCTACTATGAGTTTAGCTACTATGAGATTAGCTACTATGGGCATAGCTCCTATGAGTTTAGCTCCTATGAGTATATCTCCTATGAGTTTAGCTACTATGAGTTTAGCTACTATGAGTTTAGCTACTATGGGTATAGCTACTATGGTATAGCTCCTATGAGTTTAGCTACTATGAGTTTAGCTACTATGGGTTTAGCTACTATGGGCATAGCTCCTATGAGATTAGCTACTATGGGCATAGCTCCTATGAGATTAGCTACTATGGGCATAGCTCCTATGAGTTTAGCTACTATGGGTATAGCTCCTATGAGTTTAGCTCCTATGAGTTTAGCTACTATGGGTATAGCTCCTATGAGTTTAGCTACTATGAGTTTAGCTACTATGGGTATATCTCCTATGAGTTTAGCTCCTATGAGTTTAGCTACTATGAGTTTAGCTACTATGGGTATATCTCCTATGAGTTTAGCTCCTATGAGTTTAGCTACTATGGGTAAATCTCCTATGAGTTTAGCTCCTATGAGTTTAGCTACTATGAGTTTAGCTACTATGGGTAAATCTCCTATGAGTTTAGCTCCTATGAGTTTAGCTCCTATGAGTTTAGCTACTATGAGTTTAGCTACTATGAGTTTAGCTCCTATGAGTTTATCTACTATGGGTATAGCTCCTATGAGTATATCTCCTATGAGTATAGCTCCTATGAGTTTAGCTACTATGAGTTTAGCTACTATGAGTTTAGCTACTATGAGTTTAGCTACTATGGGTATATCTCCTATGAGTTTAGCTCCTATGAGTTTAGCTACTATGAGTTTAGCTACTATGGGTAAATCTCCTATGAGTTTAGCTCCTATGAGTTTAGCTCCTATGAGTTTAGCTACTATGAGTTTAGCTACTATGAGTTTAGCTCCTATGAGTTTATCTACTATGGGTATAGCTCCTATGAGTATATCTCCTATGAGTATATCTCCTATGAGTTTAGCTACTATGAGTTTAGCTCCTATGAGTTTAGCTACTATGGGCATAGCTCCTATGAGTTTAGCTACTATGGGTATAGCTCCTATGAGTTTAGCTACTATGAGTTTAGCTCCTATGAGTTTAGCTCCTATGAGTATATCTCCTATGAGTATATCTCCTATGAGTTTAGCTACTATGAGTTTAGCTCCTATGAGTTTAGCTCCTATGAGTTTAGCTACTATGGGCATAGCTCCTATGAGTTTAGCTCCTATGAGATTAGCTACTATGGGTATAGCGCCTATGAGTTTAGCTACTATGAGTTTAGCTCCTATGAGTTTAGCTCCTATGAGTTTAGCTACTATGAGTTTAGCTACTATGGGCATATCTCCTATGAGTATATCTCCTATGAGTTTAGCTACTATGGGCATAGCTCCTATGAGTTTAGCTACTATGGGTATAGCTCCTATGAGTTTAGCTACTATGAGTTTAGCTCCTATGAGTTTAGCTACTATGGGTATAGCTCCTATGAGTTTAGCTACTATGGGTATAGCTCCTATGAGTTTAGCTACTATGGGTATAGCTCCTATGAGTTTAGCTACTATGGGTATAGCTCCTATGAGTTTAGCTCCTATAAGTTTAGCTACTATGAGTTTAGCTACTATGGGTATAGCTCCTATGAGTTTAGCTACTATGGGCATAGCTCCTATGAGTTTAGCTACTATGGGTATAGCTCCTATGAGTTTAGCTACTATGAGTTTATATCCTATGAGTTTAGCTACTATGGGTATAGCTCCTATGAGTTTAGCTCCTATAAGTTTAGCTACTATGAGTTTAGCTCATATGAGTTTAGCTCCTATGAGTATATCTCCTATGAGTTTAGCTACTATGAGTTTAGCTACTATGAGTTTAGCTACTATGGGTATAGCTCCTATGAGTTTAGCTCCTATAAGTTTAGCTACTATGAGTTTAGCTACTATGAGTTTAGCTACTATGAGTTTAGCTACTATGAGTATAGCTCCTATGAGTTTAGCTCCTATGAGTATATCTCCTATGAGTTTAGCTACTATGAGTTTAGCTACTATGAGTTTAGCTACTATGAGTTTAGCTACTATGAGTTTAGCTACTATGAGTATAGCTCCTATGAGTTTAGCTCCTATGAGTATATCTCCTATGAGTTTAGCTACTATGAGTTTAGCTACTATGAGTTTAGCTACTATGAGTTTAGCTACTATGAGTTTAGCTACTATGAGATTAGCTACTATGAGTTTAGCTACTATGAGATTAGCTACTATGAGTTTAGCTACTATGAGTTTAGCTACTATGAGATTAGCTACTATGGGCATAGCTCCTATGAGTTTAGCTCCTATGAGTATATCTCCTATGAGTTTAGCTACTATGAGTTTAGCTACTATGGGTATAGCTACTATGGGTTTAGCTACTATGGGCATAGCTCCTATGAGATTAGCTACTATGGGCATAGCTCCTATGAGATTAGCTACTATGGGCATAGCTCCTATGAGATTAGCTACTATGGGCATAGCTCCTATGAGTTTAGCTCCTATGAGTATATCTCCTATGAGTTTAGCTACTATGAGTTTAGCTAATATGAGTTTAGCTACTATGAGTTTAGCTACTATGAGATTAGCTACTATGGGCATAGCTCCTATGAGATTAGCTACTATGGGCATAGCTCCTATGAGTTTAGCTCCTATGAGTATATCTCCTATGAGTTTAGCTACTATGGGTATAGCTCCTATGAGTTTATCTCCTATGAGTTTAGCTACTATGGGTATAGCTCCTATGAGTTTAGCTACTATGGGTATAGCTCCTATGAGTTTAGCTACTATGGGTATAGCTCCTATGAGTTAAGCACCTGCAGTTTCAGTTGAAAGCACTCAAATAATTATAACTACAACTAATATTGTAGCAAGGCTGTATCTATATGGGTGGATTTGCGTGTAACGTATAAAAAGCAACATGCGGTCTGAAGACAATTCCCCCGAGTCGGGCTTTTTGCCTGCTACCAGATATATATTCTGTTCCATGACCCGTGAGTCCCCAGGCAATAACTTAACCTTGTGCTTCTGCATTCAATTGGTAGACATATACTTAGATGAAGTATTAAACAAAATGTACATTACACATATAGTTCAATATACGTGTAAGAGAGCGTGAGCTGACGGTAGACCCTTCAGAGCAGAGGAAAGTGTTTAACAAACTTCATGACAAATACATGTACATATGATCATTTATATTGCTCTGTCTGTAAAGCCTTTATCCGTTCTAAAAGCTGACATCAAAAGCTTGCACGGCAGCCCAGTCCAGTTGAACACAAAACATCCCCAGTCAGATTGGGCCTGCCCCTTCAAAGACTGACCTCAAAGTTCACAGACAATCAACTCCTTTATGCTCTCTCACCCGTGACAAAAAGAGAGAACAAACTAGACAAATTGTTGACATTTTCATTTGGGCTCCTGCGGTACTGTGTGAAACCCAAACTGTAGATCAGGAATAATAATAGCAACAAAACCCTAACAGACCACTTCCGCGTCACCCCTGACTGAGGAATAAAGCAGAGAGGATTGTTTTAATGTTAGACCAACAACGTTCTCTCATGCAAAACACTAAACAGTCAGCTCAATAAAAATGTCCCGAGGAAGAAATCAGAGTTGTTTCAGCGTGGTTTTAATGTTAGATTGTTTTAATGTCAGAGCGACAACGTTCTCTCGTTCTCTCAACGTTCTTCTTTATAAACATGTCCTGAGACATTGTCAGGAGCTTTTATAGTGTAATTACAGCTCCGGTCGATAGGGAAGATTTGCAGGTAATTGGTGTGTGTGTGTGTGTGTGTGTGTGTGTGTGTGTGTGTGTGTGTGTGTGTGTGTGTGTGTGTGTGTGTGTGTGTGTGTGTGTGTGTGTGTGTGCGTGCATGTGTTTGTTTGTGCGTGTGCAGTGGTGTAAAGTTTTTTTTAAGTCATCCCTGATCATCCCTATTGCCTCTGATCTGACAGACTCACTAAACACAAATGCTTTGTTTGTAAATGATGTCTGAGTGTTGAACTGTGGTTCTGGCTATCCATAAATTAAACAAACAAGAACATTGTGCCGTCTGGTTTTCTTAATATAAGGATTTAAAAATGATTTATATGTTTACTTTTGATACGTAAGTATATTTAAGCAATTACATTTACTTTTAATACAAATAGCATTTTACTTTCATTTTCTATTAAGGTGTCTTTACTTTTACTAAAGTATGACAATTGGATACTTTTTCCACCACTGTGTGTGTGTGTGTCACTGTAACAATATTGATCACAGCTGGTTTGTACAACATGTCCTAACGATGAGTGAAGAGCAAGGTGAAATGGAAAAAGTCATCACTGTGCAGGACCACCAAAGTAATCACTGTACAGGACCACCAAAGTCATCACTGTACAGGACCACCAAAGTCATCACTGTACAGGACCACCAAAGTCATCACTGTACAGGACCACCAAAGTAATCACTGTACAGGACCACCAAAGTAATCACTGTACAGGACCACCAAAGTCATCACTGTACAGGACCACCAAAGTCATCACTGTACAGGACCACCAAAGTAATCACTGTACAGGACCACCAAAGTCATCACTGTACAGGACCACCAAAGTCATCACTGTACAGGACCACCAAAGTCATCACTGTACAGGACCACCAAAGTAATCACTGTACAGGACCACCAAAGTCATCACTGTACAGGACCACCAAAGTCATCACTGTACAGGACCACCAAAGGCATCACTGTACAGGACCACCAAATTCATCACTGTACAGGACCACCAAAGTCATCACTGTACAGGACCACCAAAGTCATCACTGTACAGGACCACCAAAGTCATCACTGTACAGGACCACCAAAGTAATCACTGTACAGGACCACCAAAGTCATCACTGTACAGGACCACCAAAGTAATCACTGTACAGGACCACCAAAGTCATCACTGTGCAGGACCACCAAAGTAATCACTGTGCAGGACCACCAAAGTCATCACTGTACAGGATCACCACAGTCATCACTGTGCAGGACCACCAAAGTCATCACTGTGCAGGACCACCAAAGTCATCACTGTACAGGACCACCACAGTCATCACTGTACAGGACCACCAAAGTCATCACTGTGCAGGACCACCAAAGTCATCACTGTGCAGGACCACCAAAGTCATCACTGTGCAGGACCACCAAAGTCATCACTGTGCAGGACCACCAAAGTCATCACTGTACAGGACCACCAAAGTCATCACTGTACAGGACCACCAAAGTCATCACTGTACAGGATCACCAAAGTCATCACTGTACAGGATCACCACAGTCATCACTGTACAGGATCACCACAGTCATCACTGTACAGGATCACCACAGTCATCACTGTACAGGATCACCACAGTCATCACTGTACAGGACCACCACAGTCATCACTGTACAGAACCACCACAGTAATCACTGTACAGGACCACCAAAGTCATCACTGTACAGGACCACCAAAGTCATCACTGTACAGGACCACCAAAGTCATCACTGTACAGGACCACCAAAGTCATCACTGTACAGGACCACCAAAGTCATCACTGTACAGGACCACCACAGTCATCACTGTACAGGACCACCACAGTCATCACTGTACAGGACCACCACAGTCATCACTGTACAGGACCACCACAGTCATCACTGTACAGGACCACCAAAGTCATCACTGTACAGGACCACCAAAGTCATCACTGTACAGGACCACCAAAGTAATCACTGTACAGGACCACCAAAGTCATCACTGTGCAGGACCACCAAAGTAATCACTGTGCAGGACCACCAAAGTCATCACTGTACAGGATCACCACAGTCATCACTGTGCAGGACCACCAAAGTCATCACTGTACAGGACCACCAAAGTCATCACTGTGCAGGACCACCAAAGTCATCACTGTACAGGACCACCAAAGTCATCACTGTACAGGATCACCACAGTCATCACTGTACAGGACCACCAAAGTCATCACTGTGCAGGACCACCAAAGTCATCACTGTGCAGGACCACCAAAGTCATCACTGTACAGGACCACCAAAGTCATCACTGTGCAGGACCACCAAAGTCATCACTGTGCAGGACCACCAAAGTCATCACTGTACAGGACCACCAAAGTCATCACTGTACAGGACCACCAAAGTCATCACTGTACAGGATCACCAAAGTCATCACTGTACAGGATCACCACAGTCATCACTGTACAGGATCACCACAGTCATCACTGTACAGGATCACCACAGTCATCACTGTACAGGATCACCACAGTCATCACTGTACAGGACCACCACAGTCATCACTGTACAGAACCACCACAGTCATCACTGTACAGGACCACCAAAGTCATCACTGTACAGGACCACCACAGTCATCACTGTACAGGACCACCACAGTCATCACTGTACAGGACCACCACAGTCATCACTGTACAGGACCACCACAGTCATCACTGTACAGGACCACCAAAGTCATCACTGTACAGGATCACCACAGTCATCACTGTACAGGATCACCACAGTCATCACTGTACAGGATCACCAAAGTAATCACTGTACAGGACCACCAAAGTCATCACTGTGCAGGACCACCAAAGTAATCACTGTGCAGGACCACCAAAGTCATCACTGTACAGGATCACCACAGTCATCACTGTGCAGGACCACCAAAGTCATCACTGTGCAGGACCACCAAAGTCATCACTGTACAGGACCACCACAGTCATCACTGTACAGGACCACCAAAGTCATCACTGTGCAGGACCACCAAAGTCATCACTGTGCAGGACCACCAAAGTCATCACTGTGCAGGACCACCAAAGTCATCACTGTGCAGGACCACCAAAGTCATCACTGTACAGGACCACCAAAGTCATCACTGTACAGGACCACCAAAGTCATCACTGTACAGGATCACCACAGTCATCAATGTACAGGATCACCACAGTCATCACTGTACAGGACCACCACAGTCATCACTGTACAGAACCACCACAGTAATCACTGTACAGGACCACCAAAGTCATCACTGTACAGGACCACCACAGTCATCACTGTACAGGACCACCACAGTCATCACTGTACAGGACCACCACAGTCATCACTGTACAGGACCACCACAGTCATCACTGTACAGGACCACCAAAGTCATCACTGTACAGGATCACCAAAGTCATCACTGTACAGGACCACCAAAGTCATCACTGTACAGGACCACCAAAGTCATCACTGTACAGGACCACCAAAGTAATCACTGTACAGGACCACCAAAGTCATCACTGTGCAGGACCACCAAAGTCATCACTGTACAGGATCACCACAGTCATCACTGTGCAGGACCACCAAAGTCATCACTGTACAGGACCACCAAAGTCATCACTGTGCAGGACCACCAAAGTCATCACTGTACAGGACCACCAAAGTCATCACTGTACAGGATCACCACAGTCATCACTGTACAGGACCACCAAAGTCATCACTGTGCAGGACCACCAAAGTCATCACTGTGCAGGACCACCAAAGTCATCACTGTACAGGACCACCAAAGTCATCACTGTGCAGGACCACCAAAGTCATCACTGTGCAGGACCACCAAAGTCATCACTGTACAGGACCACCAAAGTCATCACTGTACAGGACCACCAAAGTCATCACTGTACAGGATCACCAAAGTCATCACTGTACAGGATCACCACAGTCATCACTGTACAGGATCACCACAGTCATCACTGTACAGGATCACCACAGTCATCACTGTACAGGATCACCACAGTCATCACTGTACAGGACCACCACAGTCATCACTGTACAGGACCACCACAGTCATCACTGTACAGGACCACCACAGTCATCACTGTACAGGACCACCAAAGTCATCACTGTACAGGATCACCACAGTCATCACTGTACAGGATCACCACAGTCATCACTGTACAGGATCACCAAAGTCATCACTGTACAGGATCACCAAAGTCATCACTGTACAGGATCACCACAGTCGTCACTGTACAGGATCACCACAGGCGTCACTGTACAGGATCACCACAGGCGTCACTGTACAGGATCACCAAAGTCGTCACTGTACAGGATCACCAAAGTCATCACTGTACAATATCACCACAGTCATCACTGTACAGGATCACCAAAGTCATCACTGTCCAGGATCACCACAGTCATCACTGTACAGGATCACCACAGTCATCACTGTACAGGATCACCAAAGTCATCACTGTACAGGATCACCAAAGTCATCACTGTACAGGATCACCAAAGTCATCACTGTACAGGATCACCAAAGTCATCACTGTACAGGACCACCACAGTCATCACTGTACAGGATCACCAGTCATCACTGTACAGGACCACCAAAGTCATCACTGTACAGGACCACCAAAGTCATCACTGTACAGGATCACCAAAGTCATCACTGTACAGGATCACCATATACCAATGACAGAGTACTCATGATGTACAGATATTCATCTATATGTCTGTACATCTTAACTCCATTAAGTCCACATCATTTAACAAATGACTACATGCTTCATAACATATACACACACACACACACACACACATGAGCACTCAAGCACACACACACACATAAGCATTCATGCGCACACACAGATGGGCTCCATGGCCACGTTTCCTCAGCCTCATGTAAACACTATTGTGTGTCTGGTGATAGGAATCAGTACGGCCTAATTGTTTGAGGCAATACTCGCAGTGCTATAGATGGAGAAAGTGACAAACAATACAGTGCAGCGTGTGTGTGTGTGTGTGTGTGTGTGTGTGTGTGTGTGTGTGTGTGTGTGTGTGTGTGTGTGTGTGTGTGTGTGTGTGTGTGTGTGTGTGTGTGTGTGTGTGTGTGTGTGTGAGAGAGAGAGAGAGAGAGAGAGGGAGAGACGGCCAGTGGGACAGACGACAGACACGTCTAAGCTCATAACCACAGATGCATTTGGGTGTTATTTTTCCTGGTTGTCTTGGAGTCTGGCTGTTCTTCTTCAAACAGAACAAAATGCATTAGTTATGATGGGGTGAACTCCCATTAGGTGAGAGTCCATTTAGCACTGGAATAGGCCAATATATAGAAAGACTAAGGCAATTTGAGAGCTGGGTGAATGTGCCAAATGCTATGATTTTGAGTAGATAGGACTTTTATAGGAAATGGAGCCCAGAACAATTACTCATACAGGTAGACTGTAATGTTTATCATTGTATTTCTATCTGCTTCCTGTAATCGTCAGGGAGAATCTAAACGAACATTGCACTTACTAAATGTTGGTTAGCATTATCAATAGAATTGCAGTACAGGGAAATATGTCAAGCTACACAATTATGTCTCCACTCAGTCATAATAGTGATTTGGCTGTGCTGTAACGACGCCATAGAAGAGCTGAACGTCAGTCGATGTCGACGGTCACACATCACTTCTTTCCCAGGATGCACCTGGCCGGAAGGGGGTCGAACGGACGCAGGGGACAGCTGTTTCCTGTGCACACTTCCTGGCAGCAGAGGAGGGGAGATGGTGTGTGTGTGTGTGTGTGTGTGTAGGGGGGGGGGGGGGGGGGGGGGGGGGTTCGTAAGGGCATTGGTGAGGCCTTCGGTCCTTTCCAAACAGGATATATCTGCCACAGCCACAG
Source organism: Salvelinus namaycush (assembly GCF_016432855.1). Classification (NCBI taxonomy): domain Eukaryota; kingdom Metazoa; phylum Chordata; class Actinopteri; order Salmoniformes; family Salmonidae; genus Salvelinus; species Salvelinus namaycush. The sequence continues at coordinate 5,016,360 of NC_052345.1, forward strand.
GTGTGAAAGCAGCGGACCACCAACGCCCATCACTCACACACACCACGAATGCAGCGGAATCTCACTGCACTGAGAAGCCCATGTTTCTGACTGGCTGGGAAGGGCAGCGGGGGAGGGGGGAGAGTTAGAGAGGGTAGAGTACTATAGCAACTCAGTTATGGACAGAGGCTTGACCCGTTGGGAAAGAGTGGCAGAATGGCGGTTGGAATGATACAAGATGATCGTTTCCTTTAACAGCAGATACCACGGTTAACACAAAGTTCAAGTTCACAGCCACAAAGCAAAAGCGGTAACTTCCATTTCTGGATATTTCAAATCTGTCCCCACAGTTAAAGCATTAACTACTGTGTAATGCATTATCAACCCACCAATTGGTAAGTGGTACATGGGACCTATCCTCACAGCCACGGTCTCTGCTACAATCAACTTCCCTATATGACCCTTGACCCCCGGCAAGTCCTCATCCTCATTCTATCACGTGCTCATCCCATTTCCCCTTTTGGCAAAGCCACCACAGGTACTTCCAAAAGGAGAAACTACAATGGCTGAGTGGGTTAGGGGTTGTGTGTGTGTGTGCGTACATGCGTCCGTGCTTGTCAGTCTGTGAATGTGTGTGTGTGTCTGTATTCTTGCGAGCAAGTTTTCCGTCTGCTTATCTGCATGCCCGTGTGTTAGTGTGTGTGCAAGCCCGTCTGTGTGTGTGCGCGTACATGTGTGTGTGTATGTATCTGTGTGAGTGTGTAATCCCCCAGGGTCACGATGACACTGTGTACTACAACAGAGTATCTTCTTCCTCTCTCCACTCATATTCCCCATCAACAGCACGGACACCGTCCAAATTCCACCCGAAATGGGTTCTGGCGTTCCGGGTCCATTCAGCGTGACCGACAATGAAGCCGCGGGCGGTGAGCCATGTTTGTCGAAACCTCTGTCCGTCCTGCAAAATAGGAAATACCGCCACATCACTTTTCCACTTTCACTCACACAATTTTCCCAAATAACTTGTTCCCATGTGATGGTTAACCTACACTACTCAACTCGTGTTCAGTCTCTGTACACGTCCCGAATACAACCTCTAGGTGGAGACAAAGGCCTGCGGTAGCCTACAGACAAAGCTGGCACCACTACAGTTCGTCCTCCTGCTAATACCTTGTGCAGTTCTCCAAGTTCACCACATGATGATGCTGTTCTGGTATTCCCCCAGCCTCTGCTCTGCCTCTCTGCTGGTGGGCTGCTGGCTCAGTTCTATAGTGCTGTGAGAGAGTGGGTGGTCCAGGCCAGGTGGAAGAGAGAAGGATTATCACCATGCCTGCCTGCACTCACAAAAAGAGAGGGAGGGAGGGAAAAAGAGAATGAACTGAGAGAGAGAGAAAGAGAGAGAGAGAGAGAGAGAGAGAGAGAGAGAGAGAGAGAGAGAGAGAGAGAGAAAGAGAGAGCAACAGAGGGAGGAAAGAAGGAGGGAGAGAGAACTAATATGTTCTGCCTGAGATAGACATCTGCCATCCAGATGTGAACTTCATGGAATGAAAAGTAAAAAGGATGAGAGAGAGAGAGTGGGGGGGGGGGGGCCAACACCCCGTTGGCCATGATGTTGAAGAACTGGAGTTCAGTCTTTCTCTCTCTCTCTCTCTCTCTCTCTCTCTCTATCCCTTCTTCCACCCACCTCCCAAGGGTTCATAGATCTACTTGAATGTGATGAATAAGGAAGACCACCTGTCTAAACATGGAGATGGTGATGACAAGGGAGAATGTACAGTATGTACCATGGGGATAAATATGATGGTGATGACAAGGGAGAATGTACAGTATGTACCATGGGGATAGATGTGATGGTGATGAAGAGGGAGAATGTACAGTATGTACCATGGGGATCGATATGATGGTGATGACGAGGGAGAATGTACAGTATGTACCATGGGGATAGATGTGATGGTGATGACAAGGGAGAATGTATGTACCATGGGGATAGATGTGATGGTGATGACGAGGGAGAATGTACAGTATGTACCATGGGGATAGATGTGATGAAGAGGGAGAATGTACAGTATGTACCATGGGGATAGATGTGATGGTGATGAAGAGGGAGAATGTACAGTATGTACCATGGGGATATATGTGATGGTGATGAAGAGGGAAAATGTACAGTATGTACCATGGGGATCGATATGATGGTGATGAAGAGGGAGAATGTACAGTATGTACCATGGGGATAAATTTGATGGTGATGACAAGGGAGAATGTATGTACCATGGGGATAGATGTGATGGTGATGAAGAGGGGAAATGTATGTACCATGGGGATAGATGTGATGGTGATGAAGAGGGAGAATGTACAGTATGTACCATGGGGATAAATGTGATGGTGATGACAAGGGAGAATGTATGTACCATGGGGATAGATGTGATGGTGATGAAGAGGGGCAATGTATGTACCATGGGGATAGATGTGATGGTGATGAAGAGGGGGAATGTATGTACCATGGGGATAGATGTGATGGTGATGAAGAGGGGGAATGTATGTACAATGGGGATAGACGTCATACACTGTAGAAGAACAGGGCTATCGATACTGTAATCATCAAGGTCGACCACAATTTTCACTCTGTCCTGCCCAGTCTCCACACATACCCATGTGTCTGCATTCTGCTGTCTAGCTGTTGACGTATCTTACAGTGGGTGAACCCTATGTTTAACATGCTCTACATGGGTGGTTCAGGGCTCTTAGCCTTGTAAACCCAGGATGAAAGCTGCAGCCAAATTAATCAAATAAAGCCTAACAGGGAAAAGAAGTGGCCTGTAACACAGCATTAGATTGTAATTGCACTTTTCAATGATAAAAAACAATCTCTGTTTTGGTGGTCCTGGCTATCGTGCAATTTATAAAACAAAACGGTCAGTGTGTGTGTGTATGTGCAGGGCAGCGGTCCATACAAGGCTCTGGCATGCATTGAGACAAAGGTTAATAACTTTATTTATAAAACATTTTTCATTTCCACATGTTTCTCATAGTTGGCTGAAACGACCCAATAAATAACTTGTACTCATAATGAGAGATTTAGTTCAACCTGTATGCAGAGAAAATAAAACATCCTGGATTACCCTCTAACCCCATACACTATCCCTATTCATATCTCTACATGTACACACACACACACACACACACACACACACACACACACACACACACACACACACACACACACACACACACACACACACACACACGTCCATACACACAAAAACACATACACACACGCGCACACACACAGCCAGGAAGGTGTGTGTGTTACCTGTAACTATTAAAGGTTATATGTGGTAACGTTCTTGGTTATAGGGTGTTATTAGTTTTATTCACGTTGGCCTCGTAATGGGGTGTTGTTTTTGCTCCGGCTGTATAAAAGGGCTGTAAAACAACACCTTTCCATCCCCTTTTTGCGTGATTAACCAGGGAAGAGAACAGACCTCCACAAAGCAGAGTTGAATGCGTTAGATGAATGGTGGCTAGGAAATACTAGGGACTTTTTCATAGCCACCGTGCTTCTACATCTGCATTGCTTGCTGATTGGGGTTTAAGGCTGGGTTTCTGTATAGCACTTTGTGACATCTGCTGATGTAAAAAGGGCTATATAAATACATTTGATTGTTAAAAAGCCCATGTTCAGTTGTTATTAACTTTTGTAGGTGTCTAACTACAAGTCATTCACTCATTGACTCAGTTTGGCTTAAAGCCATATTCCATTATTAACATTATATTTTTGCAATTTCATTGACTCGATCTCACTTCAACGTGGCAGGATCTTTTCATCAGTATGAAATACCAGAGAAAGTCACAATCAGATACAAATAAAACGTATGGAGTCTGTGATACATTATATAAATGACAGCCCACTTCATAAACGATTGAATATGAGTCTTGAGTCATCTGTACAGGCTCAATACAGGCCTCTGAGCCTTAGTCCTGCCCTGCTTTACTCAAGCACAGCAAAAACTCAGCTAAGTAGACCACTGTCAGTCAGCAACCAGACAGAGCTGGGATGCACTTCACACACTAGGAAATACAAGAAAAGGGGGAAACCAGAGAGAGAGAGAAAAGCCTGACTCTTTCACAAAACACAAAACATGAGCCGAGTTGAAAGACATAAGAGCCTGAATGGATTTGTATTGAATGACCATATGGAGACCAGACTTGTAGCAGGGTTATAATCACATGAGTCAAATTACAATGGGGTGCAAGTGGTTTCATTTCAGGGTTGTGTGTGTGTGTGTGTGTGTGTGTAAGATTCCTAGTCATGACTTTTGATTGACAGATGGATTGGCGGTGCGTGGGGCAGTTCTGCGTGACTTATAATGTAGCAACACTTCCTATAATGTAGCAGCCATTAAAATGTAGCAACCCTTCTTAAAATGTAGCAACCCTTCTTATAATATAGAAACCCTTCTTATAATGTAACAACCCTTCTTATAATGTAACAACCCTTCTTATAATGTAGCAACCCTTCTTATAATGTAGCAACACTTCTTATACTGTAGCAACCCTTCTTATAATGTAACAACCCTTCTTATAATGTAGCAACCCTTCTTATAATGTAACAACCCTTCTTATAATGTAGCAACACTTCTTATAATGTAGCAACCCTTCTTATAATGTAGCAACCCTTCTTATAATGTAGCAACACTTCTTATAATGTAGCAACACTTCTTATAATGTAGCAACACTTCTTACAATGTAGCAACACTTCTAATAATGTAGCAACCCTTCCTATAATGTAGCAACCCTTCTTATAATGTAGCAACCCTTCTTATAATGTAGCAACACTTCTTACAATGTAGCAACACTTCTAATAATGTAGCAACACTTCTTATAATGTAGCAACCCTTCTTATGGTGTAGCAACACTTCTCATAATGTAGCAACACTTCTTATAATGTAGCAACCCTTCTTATAATGTAGCAACCCTTCTTATAATGTAGCAACATTTCTTATAATGTAGCAACCCTTATTATAATGTAGCAACCCTTCTTATAATGTAGCAACACTTCTTATAATGTAGCAACACTTCTTATAATGTAGCAACCCTTCTTATAATGTAGCAACCCTTCTTATAATGTAGCAACCCTTCTTATAATGTAGCAACCCTTCTTACAATGTAGCAACACTTCCTATAATGTAGCAACACTTCTTATACTGTAGCAACCCTTCTTATTATGTAGCAACCCTTCTTATAATGTAGCAACCCTTCTTATAATGTAGAAACCCTTCTTATAATGTAGCAACACTTCTTAGAATGTAGCAACACTTCTTATACTGTAGCAACCCTTCTTATTATGTAGCAACCCTTCTTATAATGTAGCAACCCTTCTTATAATTTAGCAACACTTCTTATAATGTAGCAACACTTCTTATAATGTAGCAACCCTTCTTATGATGCAGCAACACTTCTTATACTGTAGCAACCCTTCTTATAATGTAGCAACCCTTCTTATAATGTAGCAACCCTTCTTATAATGTAGCAACCCTTCTTATAATGTAGCAACACTTCTTATTATGTAGCAACCCTTCTTACAATGTAGCAACACTTCTTATTATGTAGCAACCCTTCTTATTATGTAGCAACCCTTCTTATAATGTAGCAACCCTTCTTACAATGTAGACACACTTCCTATAATGTAGCAACACTTCTTATACTGTAGCAACCCTTCTTATTATGTAGCAACCCTTCTTATAATGTAGCAACCCTTCTTATAATGTAGCAACACTTCTTATACTGTAGCAACCTTTCTTATAATGTAGCAACCCTTCTTATAATGGAGCAACACTTCTTATAATGTAGCAACATTTCTTAAAATGTAGCAACACTTCTTATAATCTGAGGCCCATCTGTCAACTCTCATGTTTTAAATATCTGCCCTTTATGACAACTTTGGGTTTGTTGAAATGTGCTGCAAAGTTGCTTTATGGTCTAAGTTACACACATGCTGTACATACAGGTCCATTATATTACCACGCTGTACATACAGGTCCAGTATATTACCACGCTGTACATACAGGTTCAGTATATTACCACACTGTACATACAGGTCCAGTATATTACCACGCTGTACATACAGGTTCAGTATATTACCATACTGTACATACAGGTCCAGTATATTACCACGCTGTACATACAGGTCCAGTATATTACCACGCTGTACATACAGGTCCAGTGTATTACCACGCTGTACATACAGGTCCAGTATATTACCACGCTGTACATACAGCTCCAGTTTATTACCACGCTGTACATACAGGTTCAGTATATTACCACGCTGTACATACAGGTCCAGTTTATTACCACGCTGTACATACAGGTCCAGTTTATTACCACGCTGTACATACAGGTCCAGTATATTACCACGCTGTACATACAGGTCCAGTATATTACCACACTGTACATACAGGTCCAGTTTATTACCACGCTATTCATACAGGTTCAGTATATTACCACGCTGTACATACAGGTCCAGTATATTACCACGCTGTACATCCAGGTCCAGTTTATTACCACCCTGTACATACAGGTTCAGTATATTACCACGCTGTACATACAGGTCCAGTATATTACCACACTGTACATACAGCTCCAGTTTATTACCACACTGTACATACAGGTTCAGTATATTACCACGCTGTACATACAGGTCCAGTTTATTACCACGCTGTACATACAGGTTCAGTATATTACCACGCTATACATACAGGTCCAGTTTATTACCACGCTGTACATGCAGGTCCAGTTTATTACCACACTGTACATGCAGGTCCAGTTTATTACCACGCTGTACATACAGGTCCATTATATTACCACACTGTACATACAGGTCCATTATATTACCACGCTGTACATACAGGTCCATTATATTACCACTGTGAAGGGACTGTGAAGCAACAGAAACATAGGCACAGACACATGTATACACACACATGATAACATACGCACTATACACACACATACACATGGATTTAGTACTGTAGATATGTGGTAGTGGTGGAACAGGGGTCTTAGGGTACACAGTGTGTTGTGAAATCTCTGAATGTATTGTAATGTTTTTAAAATTGTATAAACTGCCTTAATTTTGCTGGACCCCAGGAAGAGTAATGGGGATCCATAATAAATACAAATTGTCACGCCTGCCCCCGCTCTCCCTCCCTGGCACTCGAAGGCGCCAGGCTCCCCAGCATTACGCACTCCTGCCACCTTCATTACCCACACCTGCCTTCCCCCCATCACGCGCATCAGCGATTATTGGACTCACCTGGACTCAATCACCTCTGTCATTACCTCCCCTATATCTGTCTGGTTCCCCGCTTTGTTCCCTACTTCAACATGAATTGTCGTTTGTCGTTGTTTACCCGTGTGCTGACGCTGTTCCTGTTTTATTACCTGTCTGTACCTGAGTAAATGTTGACTCCCCGTACCTGTTTCTCATCTCCAGCGTCGGTAGTTACAGAATGCTGAAGCCATCATACAAAGCATCGGGGAGTGCTGGCGTTCCGGTTGGTGGTGACGTCGGGTCCGGTGCCCGCCACCGATGGAACCGGGGGTGCCTAAGCCAGCTCTTCAGGCTGTCACGCCCTAGCTGGCTCGAGAGGTTCTTGCCCCGGTTGGCTCAGAAGGTGCCCATCCCACGTCGGGCCTCAGCTGGATCATCAGGTTTTTATGCCCAGTTGGCTTGCCAGGCTGCTATGCCTCCCCAGCATTATGGGGGGATTGCAGGAGTGCCGTCTTTCACGCCCTAGCCGGATCGTCGGGCTCTTATGCCTCAGCCGGCTTGCCAGGCTCCCAGTCCAGCGCCCGTGCCTTGGCCGGCCCGTCAGGCTCGCCCGGGGGAGTACTGTCACGCCTGCTCCTGCTCCCCCTCCCTGGCGCTCGAAGGCGCCATGCTCCCCAGCATTACACACTCCTGCCACCATCATTACACACACCTGCCTCCCCCCCCATCACGCGCATCAGCGATTATTGAACTCACCTGGACTCAATCACCTCTATCATTACCTGTCTGGTTACCCACTCTGTTCCCTACTTATTAATCGTCGTTGATTACCCGTGTGCTGACACTGTTCCTGTTTTATTACCTGTCTGTTCCTGAGTAAATGTTGACTCCCCGTACCTGCTTCTCATCTCCAGCGTCAGTCATTACACAAATACAAATTCCAGCAATGCATTCTGTATTCCAAAAATGATGCTACTAATTAGGCCTACTGTAGCTAATGATGCTAGGCCTACTGTAGCTAATGATGCTAGGCCTACTGTAGCTAATGATGCTAGGCCTACTGTAGCTAATGATGCTAGGCCTACTGTAGCTAATGATGCTAGGCCTACTGTAGCTAAATGAGTGGTGTGACAGCTGTGAAACCAGGCGAACTATCAGTGAATAAAATATGAACATTGGAAAGGAGAGAGAGAGAGAATCTCTTCATGCACGTTTACTAGACCAAATAATAATTCCACCAGGGTGGTCCGGCAGTGCAGTATGTGGGATCGTCAATACGACCCCGGAAAACATCCTAGCAATCCCCCCGCTCCCATCTGTGTAACTGGCTGGACCCACAAGGCTGGGGAAGGGGGGAAGGAGGAGAGGGTGGGAGTAACAAGTCCTCCTCTAAAATAACCAAGCTACCATTGACACTGTCATTCCCTCCCCCACTGGTCTGGCTGACTCGCCCTTTCTCCCCCTACCTCTCCCCCTCTCTGGGTTGAGGAAATGTGGTTCAGGTATTGAGGCATGTTGGCTTCAGGTCTAAGTTGCCCTGTGCTGTAAATGCTAGTCTTAGGTCAGTCTAGTCTTAGGTCAGGTTAGGACTTGGGGAGTGAAGCTGATTCTAGATCTGTAGCACTGTGTTGCCCTGTCTGAACGCACCCTCCACTGTAGCGTCTACAATTACAACACTGTAAAAGCACTCCTTCTCCTTCTCTCTCTCTCTCCCTCAGTCCTGCTTTGGGTCTCCAGCACCTGTCAGCTCTGGTTTTATGAGCACTGGAGGCAGAGCTGGACACAGAGCAGGGAGAGGAGAAAGAGAGAGGTAGGGATGGCAGGGGTATATGTATGATTTTATGGGCTGTAGGACGGCACACAGCACAGCGCAGTCTGTCCAGCCCCCAAACGCTCCGGAACATACTGTGAGAAACTCTTTATTTAGATTTTCATCCTCCCCTCTCTCTCTCTCGTTCTAACCCATAACCCTAGGCATAGGAGACCACCACTAGCCTGCTTCAATCTCGGTAACACTTTATTTGGATTTTCATCCTCCCCTCTCTCTCCCTCTCTCTCTCTCTCTCTCCCTCCCTTGTTCTAACCCATAACCCTAGGCATAGGAGACCACCACTAGCCTGCTTCAATCTCGGTAACACTTTATTTGGATAGTCCATCTGTAGATGCTCTACAGACTATCAGTTACATTTCAACTATCTATCTACTAACCCTAAGCCTAGCTCTAACCTTAATCCTTACCCTAATCCTTATTCTAGCCTAACCTTAGCAAGCAGTTGCTTATCAATGGATAGTTTGTTGATAGTATGACAATCTCTAGAGCATCTACAGAGGGACTATCTGGACTATCCAAATAAAGTGTGGACTCAATCTCATACTTCAACAGGTTCCACCCAGACAGATCACAACTACCCTAAGTGTCTGAGAACCTAATGAATTGTTCTGTACTATTCCAGATCTGGAGCGAGAGTCCTTCAGGCCACGAAGGAAGAAAAGACAACTGGAGATCCAGCAGCTTTTTCTAATTAAAAGCCTGGCTATGCTGCCCTAGCCAAAAGCCACAAATAACAACCCTCCAGCAGCAGAGAATTAGGAACCATTTTGTGTTTGCTATATAAAAAAAAGGAACAGGAGAGGAGGAGGATGCAGCTTACACCAGGGACCACCAACACAGTGAGCTAGCTAGCGCTGGGCTGGATGAACAGCATATTCACTACACAGCCGGCTGGGTGGCATGGACCTATAATACAGATATGAACTACAGCAGAGGGCAGACTGGCAGAGGGGAGAGGGAGAGGGAGAGGGAGAGGGAGAGGGAGAGGGAGAGGGAGAGGGAAAGGGAAGAGGGAGAGGGAGAGGGAGAGAGAGAGGGGGGGGGCTGAGCAAAGACAAGGAGGTGAGAGTTTGGATAGAAAGATAAGCAGGAGACAAGGAGAGAAGAGAGAAGAAGGAAGTGAGGAGCCGTAGGAAAGAGAAGCAGAGACACAACACACACATACACACTAGTCCACCCTGCCTCGTACACCAAGGTGGCACAAGGAGAGCAGCATAGTTGTGTGTGTGTTTCTAACATCAAGGTCAACAGTTTTTTCCATCAAAAGAGGCTGATCCGAACCAAATACCCCTCCATCTACAAATCACACAAGACCTGGGTAGTATCTGGGTATCTGGGTATAATCAAACCCCATAGTACGTGGTCCGATATGCAGAGCTACTTTTCTTTCCGACAGTTCTGTCAATCTGTCTTTCCTCTAAGAAGTAAATGGCTGGTGCTGTTTGTTGACCTGGAAACTGGGGTTTGTGACTGATGTGTGGTAGAGATGGGTATGTGCGCGCACACACATGTAACCGATGTGAAATGGCTAGCTAGTTAGCGGTGGTGCGCGCTAATAGCGTTTCAATCGGTGACGTCACTCGCTTTGAGTTACACACACACACACACACACACTGTATACACACACACATAGATTGATGTGTTGGATCGGTTAAGGGGTGAGTGAGGGTGAAGTCATGACATCTGGCTGTCTTCTGTGACATCACGTAGCGAGGCTAAACATAGCAGAGCAAATAGGGATTTTTGGACTTCTATTTTTTCCTGCTTTTGTTGTGGTCCTATTTCTAGCTAGGAGATAATTGGAAACATTCGGTGCAACACATCTCTAAAAGTAATAGAAGAGAATCTGGGACCATATTCGTAAAATGTCTCTGAGTGCTGATGTAGGATCAGTTTTGCCGTTGCAACACACATTTTATATCATAATGAATAAGATTATATGGACAAGGGGGACCTGATCCTAGATCAGCAGTTCTATTCTGAGATGCTTTTTGAATACAGGTCCTGGGTAAGAACATTGCAGTCAGTTATTTCAACAGAATAGGATGGAAGGATTTTACTTGACAGTCCCTATTTACACTTATGTGGTAAGAATGGAATTTTTGCACTTACTTCAAAGAGTTCTAAACTACCTGGTACTTAACGGCACATAGGAGTGGTTGTTTCAGCAAAACACAAAGATCCAAATGTAATTATAGGTAATTATGATGTAATTTCTCAGTAACCGGATAAATACCTGACTGTAAAATCAAAGCCACTCTTTGTCACCACCATCACCATTGTTAAACTCTCTTTCTCTCTGTTACTCTTCAGATGTTCCCTTTTTCAAACACATCTCCCTGTCCTCTACTAAACTCCTTTCTGGCACCATCATCTGTGTCCTTGTTCTCCTGAAACTCTGAAGCTCCACACAAACACTTGTGCCCGTGCACCCATGTGCACACACTTTCTCTCTCTCTCTCTCCATCTATCCCTTCCTCCCTTCATCTCTCTCGTTCTCTGTGGATGCATGGCTGAAGTGTGAGCTCATAGGCCTTCTGGGTGGCACTCCTGCTATATGTCACTGTCATCTGCTGCCACGAGGGGGGTCCCCTTTTCCAAATACACACTCCTTCATATCGCCCGCCATGCGCACACAGGGGCCTTTAAAACACAGTGAAGAGTTGAGTTTTAATGGGGCGCACGGGTGACGTGCACACACGCACACACACGCACACGCACACACACACGCACACACACAGAGGCAGGGGAACGGGGGAAGGAGAAAAAGGTATAATTGATTAAAAGCCCAATATGATGGTGTGTGCCAGGAAAAGCAAACAGCTCAATGAGATGACCAATGATGTAAAGTGGAGAGGTTTCGTGTGTTCCGATGCTCAGCAATCCAATAACACTAGGATTTATAACAGGAGATCAAATGCTCCAAAACACATGTCCATCCATCCACAAATGTATGTATTAATAGTATCCCTATGCTGTATCCACTGATGGTTTCAACTGAAGTGAGTAATATGAGTGTGTTAAAGCTGTGTAGTAATGCTGACATGGGTCTTTCTGCAACGGAGAGGCAGGCATATGGTAAACACTACAGACCAAGTCCAAAACAAAACGAACTATGCAGCACACAGAATCTATAGACACAGACAAATATAGGCTACATTGAAGTAAACAATTGCACATTACACTCAATATAACAATGTGATGTTTAATGTAGGCTGGATCTCTCTAGATGCGTCTGATTAATCGTGTAACAACATTACAGAACAAGCAGATGTTTCATAATTTATTTAGCGTGCCGGATTTGGAACTGTAGGCCTTTATAATACGAAGGCGTTCGTTTTGACAGTGGAATGCCTTCTTTCTAACACATGTAGGGGTGCAGGCCACGCACAGATTCACACACACACGCATACAGAGAAACTCGAGCGAGAGATGAAGAATGGGCAGATGTGTGTGTGCACTGTGAAATCTTGCATATACATTACAGCTTTAAAACAACAACACTTGATGTGGAAATCAATCACACGTTGACACGAAGAATAAAATAAAATAAACTCAATGTCGTCACATTTAAACGGTTTCCACTCGCGTGCACAAGCAGGTGAAGCTCATATTTTCTGCCACGCAGGCATGGCCAAATGTAGCAGAAATTAAACTACTGAATTAAACATTTTCAAATGGTAATTTGTAAAATTATAACGCCAGTCAATCAAACCAAATATTGTCAACTTAAACAAAAATAAGACCAGCACCTTTCAAAATAAAAGGCTATTGAAAACTCGTGTTTTTATGTTTCAGGGCTCCACATAGTTTGCGCTCCAAATATTTTGTGTGTTATTGATTGTAGTGTAGGAAAACACACTTCGCCTTAAAGATAGATAAGGCAAAATATAACATTTTCAAAGTATAGAGATTACATTTGCCACTGGCAAGATTGGCGCATATGCTAGATTAGGCTAATTCTGAGAGGTTCTGCGACAGTGAATCAAGACGAGTTGCATAATAAATCTGACATGTTCAATTACAAAATGTTTTTTGCTATGATTTGATTTTTTAAATTCTGTGTTGTTTTCAACATTGCAATTAATGATAAGTTGCCAAATGTCGTTATAAATCAAATGAAAACATATCATTATAAAGTGCTTATTTACACAAAATATAGGCCTCAAACATTTATATTGCAAAACATATTTTTTGGGTTGGCCACTAACATTGTTAGACATTTTGACTCAATTGACATCTTCAAAACATATAGATTTTTTCATTTGAAGCATTTATTAAATTGAATAGATACAAATCTATGAAAGGTGGTTTTCCCTGATGAATCCACGTCAATACAGAAAACACTATTGATTAAGCTATTTGTCACCAAGTTGCTGCAAGAGTTCATTTGCTATACGGCTGGAGTTGGGGAGAGAGCGCAGTTTGTGGTACTCGGGATGAAAGCTCCAGAGATGCGGAGCGCCCATCGAATGGAGCGAGGCCGGGGACAGAAATGAAGATCCGGGGACCAAAGCTTGGGCCACTGTGGAGGCTGAGCGGTGCGTCGTTTCGAAATTCTCAAAGCTAAGAGACGGAGGTGTAAGAAACGTCTTTTGGACAATGTTCGAATTCCTTGATAAAAGTGAGGAGAGCGCGGGCAAGATGCTGCTCACTGGTGGGATGCTTTGGTTAGAAACAGAATGATGTTCGATGCCCAAGTGATGGTACAATTCCAAACCGGGTACCTGAAAATGACACGGCCCTATTCCGTTCGCCCCGTAGAAGGAAAATCCAGGGAGCACGCTGCTGCGCTCGAGCGGGCACCAGGTGTCCATCATCCCAAATCGGTAATTCTGCCGTTTGAAACGTTTCCTCCGCCGTAGGAAGCTCCCGTTCTCGAACATATGAGACGACATAGGGTCTAACGTCCAGTAGTTCCCCTTCCCGGGGTTACCGGGCTCCCGGGGCATTTTGACGAAGCAGTCGTTGAGGGACAAGTTGTGACGGATGGAGTTCTGCCACGCGGGGAACTTCTCCCGGTAATACGTGAAGCGCTGGCTGATGAAGTCACATATCTCCGAGAGAGTCAGTCTTTTCTTCGGGCTCTGGAGGATTGCCATGGTGATAAGAGCGATGTAGGAGTACGGAGGTTTCACCGAGGCAGCGATTCTCTCTGTGCACTTTGGCGTAAAGTCACCCTCCTCCTCCGTATCCTTCGCTGGCTGTTTTGGAGACAGGGACGCAGCGCGTTGCTGCTCCAAATCGGCCCGGTCTTCTTTGGTCAAAGATACATACCCCTGGTTCCGTGTAGCTTTGTTCCCTTGTCCCTCCACATCGATATCTGCCCTCTCCATGAGCTCGAGCTCTCCTTCCAGGGTCATAATCCTCTCGCGGGTCCGGTGCCACCTGCATGCGCCAACAGGCGAGATGAGAAGCCTCGGGTCGGACACCAGCCAGAGCCGACACACGCGACGGGCCTGCCTCCTGCCTTTTCGCTTTTCATTAACAAAAAAAAAAAAAAAAAACAGCTGCACCAAAATACTTTTCACCCCCCTCCTCCTGCTGCTCTTTCTCTTCAGTCCTGAAAATAATTACGACAAAGACTTACTAAAGTAAACATCCATCACAAGCAGTCACAACAATCATTAGGCCTACAAACGTGTTTTTGATCTTGGGGAGAACTAACGTATGGAATAAAGCAGAGGCCATTAGACAACTTTATGTCCAACACACAATGGCACATTAGGACATAGGCTACACTTAGTCTTTGAGGCTTGTTGTCATCCACTCAATAAAAATGCACTTTGTTGTACTCAAATCAGAAGCCTGATTGTAAATCATTTGATGGGGGAACTATTGTCAGTTTAACAGATAACAGGACTCTAGAATATATCCCGAGAATATATCCCGTTTTCCCATTTGTAAAACCATTATTGAATACCTACAGCCCTTTATTTTAATAGAATCTGTCTACCACAACAAATGCCAATCCTAACCAGTTCTCGATCCATAGCATCCTTTTATGATGGCTTTTATTTCACTCGAGAGTCAAATATGGTTCAAAATGTATTGTTTTCTGAAAGTAAAAATGAATGAAGCTGGAGAGCTAGGACAAAATTACTTCGGTGCCAGTGCTGCGCTTTTACGTGTGGTCTCTTTGCAGTAATGCATAAACATTGTAAGGGTGTTAAAGACACTAGCTAACTCGATATCGTATAATCAATTAAAATTCATCATGTATTAGCCATTCTTTCCATTTTGTTTATGGCCAGCTATAACGAATAATATATTATTTAACTAAATGTTATGATAGGCTACTTATCTACTATACATGTGAAAGACAAGCTAGCAGTCGCCAGATTTTAATTTAAAACTGGTCTACACTAAATACTTAATGAGAATTCCAATATTTCCAGCAGATCCCAAAATCAGCAGATAACGCAAGTGGGTGGCCAAGCACATGGCAAATACTGTGTGGTTATTATTTCAGAATGGATTATGCACTTTTCTGATTTGAAAAAAAGACCTCGGCAAAATAAAAGAGCCGTTTCACTACAGGCACAAAATAATGCACAGGCCAGGTCATGTATTCAATCCTGCTGCAGCAGTTTCTGATATTAAACTTGCCTCTTTCTTATTTTGATACATTTTAAAGTCCCACTAATTGCATTTAATTTAAGCATAGAAACATCCCTGAAGTAATTCTCACAAATCAGTATGAATATGGTTCCGCATCAATTCATATTCCTCATTCTAGACCAAGTCGTAGGCACACACATTCAGAGGGTTGAGAGATACAATGAAAACAAAGCGGAAAAGATATGTTAACAAGAATTTTATGCACACCAAACCCAAAAGTGCACACCAAACACACACGTTTATTTTGTTTACAGGAAACAGTCAAGATAAGGAATTGCTTCATCTCTAATCCAGCCAGTTAATGCTAAGGGCTGTCCAGAAACAACCAAATAGAAAAACAAATTTAAAAAACAAAATACAAACTAAACAAGAACAAAAGATAATATATCACTCAACTTAATTGAACTTAATGTAACATACAAACTGGATAGCACCAAGGTCAAGCCTAGTAAACAAGGGGAGTAAACAGTCCTAAATGGCTACCTATTCCCAGTAAAGCAGGGCACTGTCTTTGGCCAGAGCCATGGGTCCTTAGTCCCTATAGTGCACTACCTTTGGCCAGAGACTCCCAATTTCCTGTATAGTGCACTACATTTGTAGTGCACTGACACAGACAGTCTATTGTCAACAGACGCAGCCTCCAAGCAGGAGACTGTTCTTCTATTGAACTCATTCTTCCTAAAGTGACTAGCGCACGCTACAGTGCTAAAAGCAGCCAGACCCGTCAGACTGACTCACCACGGCTCAGCCAACACCGTGACCCGCCATGACAGTATGTGATGTAATAAATGATCAAATAACTCCAAGAGTCGCAAAGTCAGGAGGTGTGGCCAATTACCATGTACCTGGAGGGAGACTGTCTGTGGTATCAGTGTCTAGGACCTCATGCCAAGGCCTAAGTGTGTTCCCTTCCCCTACAAGGCAGAGTGCTTGCGGTGGGACGTAGCCAGCCGTGATGAGTTTCCACATTTGAAGCAGCGCGAGTTGGAGTTGCCCTCCTTCCTAGGGATGTGCCAACACTGCAGACAGCGCACCTTGTACTTCTTATACCTGAGGAGTAAGTAGACATGGAGGAGAATAACAGGGGATATACATTTGAAGTCGGAAGTTTACATACACCTTAGCCAAATACATTTAAACTCAGTTTCACAATTACTGACATTTAATCCTAGTAAAAATTCCCTGTCTTAGGTCAGTTAGGATCACCACTTTATTTTAAGAATGTGAAATGTCAGAATAATAGTAGAGAGAATGATTTATTTCAGCTTCTATTTCTTTCATCACATTCCCAGTGGGTCAGAAGTTTACATACACTCAATTAGTATTTGGGAGCATTGCGTTTCAATTGTTTAACTTGTGTCAAACATTTTGGGTAGCCTTCCACAAGCTTCCCACAATAAGTTGGGTGAATTTTGGCCCATTCCTCCTGACAGAGCTGGTGTAACCGAGTCAGATTGGTATGCCTCCTTGCTCACACACACTTTTTCAGTTCTGCCCACACATTTTCTATAGGTTTGAGGTCAGGGCTCTGTGATGGCCACTCCAATACCTTGACTTTGTTGTCCTTAAGCCATTTTCCCACAACTTTGGAAGTATGCTTGGGGTTATTGTCCATTTGGAAGACCCATTTGCAACCAAGCTTTAACTTACGACTGATGTCTTGAGATGTTGCTTCAATATATCCACTTAATTTCCCTTCCTGATGAAGCCATCTATTTTGTGAAGTGCACCAGTCCCTCCTGCAGCAAAGCACCCCCACAACATGATGCTGCCACCCCCATGCTTCACGGATGGGATGGTGTTCTTCAGCCTCCCCCTTTATCCTCCAAACATAACGATGGTCATTATGACCAAACAGTTCTATTTTTGTTTCATCAGACCAGAGGACATTTCTCCAAAAAGTACAATCTTTGTCCCCATGTGCAGTTGCAAACTGTAGTCTGGATTTTTTATGGCAGTTTTGGAGCAGTGGCTCTTCCTTGCTGAGCGGCCTTTCAGGTTATGTCGATATAGGACTCGTTTTACTGTGGATATAGATACTTTTGTACCGGTTTCCTCCAGCATCTTCACAAGGTCCTTTGCTGTTGTTCTGGGATTGATTTGCAGTTCTCGCACCAAAGTACGTTAATCTCTAGGAGACAGAACGCGTCTCCTTCCTGAGCGGTATGACGGCTGTGTGGTCCCATGGTGTTTATACTTGTGTACTATCGTTTGTACAGATGAATGTTGTACCTTCAGGTGTTTGGAAATTGCTCTCAAGGATGAACCAGACTTGGAGCTCGACAATTTTTTTCTGAGGTCTTGGCTGATTTCTTTTGATTTTCCCATGATGTCAAGCAAAGAGGCACTGAGTTTGAAGGTAGGCCTTGAAATACATCCACAGGTACACCTCCAATTGACTCAAATGATGTCAATGAGCCTATCAGAAGCTTCTAAAGCCATGACATAATTTTCTGGAATTTTCCAATCTTTTAAAAGGCACAGTCAACTAAGTGTTTGTAAACTTCTGACCCACTGGAATTGTGATACAGTGAAATAATCTGTCTGTAAACAATTGTTGAAAAAATTACTTGTGTCATGCACAAAGTAGATGTCCTAACCGACTTGCCAAACTATAGTTTGTTAACAAGACATTTGTGGAGTGGTTGAAAAACGAGTTTTAATGACCCCAACCTAAGTGTATGTAAACTTCCGACTTCAACTGTAGGTCACACTGATTGATGGCCTTACGTGTCCTTCAAGTCCTAATTCTGCTCACATATAGGGTTATGCGATATTGTGGTCATCAAACCATCTACGTCACTGTCAACATTTACTATAACCACAGGGTCAGAGTTCATGGCCACGTGACCTGACCAGGAGAAACTCTGGACCGTGACGATGTGCTTGATAATGCACTGTATTTAATGCGACTCACCTTATTCCACAGGCGTTACACAGCGGGGTGCCGTCCTCAGCATCTCGCCACAGAGGAGTCTTCGTGGTGCAGCAAGAGGCACAGATCTTATTCTCTGATGGGGAGAAAGGAGTGGCTATCAGTACAAACAAATAGGCCTTGTGCCATAATCCTGCTAAATATGTTGTAGAATAATGAAATGACGTGTTTCAATGACTCAGTATGCGGCTTCTCTTTCATTCTGTTTTCTTTCTAGGTGCACGGTGAGTGGGAGTGCCAAAGCACAACCTGATCTTGCAACCCTGCCCTTAACACTGTACACTACGTTACTCATTAAAGTCTTAGGATGTTTACACAGCAGTTTCCCAAAATACCTCCATTAAAACTCCCCCTCATCAAATGTATTCCACCTGTCTATGGTTCTAGTTAAAGTGTTTGGATTTGTGTTGTAATGGTACCCCCTCCTGGATTACTGGAGTAGACATAGTTCTACACAACATCCAGTCGCTGCAAATAACCTCTCATGAACCCTTTTTTCTAAGAGTGTAGTGTTCTGCCTATTTCTACAGCGCTGGTATTGTTTTGTGCAGTAGTGGCGCCCCCTCCTGGTGAAAAGTGGTAGAGATTGGTAGTCACTGGAGGAGTGGTCGCTCTCTTCAGAGCTGCTGGTCCTCATGGAACTCTGGAATGAACGGGACCTGCCTGCTCTCAGTGACCTCCTGGTCAGACCACTAAAGAGCTCTTCACTCGGACACCTTTATAAAGCAGTTTGTTTGTAGAGAACATATTTTACAACAATATACTTCATAGGGAAATTTGTGACATACAAATTGAATTTCATATAATACTTTTTATTACCTAAGGCAGCTCTAAATAATAGGTGTATTTGAGTTATGGGGAGAAAGAGCAAAGCATACTCTGACATCACCCATACCTGTACTTCTTGGAGGTGATGAGAAGGCGACACTGCTCCCTGCTGTCGTCCAGCTCCGTCTGCATCCGGAACGTCACTCCCTGGAAGTCTGGGTCTCCAACATCCACACTCCGGCTGGGATGGAGCTGCTTCCTGGGGGCCTTGGTGGACCTGCACATGGGGTTAGACGGAGAGGGACACTTCGGGGCTGCGGGGATAGTGGCCATGTCATCCTCCATGTCCATACACCTTTGGGTGAGGTCCATTGGAGAGTCTGTAATAACACTGGTATCTTGTACTGTGTCTGTGTTCTCTTCCATGGAGCTTTCGTGGAGCTCTGCTTTGACGCCTGGAAAACGGGCATCTTGTACTGACTTTGCGTTCACAATCACAGACCCTGCTTCACTGTTCAATATGAGCAACATAGTATTATGAGGGGAGTTCGGGGCTGGTGGCATGTCTTCCTTGGGGTCAAAGGTGAAACATATGTTTGAGTTGAAGTCCAGGGTCATGTTAAGGTTCAGCTGTTCTGGGCCTGGATGTATGCATGTCATGGTGTCTATGGAGGGAGGTGACAGACTTGCCACATCCTTAATTGTAGCTACCTTGTGGACAAGCGGTTGCCCAAACAGGTTTATATATGACACAGACGGATGTTTAACTGACAGCCCGTCTTTTGCCTCAGGACGGGCCTCCTTCACTGTGTCGTCTTCTTGGATTAAGGCACAGGGGATGTTTCTGCTTTCTTCACTCACAGACAATCCATCACCGTTAAGACAAAATGTGACTCCTGTTTCTTTGTTCGTCGCAACCTCAGAGTCTGAAGCTCCCACACCAGGTTTAGTTTTGTAGCTGCCATTGACATCCGGTGATGTCTGAGAACTGGTACGTGGACTTGTGGGTGAGCAATAACCACCTCCACCCAACTGACCCATCTCTCCCCTGGACCTGACATGATGGGGAGAATCCACTCTGGTACTGACTAGAGTGGGGCAGACAGGGACAGTGTTCTTACTGCACCCCACACCTTCAGGAGGATGATCGTCAGAGTCTATAGGAACCAACAGAGCCCTAGCTGAGGTTCCCTCCTCTTGGTCGTCTGACTGGAGGAGTCTCTCACACTGCATGTTGATCAGGCTCATCAACTCCCACGGACTGCTGCTACTATGACGACTGGGCAGGACTGAGTTTGTATGTCTCCTACATTGTTCTAAGTCATCTTTTGGCTGGTTATGAATGCTCGTGAGAGAGGAATTGTGCTGAGGAGGATAAGGTCTATGATCAGACACTTGATCCTTTTTAGACCTTTCAGTTGATACAGGTGAAGTCTTAGGCTTTGAGTCTATGGAGCGGTTGTGGACAGGGGTGGGAGTTGCTAGCTTGGTGGTTTCTTGGATGAGGTAGAGGATGGTGGACTGTGTCACCTGAAGAAGAATAAAAGAAAGAAGACTCAACCACACACTGAGATAATATTGACCCACCTCACGCACAGCACACACACCTGCAGGCCCTCCTGGGTGTCCGGATCTTCCATGGTCCCTTGGCTGCCTGGTCTGTAGGTGGCTCCTGTGCTCATGTCGTTGTGCCCATCTTGTGGAAAGGAAACAATTGGAAAGTGTTTACTATACTATTACGTGACAATATAGGTTTGAATGTAAATACAGTATGTTTTATTGTTAAAGTTATCAGCCGAATACAGTACCAGTCAAAGTACCCAGAGTTACCTCTGCTGCAGAGGATAAGTTCATTAGAGTTACCTCTGCTGCAGAGGATAAGTTCATTAGAGTTACCGCTGCTGCAGAGGATAAGTTCATTAGAGTTACCTCTGCTGCAGAGGATAAGTTCATTAGAGTTACCTCTGCTGCAGAGGATAAGTTCATTAGAGTTACCTCTGCTGCAGAGGATAAGTTCATTAGAGTTACCTCTGCTGCAGAGGATAAGCTCATTAGAGTTACCTCTGCTGCAGAGGATAAGCTCATTAGAGTTACCTCTGCTGCAGAGGATAAGCTCATTAGAGTTACCTCTGCTGCAGAGGATAAGTTCATTAGAGTTACCTCTGCTGCAGAGAATAAGTTCATTAGAGTTACCTCTGCTGCAGAGGAAGTCGTTCATTAGAGTTACCTCTGCTGCAGAGGATAAGCTTCAATTAGAGTTACCTCTGCTGCAGAGGATAAGCTCATTAGAGTTACCTCTGCTGCAGAGGATAAGCTCATTAGAGTTACCTCTGCCTGCAGAGGATAAGTTCATTAGAGTTACCTCTGCTGCAGAGGATAAGCTCAATTAGAGTTACCTCTGCTGCCAGAGGATAAGCTTCATTAGAGTTACCTCTGCTGCAGAGGGATAAGCTTCATTAGAGTTACCTCTGCTGCAGAGGATAAGCTCATTAGAAGTTACCTCTGCTGCAGAGGATAAGCTCATTAGAGTTACCTCTGCTGCAGAGGATAAGCTCATTAGAGTTACCTCTGCTGCAGAGGATAAGTTCATTAGAGTTACCTCTGCTGCAGAGGATAAGTTCATTAGAGTTACCTCTGCTGCAGAGGATAAGTTCATTAGAGTTACCTCTGCTGCAGAGGATAAGTTCATTAGAGTTACCTCTGCTGCAGAGGATAAGTTCATTAGAGTTACCTCTGCTGCAGAGGAATAAGTTCATTAGAGTTACCTCTGCTGTGCTGCAGAGGATAAGTTCATTAGAGTTACCTCTGCTGCAGAGAATAAGTTCATTAGAGTTACCTCTGCTGCAGAGGATAAGTTCATTAGAGTTACCTCTGCTGCAGAGGATAAGTTCATTAGAGTTACCTCTGCTGCAGAGGATAAGTTCATTAGAGTTAACTGCACCTCAGATTGCAGCCCAAATAAATGCTTCACAGCGTTCAAGTAACAGACACATCTCAACATCAACTGTTCAGAGGAGACTGCGTGAATCAGGTCTTCATGGTCGATTTCCTGCCAAGAAACCACTACTAAAGGACACCAATAAGAAGAAGAGACTTGCTTGGGCCAAGAAACACGAGCAATGGACATTAGACCAGTGGAAATCTGTCCTTTGGTCTGATGAGTCCAAATTTGAGTTTTTTGGTTCCAACTGCCGTGTCTTTGTGAGACGCAGAGTAGGTGAATGGATGATCTCCGCTTGTGTGGTTCCCACCGTGAAGCATGGAGGAAGAGGTGTGATGGTGTTTTGCTGGTGACACGGTCTGTGATTTATTTAGAATTCAAGGCACACTTAACCAGCAATGGCTACCACAGCATTCTGCAGCAATACGCCATCCCATCTGGTTTGCGCTTAGGGGGTCTATCGTTTGTTTAACAGGACAATGACCCAAAACCCACCTCCAGGGTGTTTAAGGGCTATTTGACCAAGAAGGAGAGTGATGGAGTGCTGCATCACCCGACCTCAAACAAATTGAGACGGTTTGGGATGAGTCGGACCGCAGAGTGAAGGAAAAGCAGCCAACAAGTGCTCAGCAAATGTGGTTACTCCTTCAAGACTGTTGGAAAAGCATTCCAGGTGAAGCTGGTTGAGAGAATGCCAAGAGTGTGCAAAGCTGTCATCAAGGGAAAGGGTGGCTATTTGAAGAATCTCAAATATAAAATATATTTTGATTTGTTTAACACTTTTTGGGTTACTACATGATTCCATGTGTCATTTCATAGTTGATGTCTTCACTTTATTCTACAATGTAGAAAATAGTAAAACATAAAGAAAAACACCTGAATGAGTAAATGTTTAAAACTTTTGACCGGAGAGAGAGATATACATACATACATACACACTTCCTAAATAAAAACAAATACTTACCAATTACAATCAATTATTACACATGATAGTTGATTTCATTATACTATAATAATTCAAGATTGTAAAGTAGCCTATTAGTAGCCTACTACTGTTAACTTCTAGAACAGTCTGAATTAGCTGTCAAAATCAAATTAGCTTCGTGAGCAGAGCTAGAATTAATGGCCCAACAAACCTTTGAAAGTCTTTAGCAAATAATGAGTAAGCCTACAATGACATTCTATACACACTTACTTTGTCAAATTGTATTAATTTCTCCTCAAAACGTAACCATCTGCATTCTACTATTTGATAGACGTTCTGAATGAGGATGACACGTCTTGCTCGAGCTCACTGCTCAGTCTGAGGGCACGCTGAGGCCGTGCGTTTGAATAAGAACTTTTCTGCCACACAATATCTCCACATCCTACCTTAGAAAATATCAAGTATTTAAATAAAAAAATCGAATTATATGAGATCCCTTTGATCGATCGGATTAAATAGTTATTGAAACTATCGAGTTCAATCGCTTGATTGTGTAATGCCCTGATCACGTTGGTGATCACGGTACAGTCTCTTACCAAGGCGATCAGGGCCAACATGCAGACTCACCCTTGGTTTTCTCACTGAATCTGTCTTGAGAGAGATGACAATAGTTATTTCCCCCAATTTGATCACTAGCTTCAGGAAATTGATAGTCACGTTGCCGCAATGCACTTGTTGTTAGGCCTACAGGATGCCACAGATGTCTGTGATTGAAGTTGATTGGCCTGCATAAACACATAAAAGTGTGGGTTGAGTGACTTGCGTTCTGGATTTTCCCGAATTGTCGGCCTTGTGGCGCCTCGGTTTCTTCTGTATATATAAAACGTTTTTACATACAGGTAAATAGGCTACTAATGCTTTGTAAGAATAGTCATCCATTACAAAACACGTGAGGTTCTTGGTACAAATTGTAGGCCTACTGTTGAGTTTGACTTGCGATGCTTTATCTTGAACCATTTAAAATGATCTCCCACACAAAACAAATACAACGTATCAGTATTTAGCAGTGACACATTGGCTGTTTAGACAGGCAGCTCAATTCTGATGATTCTTTGCTAATTGGTGTTTTGACCCATCAGATCAGCTAGGGAAAAGATCTGTGATGGGTCAAAAGACCAATATCTGAATTGGGCAGCCTAACCGCAACCATTTTAGCAGTGGTATTCGAAGTCAGTCCTCAAAGGGCCAGAGGTGGTTTTCTTGACCCTTGTATGATATTGCTAATTGGCCGATTATGCAATTGGTTTCCAATTCCTGGGTTTTGAGGATTTAAACTGCTCTCAAGGACTGGTGTTGAATACTGCACTTGTGGTGTTCAATTGCCTTCAGTGTGGTTTTTTAAAAGCATAGGGCTTAAGACAGACTAGTACAAACTTTTGGTATTTTTATTGCACAAATCTAAAATAGACTTGCAAATTTGAGATATACCATATATACAAATTACACCTACATGTTTTGTGCGTATGATAGACAAATTAAATACAGTACAAGTGAAAGCATTCCAGGTTTGTAAAGGAGCCAACTAATACTGGATACAGGTGTTTTTTGATGGACAGTTATGAGACTACTAACGGTGAAATGACAAGGCAAATCATTACTTGGTATGGATGGACAGAAACAGAAATGACTTGGGAATTGGACAAAATGCACCTGTCAGTGTAAAATGGTTTAGGCTGCATTTTGAACAATCAGATCAGCTTTGATGTGCAAAGATCTGTGATTGGAAAAAATATCAAAATGAGGCTGTCTGTGTGAATGCAGGCCAAGTATCTCCTTGGCGTCATCAGTTATCTAACAGATTCAACCCTTTCCATTCCAATCGATCTCAAGCTGCCCTCTGCTTACAAAACATACTGCAAAAGTGCTACATCAGAGACGGTTAATGATTCCTGACAGGCTTGATGTGGAGGGGCTTGTTAAGGTCTTGACTAGTCACCACACACCCACAACAGTAAAATTCCTAGAAACTGGCCATAAGTAGATATAATGGTGAAAGCTATGTATACGTACACATAACATACTGTTAATTAGCTGTATGTGAGTGCTGTTATTGTAGAGACTGATGACTATTTGGAAGCTCCACCTGAGATGTGTGTATCTTGACCTTTGTAAATGAGTTGTAACATGGAATGTTCTATTCAAGGACACAAAGTTGTCCTTTGCGTAGCAATGACAGGCCTTTCTGAAATGCTGAATCAGGTTACTATGAAACAAAACTGTTTGTGACATTGAATGGTTTGATAGACATCTCAATCTTGGCCTGAGAACTCTTCTATACACATGACATATTTATACATCAATGCTGAAAACCATCTAACTCTTCCACAATCAGCATTACTTTCAGTGTGAGCCAAATACAACACACTTCAGAGGCTGCGTTTACACAGGCAGCCCAATTCGGATATTTTTTGACCAATCCCATCAGGGGCGCTGTCTAAATGCAGCCAGTGACTGGTATATAGCTTTTGTCTTCGTCACACAGATGTGGATATGTAAGAGCATTCTTGACTTGTGGGGGATCCTTCAAGCCTCCTCTATCCCAGCTCACCTCTTTATATCTGCCGACAGTTCAAAGAATGCAACTCTCTCTCTTACAACTCAGTCCTGAGGGGCCGTGTTCCAACATCCATACTAGCATACTACTTAGAATGCATGCCCAATACGTTGCTTCACACTAAGTAGGGTGCTAGTGTGGAGTGTAAACATCCATGCCCAATACATTGCTTCACACTAAGTAGGGTGCTAGTGTGGAGTGTAGTGTCCTCAGTGTGGTTTGGGAACATGGCCGTCCACGTAGAAGTTCCTGGTGACCTTAGGCAGGGTAAGCTCAATGCCCTCCAGCTCCTGGGTGAGGATGATCTGACAGCCAAGTCTGGAGTTCTCCTGTAGCGCTGGGGCCATGTCCAGCATGTCATCCTCTCTGGGATGAGAAGAATCAAATAGAAGCCATTGATTTGCATTGCATTATAAGAGTCAATCTTGTTGACAATGAAGAAAGTTTTGGGTTTTATTGTATGTGTTTATTTGACAGGGGCAATGTACAACCATAAGATGTGCAATGACATGAGCTCTCATGGACTATGGCATATCTTATAATAAAACAATCTCATACCTTTCGTCAGGCTCTGGTAGCTTGTCGACATGGGCTCTGTTCACATACACGTGGCACGTTGAGCAAGCTAGTGACGCCTCGCAAGCTCCTTAAAATCACGCATGGACAGGGAGAAAGAAACAAGATGTAAGTGTGGCTCCCGGGTGGCGCAGCGGTCTAAGGCAGTACGTCTCAGTGCTAGAAGCGTCACTACAGACACCCTGGTTTGAATCCAGGCTGTATCACAACCGGCCGTGATTGGGAGTCCCATAGAGCGGTGCACAATTGGCCCAGCGCTGTCCGGGTTTGGCCGGTGTAGGCCGTCATTGTAAAATAAGAATTTGACTTGCCTAGTTAAATAAAGGTATAAAATAAAGTGTTCATGAATACAATCATGGAGGAATCAATCACCAACTTTTGACCTGAATTCTCTCAGGACATCATCACAAACCCTATTAGCACTCACCTTCCAGTTCAATGTTGTGCCTATGGGCCAGGTACATTGCATTGTCTCCCACTTTAGCCTTCACTGGAATCCTCTTTCCTGATCTATCTATGTACACCACATTCACCCTAAGAGCAGACCAAAAACAACAATATTAAAAACTCATAGTTCACAAATGACAATGCAAGTGATAAATGCATGATGCACTCAAAAGACATTAAGGCAAATCAGTAACAAAGTATGTATATCCCCTTGAGTTTGTCTGCATAAGGGTTAGGGTTACTAACCTGACCATTTATGTACTGTAATGGAGTCAAAATGGCAAAGACATAAATTGCTAAAAATCAATTAGCTAGCTAAATGATGCACTGGCAAAGTAGTTACTTACACATCTTCTTGGGGGTCTTCTGCACTTGCACCCACCTCACTTTGGTACAGACCTTCACAAAAAAACAAGGACGGTTGACATTCAGTTCCATTTCCTCTTACTTACTGTACGACTTTGAGACCAACTTAGTTACAGAGAATTAGCAGCTTTGGAGATCAGTTACACAACTTATCAAACATTCTTAGCAACAGATACCATGATTGTCTTGCTATGTTATTCACAATGTGGGTGCAATTTTATGTAACCTTTATTTAACTAGGCAAGTAAGTTAAAAACAACTGATTATTTACAATGACGGCCTACACCTGCCAAAATCGGATTGTTTTGTTGTTCGCCGCCCTATGGGACTCCCAAATCCCAATCACGGCCGGTTGTGATACAGCCTGGAATCGAACCAGGGTGCAACCGAAATGCAGTGCCTTAGACCGCTGCGCCACTCGGGATCCTTACTAATAGTACCTAGTTACGATGTTCTTAGACATAGCTAACTAACTTGTTAGCACCTGTCTAGCACTAAATTTATATACATGAATTGGTGTGATGGAAGCTGAACAATTAGCTAACGTTAGATAGCAATCCAAGTGTTAGCAACCGACCAACTCACTTTTGGATGTCTGCAAGTGTCGGTTCAACGTCCGAAAACGATCAACATTCGACGAACTAGCTATACCATTCAAATAACTATTCAACCTGTTGAAAGGACATTTGCTACAATCTGGTATAACTCTTGAAAGTCTCAAAGTCAGCCCCACGCTCGACCGGACTCCAGCGGAGGCCGCCATGATTATGTTTTGATCACGTGAATGAAAGCAGCCAATAGAAAAGTAGCAATGACATACGCATGTTTTGACTGTCTTCGGTTATTTGAGCGGCGGCAGAGAGCGCTGTTGCAACACAGATTTATCGAACTATAACCATTTTTAGTCTGACTTGTAAATGCCTATATTATAAATTCTAAAGAGAACGTGATTCTGGTGCTCGTATATATATTAATGTTTTTTTTTTATCTCAGTCTTTGTGTACCAACAATTATCGTCTGCAATGTCTGTATATCTGTAATGTCTGTATATAGTTAAATAAAGGTTAAATAAATTAAAAAAATATCAAAGAACAACTAGGTTACTTTATCCTATGTGGATGTACCCCCATGTTGTGCCACTAACAAGGAGTGCGCGTACTGATACCTTAATTAATGTTCTAGGAATGAAATATGAAATACTGCAAGCGTCAAATTCGAGCTCTATTGTTTTATGTAGTTGGGGTTTTATGGGTACAAACAACATTATCCTTTGTCTTTTCAGTTCAGGTTGAATAAAAAAAGCCATGCGTGTGTAGGGGTGGTCAGAGACACATATTAGAGACACATATTTCCCTCAGATAACACAGATCCACAAAGAATTCGAAAACAAACCCAATTTTGATAAACTCCCATATCTACCGGGTGAAACACCACAGTGTGCCATCACAGCAGCAAGATTTGTGACCTGTTACCACAAGAAAAGAGCAACCAGTAAAGAACAAACACCATTGTAAATACAACCCAGATGTATGCTCATTTATTTTCCCTTTTGTACTTTAACTATTTGCACATCGTTACAACGCTGTATATACAACAACTACTGTGATTATTATTATTTGACCATGCTGGTCATTTATGAACATTTGAACATCATGGTCATGTTCTGTTATAATCTCCACCCGGCACAGCCAGAAGAGGACTGGCCACCCCTCATAGCCTGGTTCCTCTCTAGGTTTCTTCCTAGGTTTTGGCCTTTCTAGGGAGTTTTTCCTAGCCACCGTGCTTCTAGACCTGCATTGCTTGCTGTTTGGGGTTTTAGGCTGGGTTTCTGTACAGCACTTTGAGATATCAGCTGATGTAAGAAGGGCTATATAAATACATTTGATTTGATTTGATTTATATACACATAATATGACATTTGAAATGTCTTTATTCTTTTGGAACTTCTGTGAGTGTAATGTTAACTGTACATTTTTATCGTTTATTTCACTTTTGTTTATTATATATTTCACTTGCTCTGGCAATGTTAACATATGCTTCCCATGCCAATAAAGCCCTTGAATTGAATTGATACTTTTAAGGAGATGGGAAACTCGATTGGAATCGTATTAACCGACTATTGAGTACGGTGCTCATACATCGTCAATGTTAACAATGCCTGGTGCATTCTGGGCGATTCTAGGACAAGGAAATCAAATCAAATCAAAATGTCTTTGTCACATACACATGGTTAGCAGATGTTAATGCGAGTGTAGCGAAATGCTTGTGCTTCTAGTTCCGACCATGCAGTAATATCTAACAAGTAATCTAACCTAACAATTTCACAACAACTATCTTACACACACAAGTGTAAAGGAATGAATAAGAATATGTACATACAAATATATGAATGAGTATTGGCCGAACGGCATAGGCAAGATGCAGTAGATGGTATAGAGGACAGTATATACATATGAGATGAGTAATGTACGGTATGTAAACATTATATAAAGTGGCTAGTGATACATTCATTACATCAAGATGGCAAAATGCAGTAGATGGTATAGAGTACAATATATACATACTGTATGAGATGAGTAATGTAGGGTATGTAAACATTATATAAAGTGGCATTGTTAAAAGTGGCTAGTGATACATTTATTACATTAATTTTTCCATTATTAAAGTGGCTAGGGTTGAGTCAGTATGTTGGCAGCAGCCACTCAATGTTAGTGATGGCTGTTTAACAGTCTGATGGCCTTGAGATATAAGCTGTTTTTCAGACTCTCGGTCCCCGCTTTGATGCACCTGTACTGACCTCGCCTTCTGGATGATAGCGGGGTGAACAAGCAGTGGCTCAGGTGGTTGTTGTCCTTGATGATCTTTTTGACCTTCCTGTGACATTGGGTGGTGTAGGTGTCCTGGAGGGCAGGTAGTTTGCCCCCAGTGATGCGTTGTGCAGACCTCACTACCCTCTGGAGAACCTTACGGTTATGGGCGGAGCAGTTGCCGTACCAGGCGGTGATACAGCCCGACAGGATGCTCTCGATTGTGCATCTGTAAAAGTTTGAGCGTTTTTGGTGACAAGCCAAATTTCTTCAGCCTCCTGAGGTTGGGTGGACCATTTCAGTTTGTCCGTGATGTGTACGCCGAGGAATTTAAAACATTCCACCCTCTCCACTACTGTCCCTTCAATGTGGATAGGGGGCTGCTCCCTCTGCTGTTTCCTGAAGTCCACGATCATCTCCTTTGTTTTGTTGACATTGAGTGTGAGGTTATTTTCCTGACACCACACTCCGAGGGCCCTCACCTCCTCCCTGTTGGCCGTCTCGTCGTTGTTGGTAATCAAGCCTACCACTGTAGTGTCGTCTGCAAACTTGATGATTGAGTTGGAGGCGTGCATGGCCACGCAGTGGGGAGTACAGGAGAGGGCTGAGAACGCACCCTTGTGGGGCCCCAGTGTTGAGGGTCAGCGGGGTGGAGATGTTGTTACCTACCCTCACCACCTGGGGGCGGCCCGTCATGAAGTCCAGGACCCATTTGCACAGGGCGGGGTTGAGACCCAGGGTCTCGAGCTTAATGACGAGTTTGGAGGGTACTATGGTGTTAAAATGCTGAGCTGTAGTCAATGAACAGCATTCTTACATAGTTATTCCTCTTGTCCAGATGGGTTAGGGCAGTGTGCAGTGTGATTGCAATTGTGTCGTCTGTGGACCTATTGGGGCGGTAAGCAAATTGGAGTGGGTCTAGGGTAGGGTGTAGGTGATATGGTCCTTGACTAGTCTCTCAAAGCACTTCATGATGACGGAAGTGAGTGCTACGGGGCGGTAGTCATTTAGCTCAGTTACCTTAGCTTTCTTAGGCATAGGAGCAATGGTGGCCCTCTGGAAGCATGTGGGAACAGCAGACTGGGATAAGGCTGGATTGAATATGTCCGTAAACACACCAGCCAGCTGGTCTGCGCATGCTCTGAGGACGCGGCTGGGGATGCCGTCTGGGCCTGCGGCCTTGCGAGGGTTAACACATTTGAATGTTTTACTCACGTTGGCTGCAGTGAAGGAGAGCCCGCAGGTTTTGGTAGCGGGCTGTGTCAGTGGCACTGTATTGTCCTCAAAGCAAAAAAAGAAGTTGTTTAGTCTGACTGGGAGCAAGACATCGTGGTCCGCGACGGGGCTGGTTTTCTTTTGTAGTCCGTGATTGACGTAGACCCTGCCACATACCTCTCGTGTCTGAGCCGCTGAATTGCAACTACTTTGTCTCTATACTAACACTTAGGTTGTCTGATTGCCTTGCGGAGGGAATAGCTACACTGTTTGTATTCGGTCATGTTTCCCGTCACCTTGCCCTGATTAAAAGCAGTGGTTTGTGCTTTCAGATTTGCGCGAATGCTGCCATCAATCCACGGTTTCTGGTTGGGGAATGTTTTAATAGATGCTGTGGGTACAACATCACCGATGCACTTGCTAATAAACTCGCTCACCGAATCAGCGTATTCATCAATGTTATTGTTCAACACTATGCAGAGCATATCCCAGTCCACGTGATCGAAGCAATCTTGAAGCGTGGAATCCGATTGGTCGGACCAGCGTTGAACAGACCTGAGCGCGGGTGCTTCCTGTTTTAGTTTCT
The DNA here is from genome assembly GCF_016432855.1 of Salvelinus namaycush. Taxonomy (NCBI): domain Eukaryota; kingdom Metazoa; phylum Chordata; class Actinopteri; order Salmoniformes; family Salmonidae; genus Salvelinus; species Salvelinus namaycush. The sequence continues at coordinate 5,048,241 of NC_052345.1, forward strand.
GTCTATAGGCTGGGAGCAACAAAATGGAGTCATGGTCAGCTTTTACCGAAAAAAGAGCGGGGGAGGGCCTTATATGCGTCGCGGAAGTTAGTATAACAATGATCCAGGGTTTGCGCAATCGATATGCTGATAGAATTTAGGAAGCCTTGTTTTCAGATTAGCCTTGTTAAAATCCCCAGCTACAATAAATGCGGCCTCAGGATATGTGGTTTCCAGTTTACATAGAGTCGAATGAAGTTCTTTCAGGGCTGTCGATGTGTCTGCTTGGGGGGGAATATACACGACTGTGATTATGATCGAAGAGAATTCTCTTGGTAGATAATGCGGTCGGCATTATTCCGGGCCGATTCAATCAGTTCCGGCCCCCCGGAAGAGGGCCGCTTCCTCATTGCTAGCTAGGTTGGGCCCAGTGGGAGTGACGCTTCTGGAGAAATTGGGTCCCTGCCTTTTGGCTGATCCATATGTAGTCTCATATGTTGATTGTGAGAAATTCTAAGTCAGGTGAACAAAAGGACTTGAGTTCCTGTATGTTGTTATGATCACACCACATCTCGTTAATCATAAGGCATACACCCCCGCCCTTCTTCTTACCAAAGAGATGCTTGTTTCTGTCGGCGCGATGCGTGAAGAAACCAGGTGGCTGTACCGACTCCGATAGCGTGTCTCGGGTGAGCCATGTTTCCATGAAACAAAGAACGTTACAGTCTCTGATGTCTCTCTGGAAGGCAACCCTTGCTCTGATTTCGTCTACCTTGTTGTCAAGAGACTGGACATTGGCAAGTAGTATGCTCCGTCTGCCCCTTCTACGGCGCCATTGTTTCGGGTTGCCGGCTGGGATCCGATCCATTGTCCTCGGTGGTGGGCCAAACAGAGGATCCGCTTCGGGAAAGTCGTATTCCTGGTCGTAATGTTGGTGAGTTGACGTTGCTCTTATATCCAATAGTTCCTCCCGACTGTATGTAATTAAACCTAAGATTTCCTGTGGTAACAATGTAAGAAATAACACATAAAGAAAACAAAATACGGCATAGTTTCCTAGGAACGCGAAGCGAGGTGGCCATCTCTGTCGGCACCGGAAGTTTGGAGACCTCTCCTTCAAGGAGTGAGTAGGAGGCTGTCAACCGGCGACTGAAACTCGGTGGTGAAGTTGGATTGTTTGCTAAAATGGATGACGAGGAGGAGACCTGTCTGACCACTGTGGCACGTTTTGGGAGCATGGAGAGGCCAGAGATGGAACAGAAGAAAAAGGCCATCAGTGGGTGTTCTGCAAACAGTACAGCAGATGAAGGCGCGGCATGAGCGTGGTGAACAGATAGACGTGGTTTTTGACAGAGAGGAAGAAGGAGAAGAGCCGAGTGCAGTGGGAAGATGTGTGTTGAGGAAGAATGGTGCCAAGTACAAACCCTATTCTGCTGTCTGTGATAGCTCTGATGGCTCAGAAATTGAACCTGATGATTTCCCAGCTAGCACAGTGGATCTGTGGATGTACTGGCCTGTCTCCTGGTAGCGCCTCCATGCTCTGGACACTACGCTGACAGACACAGCAAACCTTCTTGCCACAGCTCGCATTGATGTGCCATCCTGGATGAGCTGCACTACCTGAGCCACTTGTGTGGGTTGTAGACTCCGTCTCATGCTACCACTAGAGTGAGAGCACCGCCAGCATTCAAAAGTGACCAAAACATCAGCCAGGAAGCATAGGAACTGAGAAGTGGTCTGTGGTCACCACCTGCAGAATCACTCCTTTATTGGGGGTGTCTTGCTAATTGCCTATAATTTCCACCTTTTGTCTATTCCATTTGCACAACAGCATGTGAAATTTATTGTCAATCAGTCTTGCTTCCTAAGTGGACAGTTTGATTTCACAGACGTGTGATTGACTTGGAGTTACATTGTGTTGTTTAAGTGTTCTCTTTATTTTTTTGAGCAGTGTACATCCCCATAAAACGACTGAAGTCATTCCTCTAGTGTAAGAACTCTGGTGCTTTATCATGATCTGTCCATATGCCCCATGTCAGTCTTAAACCTAGGGTAATATACAGTACACACCCCATGTCAGTCTTAAACCTAGGGTAATATACAGTACAGACCCCAAGTCAGTCTTAAACCTAGAGTAATATACAGTACAGGCCCCAAGTCAGTCTTAAACCTAGGGTAATATACAGTACCAGCCCCAAGTCAGTCTTAAACCTAGAGTAATATACAGTACAGTCCCCAAGTCAGTCTTAAACCTAGAGTAATATACAGTACAGTCCCCAAGTCAGTCTTAAACCTAGGGTAATATACAGTACAGATCCCAAGTCAGTCTTAAACCTAGAGTAATATACAGTACAGTCCCCAAGTCAGTCTTAAACCTAGGGTAATATACAGTACCAGCCACAATATGGCTTTATAGAGTTCCTCTACTGTGAGTCTGTCGGGTCACTATAAAATATCATAGAGGTAATTCTTTCTTCTTCTATGAGTCTTCAGGGAAGGTCTTTAGTCAGTCAAGTCCGCCGGGGCCTAAGTAAGGGTGGGCGACTTCAGCTCTGATGGCTAGCTTGGTTCCTCTTCCTGTTCATTCATCCTTCAACCACATAGACCAGGCCCAAAAGTAGAGGCCCAAAAAATGGTCAAAGACTCCAGTCACCCAAGTAATAGACTGTTCTCTCTGCTACCGCACGGCAAGCGGTACTGGAGCGCCAAGTCTTGGACCAAAGGCTCCTTAACAGCTTCCACCCCCAAGCCATAAGACTGCAATGAATCAAATGGCCATCCGGACTATTTACATTGAATAGTCCCCCCTCTGTTTTTACACCGCTGCTACTCGCTGTTTATTATCTACACTTTACACACTTTACAAATTACCTTGTGTAACCGATGTGAAATGGCTAGCTAGTTAGCGGTGGTGCACACTAATAGTGTTTCAATCGGTGACGTCACTCGCTCTGAGACCTTGAAGTAGTTGTTCCCCTTGCGGCTGTTGTGGAGCGATGGGTAACGATGCTTTGTGGGAGGCTGTTGTTGATGTGTGCAGAGGGTCCCTGGTTCAAGCCCAGGTAGGGGTGAGGAGAGGGACGGAAGCTATACTGTTACACTTGACTAACCTGTACCCCCGCACATTGACTCGGTACTGGTACCCAGGATCCAGGGAGTCTTCACCTGTGTGCCTGTGGATTCCATTAGGGACCAGGAAGTGTCCCATCCCGGTGCATCCTTGAGCCCTCGGGTCGTCAGCTGCGGCTCTGTAAGGGTGTGGTGGGTGGAGGACTGTTAAACTGTTACACACATGACCTGCAGATGAAATGGCCTCTAGCTGCGAGCCTGTCCCCTCTTGCCATTCTTGTGGTGACTTGAGTGTGTGTGTGTGAGCGCATAAGTGTGTCAATATTATCTCAGCTCTCCCTTGGTTTCTCAGCATTGGGTTGAATGTCCTCCGATGGGAAAGCCATGCTTGTCTTACTTCAAGCTCAAACACACAGGCTCACACACAGACACACTCGCGCACACGTTCACACACCAGTGTACATTCTCCCCCTGTCTCTCCCCAGAGGCAGGCCTGGGTTTACCTTTCCTCCTCAGCGGTGGCCTGGGCATGTTAGGTTAGTGGAGTCGTCATGGTCCACTGCAACTCCCCTCTGAGAAGTCTCCAGTTCTGCCTGGGGCTGTGTTCTGATACTCTGATATTCCCAGGTCTTTCCACCCAGGACAGGCCGTCGGGGATAGAGTTATATGTCAGCAGACTCTTCCTATGGGTTTCTCTACACATGACCAATACAACTTGAAACGTGAAACTCTATACACTCGATCATGGTTGGTGTGTGTGTGTGAGTGCACGTGCGCGCCTGTGTGTGTGTGTGCATGTGTTATCAAAGACGTTTGATATTAAAATATCTACTAGTGATATTATGGTCATCCACACCACTTTGCATCATCCTGTCATCCTGGGATATTTGATGGCCTCTACAAGAGAGTGTGTTGGCAAAAGGGCAAGTCAGAACACGTCTTCTGAACACAACATTTTATGTCGTCTCATCCTCTCATTTTAATCTCATGTTTGCAGCTGCTCTGTGTATGCCTGAGTGAATGTAGACTTGTGCAAGACAAGCAGTATTGGGACTCCTTTCTCTTTCAGATCGTTCAGATAACACACAAACCTCAACCTGTCCAAGCTACGTAACTAATAAAGAACAGTTTACTATGTGCCCCTATGCCCTGAAAGCCTCTGTCTGCATGGGAACACAATAATATCTGTGAAATTAAACTGAAAAATATAAACAGAGGATTTTGGTGAGTAGCCTATCGGTTAAGAGCATTGGCCCAGTAACCGAAAGGTCGCTGGTTTGAATCCCCGAGCCGACTAGGTGAAACATCTGTTGATGTGCCCTTGAGCAAGGCACTTAACCCTAATTGCTCCTGTATGTCACTCTGGATAAGAGCATCTGCTAAATGACTCAAATGTAAAATGTAAACTACAACTGAATAAAGGTTTGGATTGTTTGATAAGTTTGACTAATTGTTTCTTGATTTGTTTGATAGCTTGAGCCTAGATTTGATGATGTGTGAGACATTTGCACACTGATTGTGACATTTTGATGGTGTGTGTGAATCGTGCCTGTGCTTTCTGCAGGTTTTGATTGTTACGGCAATTAACATCTTTCTGATCTCTGTGGCATTGTGACACTGATGTGATGATTCAGAGATATCTTTACTGTATGGTTTGTGCTATACTTTCCATGCCTTATGTGTGGAATGACGTGAAAAGCTGTCACAATCATTGAGCCCATTCACTCTCCCAAAACTCTACAGTTTATAGCCACATTCTTACCAACTGAGGCACATGGACCACAGCTCTGCTAACCCACAGACTTCAGTAGTAAAGGTTATGCTTGGTTTGTCTGTGGTTTGTTTGTTGTTTGTGAGTCGTTGGTGTGCTACCAGTGTCTGCCCAAGTAATAGACAGTATTGACTCATGACTGTTGACCTTTTGAAACTGTTAACCTTTGACCTTTCAACCTGAGATAGAGAAACAGAGGGGTGACAGGGTTGTATAACAAATAATTTCAAAGACCACAACACATCAAGGAAGCCATCGCTCAGTCCTGATGGTGTTTGTTTTCTTTAATCTTTGGAGAAACACATTTAAAAACATATTAATCAATTTGATGAATTAATCAATTAGTCAATGAATTAATCAAGTTGATGAACCTTTTTGTTTCATGTTGTTGGATTCAATTGAACTACTTCTATCTTTGCCTGAGACGGTTGTAATCATTAAACAGGATTTTAAATGAACCCTAATTAACATACCTAAATCAATAGATGCATTCATTGAACAATCCTACTACAGTATATTCCAACGTGTCAATCACAGAAAGCCACAGCATTCCAAGTTGCCATGGTAGACTGACCTGTCAATCACTTTACCCAGTTTGACACACAGAACACCCTGGGAGTATCAGCCAGCCCAGGGCCCTCCCCTGTTGTCATGACAGCAGGATGATTGATGGTCTCTCTGGGGAGTGGAGAGGAGCGGCTTGGGGACGGGATATCTTCGTAGTGTTGAAAGGTAGGGGGGGATGATAACTTAGTGGAGTTGGAGGGGTGATGAGTTGGGGTTTTGGGGGTGGATAGAGAGTGGGGGTCCGGTCTCGATCTGTTTCAGGGACGTTTGGTGACCCCAGGTGAGCTGGTGAGTTTAAGGTGGGGGGGGGGGGGGGGGTTATATTTTGATCTGTCTCAGGGACTTTCCCGTGACCCCTAGTTGAGGTGGTGAGTTTGGGGGAGTTATGGGGAGTGAGGGGGTTATGTCTTGATTTGTTTTCAGGGACGTTTGGTGACCCCAGGTGAACTGGTGAGTTTAAGGTGGGGGGGGGGGGGATTATATTTTGATCTGTCTCAGGGACTTTCCCGTGACCCCTAGTTGAGGTGGTGAGTTTGGGGGAGTTATGGGGAGTGAGGGGGTTATGTCTTGATCTGTTTTCAGGGACGTTTGGTGACCCCAGTTAACCTAGTCTGACTAGTCAAGGTTCAGACTGGAGCCCTGTGAGACATTGGATAGAAAGTTCCATAGGGATTACAAAGTGTTAACACCATGATGAACTGGGTCCTGTTTCACTTCACATGTGGCTGTACTCTACCAATATATGGGTTCATTATGGTACTATGGGTTCCTGTAATACCATTGACTGTTTTAAGACTCAAGTTTTTAAGCAACCTCTAAAAAGCTGCATAGGTAACTGATTTATAAGTTGTCACACATTGATGAGGGGGAGTCATGAAAGGAGAAAAACAGGCTGTAAATCGTCTCTCATTTCTGCAAACTGGTTGACCCAATGAAGTGTTCGCCCCAGCAAGTGCGAACTAGAACAATTCCTCCCAACTACAGTAGGATTTTTCAGCTGACCACCAACATTTTCCTAACCACCAGACCAGACCCCATATTGCATTCAGAAGAGAGAGAGGGGAGGATATCCAACATTGACACACACAGCTAAACCAACACACACTGCCTGGACAGGACCCGGTTGCATGAGCACACTCGCCAACTTGGCAATAGTCTCCCATCTTCACATAACAACAAGCTCCTTGGTGTTACGTTAGTGCGTGTGCGGTCCGCTCTGTCTGTCTCTCTTTGCTCTTTTTTTCTGACATTGTTTTATCTGCGTGCCCAACTCACTATGGATTATGTGTTCATCCCAAATGGCGCCCTATTCCATATATAGTGCACTACTTTTAACTGGTCTCTGGTCAAAATAAGTGCACTATGTAGGGAATAGGGTGCCATTTGGTAGAGATCTATGGTTTCTTCCTCTCCAAACCACAGCTATGTTCCTTACTGCCGTCTCCAACAACGGGCAGTCATGCTAAGCAGAGGAACAAAAGAATAATACTATTTCAATGGCAGGAACCAGCAGTAGGGAAACTATTGGTAAAGGCTGGACACTGACAGGCTAAAGAAAAGCATATTCACTTCCTACCTTTCAATTGGGTCTTCTGCTTTCCTGACAGTCATAGATGTGGAGTTTTAAGGCACAACAATGAAAGGAGCATTTCACTGCTACTTCTTCACTTTATGCATTGTCCACCATTTCACTTTTATCTATTAAATATTTATTTAACCAGGAAGTCCTGGCCAATAAGTGACTTTGACATATATTGTCCATTATGTTAAATTGGAAGACAACTTTGCTACAAAGATCTAACAAATACCAAGAAACTCCATTTATGGTAGCAATGTGGTTGTTTTCATTACAACTCTTCGGTCATTATGACTTTCTAATGTGAAGCCTCTTGTACTTATCTCTGTTTCTAACATCTTTGACCTGAACAAGGGGTAAGAGGAGCGTCTCAACGGGCCTGGAACTGAGGTCAGTTGTTGACCGAGTCCAAGTCAATATATCACTAGTGCTTATACTGGCAGAAAACTCCCTCTCATTCACTTCTCCATCTCTCCTTTTCTGTCTCTTTCACTCCCACTCACTCGCTTCTCATCCAACCCCCAAATGAATCGGAAAACAAACGTGTCTTTAATCAATTGGAGAGATACGTCTTTGCCGACTGGGCTCTGATGCTATCACGTTTCTGAGAAAATGGACAGAGAAACTTCAGGCAAAACAATACTAGAAGCACTGCTTTTTGATTTAGTTGGTGCCTGCTTGATCGGTTCCATTGCAACAGGCAAGCTCAAACACAGCTATTTCAAGTATTCTTTTAAAGAAACCAATACTATTGGAACCTAGGTCTATCCATAATGCTACTCCTGTTGTGTCTGACTCCCTGGGAGTGGAACGTGTGGATGGTAACATCCGTACCTGAGCAGCAGAGTTATTGTCTGAGCATCAGGGTCTTATCATCCCACAGACAGAGATGATAAGAGAGAGGGATCTTTGGCATGCCTTCCTGCCTGCCTGTGATGTGTCTGTCTACAGCAGGCAGGGTCCAGGCTGCATTTGGATTATAGATAGAGACAGAGTCCATGGTTTACCGCAACAGTGCCTTTGTGCCCTTAGATCCCAATCTAAAGGCTTACCATTGATTCCTAGGCAGATATACAGTACCAGTCAAAAGTTTGGACACACCTACTCATTCCAGGGTTTTTCTTTTTACTATTTATTTTCTACATTGCAGAATAATAGTGAAGACATCAAAACTATGAAATAACACACATGGAATCATGTAGTAACCAAAAAAGGGTAAACAAATCAAAATATATTTTATATTTGAGATTCTTCAAAGTAACCCGGAAGCTTATAAGAAATCCCGCTATGCCCTCCGATGAACCATCAAACAGGCAAAGCGTCAATACAGGACTAAGATCAAATCGTACTACACCGGCTCTGACGCTCGTCGGATGTGGCAGGGCTTGGAAACCATTACAGACTACAAAGGGAAGCAGAGCCGAGAGCTGCCCAGTGACACAAGCCTACCAGACGAGCTAAATAACTTCTATGCTCACTTCGAGGCAAGTAACACTGAAACTTGCATGAGAGCATCAGCTGTTCCGGACGACTGTGTGATCACGCTCTCCACAGCCAATGTGAGTAAGACCTTTAAACAGGTCAACATTTACAAGGCCGCAGGGCCAGATGGATTACCAGGACGTGTACTCCGAGCATGTGCTGACCAACTGGCAAGGGTCTTCACTGACATTTTCAACCTCTCCTTGTCTGAGTCTGTAATACCAACATGTTCCAAGCAGACCACCATAGTCCCTGTGCCCAAGAACACTGAGTTAACCTGCCTAAATGACTACAGACCCGTAGCACTCACGTTTGTAGCCATGAAACGCTTGAAAGGCTGGTCATGGCTCACATCAACACTATTATCCCAGAAACCCTAGACCCACTCCAATTTGCATTACGTCCCATCAGATCCACAGATGATGCAATCTCTATTGCACTCCACACTGCCCTTTCACACCTGGACAAAAGTAACACCTATGTGAGAATGCTATTCATTGACTACAGCTCAGCGTTCAACACCATAGTGCCCTCAAAGCTCATCACTAAGCTAAAGACCCTGGGACTAAACACCTCCCTCTGCAACTGGATCCTGGACTTCCTGATGGGCCACCCCCAGGTGGTAAGGGTAGGTAACAACACATTCGTCACGCTGAACCTCAACACGGGGGGCCCCTCAAGGGTGCGTGCTCAGTCCCGTCCTGTACTGCCTGCTCATGACTGCAAGGCAAGAATGGCAAGAATGGCACGAATGTCAAGAACAGCACAAATAAGCAAAGAGAAACGACAGTCCATCTTACTTGAAGACATGAAGGTCAGTCAATACGGAACATTTCAGTGCAGTCGCAAAAACCATCAAGCGCTATGATGAAACTGGCTCTCATGAGGACTGCCACAGGAAAGGAAGACCCAGAGTTACCTCTACTGCAGGGGACAAGTTCATTAGAGTTAACTGCAACCTCAGATTGCAGCCCAAATAAATGGTTCAAAGAGTTCAAGTAACAGAAACTGGTGACACTGTCTGTGATATATTTAGAATTGAAGGCACACTTAACCAGCATGGCTACCACAGCATTCTGCAGCGATACGCCATCCCATCTGGTTTGCACTTAGTGGGACTATAATTTGTTTTTCAACAGGAGAATGATCCAACACACCTCCAGGCTGTGTAAGGGCTATTTGACCAAGAAGGAGCGTGATGGAGTGCTGCATCAGATGACCTGGCCTCAACAATCACCCGACCTCAACCCAATTGAGATGGTTTGGGTTGAGTTGACCCGCAGAGCGAAGGAAAAGCCGCCAACAAGTGCTCAGCATATGTGGAAACTCCTTCAAGACAGTTGGAAAAGCGTTCCAGGTGAAGCTGGTTGATAGAATGCCAAAAGTGTGCAAAGCTGTCATCAAGGCAAAGGGTGGCTACTTTACAGAATCTCAAATATAAAATATAATTTGATTTGTTTAACACTTTTTTTGTTACTACATGATTCCATATGTGTTATTTCATAGTTTTGATGTCTTCACTATTATTCTACAATGTATAAAATAGTAAAAAAGAAAAATCCTTGAATGAGTAGGTGTATCCAAACTTTTGACTGTTACTGTAGGTGAAATTATTCCCTAAAAGTTAAAAGATTCCTGGGTGAATAAGTTGAATGATTCCCTAAAAGTAATTGGACTGTTTGGTATATTACTGAAATTATTCACTAAAAGTGAATGATTCCAAAGGCAGTTAGATGAAATTATTTCCTAAACCATGAATTGATTCCAAGACAGATTATGGCAAGGGTCCACTGAAAGAGCCCGCTGTTCTCTAGCAGGGATGTTACTCCTCTATCCATCAGATATGATCTACACCTCTGACCCCATATACAGCAGGCTTTACTTCAGCTTAAAACCTGGAGAGAGACATTTGTCTTCACACACTATGAAGAGCTATCTTGATTTAGGGATAGGACCAACAATTTAAACAAAGCATTGATACTGTGGTTTTGGGAACTTTTCCATCCCTACTGAGATCTCGGGATTAGGTCTCGGTAGATTAGTGTGTGTGTGTGTGTGTGCGTGTGTGTGTGAGTATGCGCGTGTGTGTGGACCCATCAGGGCCAAAATGGCCTGACAACTAATCTAATGCAAATGAGCTATTTTAAAATCTAACTGATCAAATAATGACGAGATAGATAAATAAACATGATTTGTAATATGTTGAATAGAATTAGAGAAGATACTTAATAGTGCTAAAGAATTAGAGAAGATACTTCATAGCGCTAAAGAATTAGAGAAGACACTTCATTGTGTGGTCAGTCACAGTCTCAGTTCAACTACACTGAGTGTACAAAACATTAGGAACACCTGCTCTTTCCATGACTGACTGACCAGGTGAATCGTGGTGAAAATGATTATCCCTTATTGAGTCCACTTGTTAAATCCACTTCAAACATTGTAGAGAGGAGACAGATTAAAGAATGATTGTTAAACCTAGATCTAAACCACAACAGTCTTTGTGGCCCTCTCCACCCCAAGCCCCCTTATAGCCAGCCCACCAGCCAACCCCCCCCTACCCTCCAACCCCTCAGGCCAGAGGGATGTTGATAAGGCCAGGCTGGGTGGGTGGCAGTTGAACGGTCTTTGCTCTGCTCTGGTTCTTCCTGGAAGAGGGGGTGGTAGTAGGGGAGGGTGGCCAGGCCCCAAGCCCAGGAGGGTGTATCAGTCCCTGGCATCATGCGGAGCCCTGTCACCCGCCTCTGTGAGTTACTGCCACAGGGTTTCCTGTTGGGTTAAAAGTAAACCTCCCCTCCGCCACTCCAGACCCCCCTATGCTTTTCCCCTGACCTCACACACACACACACACACACTTATGTGGCACACACTTGCAGGCTGACACACACACACACAGATGTGTGTTCACACACACGAACTCAAGCACATACATGTATGCTGGCACACAAACACTCAAAGTGCACCTAAGCGCAAAGTAAGGAGTGTTCATTGAGTCATCTTCAGTTTTTAGGAGATGTCTCTAATAAGACTTTTTCACACACCCTGTCTTGTGTCACACAGGAATACTATGGTAACTGTGGTTACTGTCTCTCATAATATATACTGGAATCCTTGCTAATGACAGATCACTCAATCATCTCCCTCCTCATTAAAGGGATGATGAAAACAGAACAGAACAGGTGTGTGATGTGGGGCAAAGACACTTCAGACTGAACTACCGCTCTGTGTGACAATCAATGTAAACCAGACAGACAGTGCAAGAGGGCTTACTCACATACATAGACAGACAGTGACACACAAACACACACACAAACACACACACACACACACACACACACACACAGGGTCCTGTACATTGCCTTGCTGACACACTTACCTCCTCCAGTCCCTACCCACCTGTCTACTACGGTATGCCTGAGGGAAGGCCACAGCATATACACACTGCAAAAACAGGCATAAACAACCGAACATTGAGACACACACACTAGCGCCACCAGACAGATAGATGACTGTGTCTTTAATCGCTTTTCCCAGCATTTGGGCTTCGAATCTAGATTCTCTGCCAAGGCAATGAATGTGCGAAAATGAATCCACCAAAAACCATTTGGCGTTGTGGTTTTTAATGAAATGGTAACCCACAGCCTTGGAGCTGAGCGTTGTGATCTCTTATCTGGTGTAGCTGAAGGGAAAGAAGCTCCACACATTCCAATGGAACAGATATACAATTATGAGGTCTCCGCCACAGTTTGGAGATCCCCCTTATAAGAAAGACTTCAATGTCTCATTTACTATGCTTAAGGCAGACTAACATCATACCCTATAGGATCAGAGCTAAGTAAGTTAACAGGCATTAGGCTACATTCTTTCCACTGACATGTGTTTGTTGTAGTATCACACTAATAGCACACCTACACACTGTTGAAGAATGTTGGAAAGAATCTTGGAATGTTATGAAGTATTCCGGAGGGGTTTGGGAATTGGAAGAGCTTAGCGGAGTATTGGCTCCTATTCCGGGTCCAGCTTATTGGACCAGGAATTGGATCCAGATCACGTTCCCAGGAGTTTGGCACTCTGCCAAACTCTAACCTCCCCTGTGCCGTTTCTGGGACGTTCCCCCTGACCCCTCCACTGCTCCCGATGTTCCGAACCTCTCCGGGAGCCAAATATCAGTGTTAGAGAGACTTGGTGGTCTCAGACCACCTGTCAATCATTTATGTCCTGTCCAATACAGTGCCAGTATAGTAATCTACCAGATAGGCCCAGAACATCGTTGAAGCATTTCAGTTGTGTTTTTACGAAGTATTTTGATGACATCAGTTCCTGTCTTCCACTGCTCCTAAACATCTCAGAGTGGAAAATGTCCATGTGAGAGAGACACCTTGGTGGTCTGGTCTTTAACTGTTAGCCATTTCTGTCCAGTTCAATATACATCAACACAGGGATTTTTATTGATTTAGTTTCTTAGTTCTCAATCAAATCAGAAAAAATCTATCCGAATTGGAGGGTTGCTATGACGTCTTTGCCCAGTGGAATTACTGTCCAAAACCATATGAAAGACAACCACCAGATGTCTCTGAAAAGTGAAAACCACTGCAGCATTTCTGGGTTGCATTTTACAAAACATTCTGGTGACATCAATTCTTCCCATTGCCCATAGTAAATGAAAGGTTAGGGCTCGGTTTGGGTCTCTAGTTTTCCTGCAGTACAATATGAGGATATGAGTGTTAGATGAACACTCGCGATGAGGGACGCCGAGGGAGCCGAGTGAATGTGTGTGTTAGGAAACGTGCCCAGTTTAAATAGCAGGTCCGTTTACAACCGCTGGACCCCTACAATAACAAGGATGGAACGGTACATTTTAAACTGTCAGCTGAACGGTCAACTGACAGTTTGCTACGTTCTAAAATCTGATCCAAATCTACAGGCCTCTGTAATGAGTCACACGGTACCACAAACTAGGAGGCATTGAAGATATACTGAGGTTCACATTCTATTACTCCCACTAACACCATATGTATCTTATAGGCTACATTCAACAGTTGAAAAGAAACAATGTGCGACGGTGGAAACCCCCATGTAAGGGCCAGAGCATAGATCCCTGCTAAGGAACAGTCAGGCTTCCAACTATGGTAACTGAGTCTTTCTCCCCTCTCTCCCACATGATATAAGAATAATGGACCTGTGCCCATCAAAGAGTCTGAGGTTACATCCCAAATGGCAACCTATTCCTTACATAGTGCACTACTTTTGACCAGAACCCTATGGGCCCTGGTCAAAGGTAGTGCACTATGTAGGCAATAGGGTTCCATTTGGAGTGCAGCCCAGGCCTGGAGATCCAACATGGAGGTTCAGATACCATCTCCACTGAGAACATCGTCCCTCAGTGTGTTATCTTCAACAAAGATCTGTTCAGAACCTGCTCCATTGAGAGCAATAAGGTTCTCATTCAATCTGGGTGTTCTGGACTGGTGGTGGGGAACTCGCTTGATGGCGTGGTGCGTGTGTGTGGCCCCCCAGCATACGCGCCCATCCTCCTCCACAGCAGCCCTTATCAGCCGCTCCAGGTTTCCATCACAGTCTCTACATATCTGTCTCTGTGGGAGTCAGTTAGGGAGACCTGAGAAGTAGAACAAGATAATGTCAGCAAGACAGTGATCACGGTTTGCATGTACTTCATGTGAATTCTCCAATGTTTTTCCTCAGTATGCCGGTCGGCCCAGACACTCAGCTTTCCCTGAACCGTAGTAGCAGTACTCTAGTCTAACCACATACTGCTAAGATCACATGCATCCAAATGGGACCACTGGATTGTGCTCTCCCAGGAAGGCTTCTCCTCAGTAAGCTTAGTCAGCCTAGAGACACTGAGCCAACTGCATCTAGAAGTTCCTGTGTCAGGCAATGCGGTGGCTCCCAAAGCCCCGTCTCCTCCTCCTCATCTGTACAGAGTTACTGTTGGTTGTGTTCTCTTGTGGTGTTGGCTTCTGTGGCTGTGCTTATTCTGCATCTCTCTGCTACCCTAAGCGGTCTCAATTTTAGTTAAATATCTGATGACGTGAAAGAACAATTATCCTGTGGATTCTTAATTGCTTTTTACCACATTATAGACTACGTGGTTGATGATTGTACAACATATAAAAACCAAATATGTCGAGCGCATTATAACATATGTGCACATTTAGTGAAGATTAAAATGGGATTTGATTTTATTCACTTTTGATTTAATTTATTTATGAATTGCTCATGTAATGTAATGTATAATATGTGTACCATCTGTTTATGCTCTCTCTCTCTCTCAGATTGATTTATTGGCATGAAATACAATTTGTAGATATTGCCAAAGCAGTATAGTGGTCCAGCATATCAGTGAATACATTACAATGCAATGAAGATTATGAAAACCTGTTCATTTAATTAGTATTAATAATAGTACATATAATCATGTTTACAGGTACAACATTACTGCTCTCGCTCTGCTTTCTCCTTGTCTCCACCATCTCTCAATCTCTCCCTGCCGTCTTTCTCCCCTCTCTCCCACACGATGTATGAATAATGGACCTGTGCCATCAAAGAGTCCAGGGTTACATCCCAAATGGGATGTATCTCTCATCTCTCAATCTCACCCTGCCGTCTCCACCTTTTATCTGGTTAGACAAACATATGGCTGTTCCTCAGTCCCCTCAGACCTAGAGTAAACACAGCAAAACGTCACTGGAGACGGCCCCTCAGTCCCAGGCAGCTAGCAGTAAGCTTAAAGTAAAAACACAACCAGACAACAAATGAGGGAGAAAATTCTTTATGTAAGTGAATGTTTACCACTGGATGGCTGAACATGTAGCCTACAGTAGAGATAGCATCCGGATCCAAACCAAATGACTTATATGGAACATTTTGTGTTGAGCTGGAATTTTCCCTCCAAGACTTTTTGTAGACAAAGTTTAGGGAGTGTGAACGTTAAATTACGACAGTGTCCCTGACCATGACTAACACTAAACATAGGAAAGGGAGTAACACAGGGGTGTCTGTGGAGCTTCAACTAGTTTACATGAACCATACCTCAAGTCCTACTCCAGTCTCACTTTCAGATCATGTATCATCTGATTTACTTAACTAGATGTCCATCTCAATAGGTGGTCTAGGTATCCTCTGACATGGCACCAGTGGGGGGGTTTCCTCTATTGTTTCCACAAGCAAGGGGGGAGGCCGATGACATCAGAGGGCACCATCAGACCGAATCCTTGAATGGCCTACTCCATGAAGATTGCACTTGTGTCTAAAAAACACTATTTTGCTCAAAACATTTTTTTTAACCTTTGCTGTATCTGTATGATAAAGTAACACAATCAGTGGAGTCCATCTTTAAGTGATCCATCACTTATCCATCACATTATGTCAGGTAGAGTGTAGATGTTAGTTAGTCCAGGTAGAGTGTAGATGTTAGTCCAGGCAGAGTGTAGATGTTAGTCCAGGCAGAGTGTAGATGTTAGTCCAGGCAGAGTGTAGATGTTAGTCTAGGCAGAGTGTAGATGTTAGTCCAGGCAGAGTGTGGATGTTAGTCCAGGCAGAGTGTAGATGTTAGTCCAGGCAGAGTGTGGATGTTAGTCCAGGCAGAGTGTAGATGTTAGTCTAGATGTTAGTTCAGGCAGAGTGTAAATGTTAGTCCAGGCAGAGTGTAGATGTTAGTCCAGGTAGATTGTAGATGTTAGTCCAGGCAGAATGTAGATGTTAGTCTAGGCAGAGTGTAGATGTTAGTCCAGGTAGAGTGTGGATGTTAGTCCAGGCAGAGTGTAGATGTTAGTCCAGGCAGAGTGTAGATGTTAGTGTAGATGTTAGTCCAGGCAGAGTGTAGATGTTAGTCCAGGCAGAGTGTGGATGTTAGTGTAGATGTTAGTCCAGGTAGAGTGTGGATGTTAGTCCAGGTAGAGTGTAGATGTTAGTCCAAGCAGAGTGTAGATGTTAGTGTAGATGTTAGTCCAGGCAGAGTGTAGATGTTAGTGTAGATGTTAGTCCAGGTAGAGTGTAGATGTTAGTCCAGGTAGAGTGTAGATGTTAGTCCAGGCAGAGTGTAGATGTTAGTCCAGGCAGAGTGTAGCTGTTAGTCCAGGCAGAGTGTAGATGTTAGTCCAGGCAGAGTGTAGATGTTAGTCCAGGTAGAGTGTAGATGTTAGTCCAGGCAGAGTGTAGATGTTAGTCCAGGCAGAGTGTAGATGTTAGTCCAGGCAGAGTGTAGATGTTAGTCCAAGCAGAGTGTAGATGTTAGTGTAGATGTTAGTCCAGGCAGAGTGTAGATGTTAGTCCAAGCAGAGTGTAGATGTTAGTCCAAGCAGAGTGTAGATGTTAGTGTAGATGTTAGTCCAGGCAGAGTGTAGATGTTAGTGTAGATGTTAGTCCAGGCAGAGTGTAGATGTTAGTCTAGATGTTAGTCCAGGCAGAGTGTAGATGTTAGTCCAGGTAGAGTGTAGATGTTAGTCCAGGTAGAGTGTAGATGTTAGTCCAGGCAGAGTGTAGATGTTAGTCCAGGCAGAGTGTAGCTGTTAGTCCAGGCAGAGTGTAGATGTTAGTCCAGGCAGAGTGTAGATGTTAGTCCAGGTAGAGTGTAGATGTTAGTCCAGGCAGAGTGTAGATGTTAGTCCAGGCAGAGTGTAGATGTTAGTCCAGGCAGAGTGTAGATGTTAGTCCAGGTAGAGTGTAGATGTTAGTCCAGGCAGAGTGTAGATGTTAGTCCAGGCAGAGTGTAGATGTTAGTCCAGGCAGAGTGTAGATGTTAGTCCAGGCAGAGTGTAGATTACGGACAGTAGATGGACACCCAACCCACACATACACACATGTTTTTTAAGTGACGTCACATCCTATCACTAATGAAGGACTTCTGAGGTATGTAGCACATTAAGGGAAAATTCCCCACATTCTTCCACCCACAGAGTACTTGTAGAGAAGAGACATGGGTTAAGGTTAATGCAAGGTTAACAGGCTAAGTTGCTAATATGCTTTGAGAATACAATACAGGCCATAATCAATCTGAGGCATCCATTGTTATGGTCTGTAGAATGTTTAGAATGTTGTCAGTCTATGGAGACCAATATAATTGACTGTAGCCATGAGAGCTGACCGGCTCTGTATGTGTGTGTGTGGGGGGGGGGGGGGGGGGGGGTGGAGGCTATGGACTCGTTCACTCCTCTGGGTAAACAAACTGTGTCGTTCAATATCTCACAATCTTCCTCCTAGACAACTGGTGCCGTTACCAGTAACCGCAAAAACTCACATTTTCCCCCTTATTAAAGATTGCCTTCATCCATGGTGGTTTTCATAAACCCTCACTCAATCCCCCTCTCTTTCCCTCTATTCTCCGTTCCCATTCTCTGTGGGTTTGGGGTTGGGGAGTGCAGGCAGGCGTCGCTGAGATGGGGGCCCGTCTTTCTGCCTTTTTCTTCAGGGCAGGGCATTCACTGGAGGGAGTAAACCCTGCCAGAACACATGCTGGGCATAGTGTTGTCCAGAAACATGAAGGAAATATATTTATTAGAGTGAAAACACAGGAAGCCAACATGTATGGACTCCAGCAGTTCTAAGTTTCTATCCCAGACAGAGAGCCAGAGTACAGAGTGTGGTTAGTGGTTAGAGGGTGGGGTTCATGAGGCATTATTTTGGGCCTGGAGAGTGTGCATTACCATACACAGTCATAATCCACCAAGCTTTATACCAGTGGAGGCTGCTGAGGGGAGGACGGGTCATAATAATGGCTGGAACGGAGTCAATGGAATGGCATCAACCACATGGAAACCACGCGTTTGATGTGTTTGATACGATTCCACCTATTGCGCTCCAGTCATTACCACGAGCCTGTTCTCCCCAATTAAGGTTCCACCAACCTCCTGTGCTTTATACTCCTGCAAGCGCGCGGGCACACATACACACTCTTATGACAAGGACTCTGGACTTAACACAGCGGTCAGTCCACAGCTAACAACCTACTTGACGACATACTGTCCTTCACTCTGCACACAAAACAAAACCTATACCAGCTGCTTACGTCCAACAGACACCAACATTCACCTTGTTTTTATTTTCATTAAAATGACCTAATCGTCAGCCTCGAACTCAGCTTCTTTTCCTAGAACAAAACCATTACCATCGCCTATCTCTGAATTCAGCTTATTTTCTTAGAAATAATCCATTACTTGTGGTCATTAAAATGACCTAACTATACCTACCACTGAGCAGATGTTTGTCTTAGAAACTGAAAATAGAGATAATGTCTAAATGAGAGAGAAGCTCTACTATCATCCAGACAGCTCTGGAAGTTCCAGTACTCCTGAGGATTCTCTAGGAAGAGCCACAGTGATTGGAAACAGCCAAATAAGCACAAGACGATAAAAATAGAGTATCCTTTTACAGCGCTAGCTGTGTTGCTAGGGACTCTTCTCATTCTTCTCCTGTGTCGCAAAACACGCAACTTTATACTCCGGTGCCTGTATCCTACATGGTTTGCCTTGCAGCAGGCATTCATGCTGGGGCAGGCACACACACACACACATGCATGCCCACGCATGCGCACACACGCACGTGAATTTGCACACATACACACACATGTAATTACACACACTTACACACACACTTACACACACTCACAAACCAAAGCATCTGGAGCCAGTCCCTCTATACCAGGTTTTTTAACTCAATTCCTGCAGGAACCAGTGACTGTATGCCCACCCTAGGATCTCGTTCCAACCTGCTATTAGTTCAATTATACATAGGGCATATTATTTCACTCTCCTGCACTTTACACGAAGAGTCATTTCCAATGAGGGAGGGAGGGGCTGAGGGAGGGAGGGGCTGAGGGAGGGAGGGAGGGATCAAAAACAACTTCTCAGTCAGGAGTTGAGCTTTGGGACAGTAAGAGGTCAAAGTTGACAGACTGAAAGATACTGCTGCTGAGCTGCTGTGGTGTCCCTGAGAACATGTGGTTTGTTGGTAAACTAAGCCTGCGCCTCAGCCCCCTCCGTCCATGTGTGTGTGGTGTGTGTGTCTCAGGCTGTTCTAGAGCAGAATACATATCAGAGCCTAAACCTGCTCACCCTGTTAAGACCAGGGCCATTTCCTGTGGAAACATTGGCACACACACGGAAACAGGCCGGTTCATCATAGTGCACCAACCAGTTCAATTACAGAGAAGTTGAACGCTTACCAAAACATACAACTGAGTCAAGATGGGGACAGAAACAAACATGGAGTTTAGATGTAATCTAGGCCGACTCTGCACTTGACTGGAATGCTGCTGTGTGATGGTTTATACTGCATGTAGAAATGGCCACAGGAAACCATAACCGATGGACAATGGATGTTCTTCTTCCTAGTTCTTCTGGTAATCATACATAGCATATAGGAGCATATGGGAAAAGGTTTGGGAATGGGAGAGGGACAGAAGAACACATACTGTAGAAGAGCGGAGAGTGAACGTTTGGGAAGGGGGATAATGAGTTTGAAAAGAGAAATGGAGAGAGGGGGAGTGGGAAAGGGAAGTCCCGGAGTTGGAGAGTAGGGTAAAAGTGGAGAGTGGGAGAAACCATTTGAAACATATGGGAGGAAGACGTGGGTGGGAGGATGACAGAGAGGGGGAGTGGGAGAGTTAGAGGATGAGTAAGAGGAGGAATGAGACAGAGCGGGAGAGGAGAGAGGGTGGGAGAATGAGAGAAAAAAGAGGAGTGGAAGTGTAGTACAGTAAATAAACAGAGGCCCCCTCGACAAAGAAAGAGCCCTCCAGCTGCTGATCCCTCACACTCTCTCCCTACCTTTCTCTCCCACACACTCTCTCCCTACCTCTCTCTCCCTACCTCTCTCTCCCACACACTCTCCATACCTCTCTTTCACACACAATCTCCCTACTTCTCTTTCTCTTCCTTGCTTTCTCTGTCTTTGTTTCTCTTTTTTTCTTTGTCTCTTTCTCTGTCTATGTCACACCCTGACCTTAGAGATCCTTTATTCTCTATTTTGGTTAGGTCGGGGTGTGACTAGGGTGGGCATTCTAGTTTCTTTATTTCTAGGTTGGCTTGGTATTTTTCCCAATCAGAGGCAGCTGTCTATCGTTGTCTCTGATTGGGGATCATATTTAGGCAGCCTTTTCCCACCTGTTTGTTGTGGGATCTTGTTTGTGTATAGTTGCCTTGAGCACTGCACAGCTTCACGTTCGTTTTGTTCTTTATTGTTTTTTGCCGGTTCACGTAATAAAGATGATGAACTCAAACCACGCTGCATTTTGGTCCGATTCTTACAACAACGTTTGTGATAGTCTATCTGTCTGTCTCTCACCCTACCTCTCTCTCACCCTTCTCTCTCTCTCTCTCTCTCGCACGCACAGAGCCAGGAAGGTGTGTGTTACCTGTAACTATTAAAGGTTATATATGGTGATGTGTGATGCAGCAGCCAGCACAGCTTATCTTCTTGTCAATTCCCCCTTTCCTCTCCTATAACTAATGAACGGAGACCCTGCTGCTCTCAAGCTGGGGCTCCTCCATACTGAGCACATACCAAACACGTTACCCTGCACAGTTCATAGGCTCAGTGTTGATTTATTACTCAGCACCAGACCTGGGGTGAGTTTCCTGAAAGCTTCACAGCTAATGTGGCACGTTACTTCTCTCGACGACAACTCAGATGTAGAGTGACTAGAGCGTAAAATCGATGTACGACGGGCAATCCTGTGTGTGGATGACTTGTTTTCAAAGGAAGCACTATGAGTGGAACTGTTAGGCTGCATCTGAAATGACACCCTATCCCAGATATATTATCCAATGGGCCTTGGTCAAAAGTAGTGCACTACATAGTGAATAGGGCGTCTTTGGGGAACACACCCTTAGTGTACAGCTGTACAGTGTTTCTGATTTGGAATGTCAACATGTTATGCTGTCACAATGAGTGACCTGTGCTGCTAATCCTAGTGCAAGATACATTCAATGCTATTATACACTATAGGGCTAGTTGAAGATAGGCTGCAGCTGATGCATAATGCTAGCTGGTTTCCATGCTATGCTATTTTACACTATATGGCTTGTTGAAGATAGGCTGCAGCTGATGCATAATGCTAGCTGGTTTCCATGCTATGCTATTTTACACTATAGGGCTTGTTGAAGATAGGCTGCAGCTGATGCATAATGCTAGCTTCTTTCCCATGGTCAAACCAAGAGCAATTATCTCAATCCGACATGGAATCTTACGGTTTCCACTTAACATTACCACAGATGTGTGAGTGTACACATCTCATCTCTACTCCTGACACAAATAAACTGCGGAACCAAGACACACACACACAGTCAGTGTGGGAACAGTGGAAGGGAAGAGAGAAAGAGGGGTTCAGGAGTGGCCAGTGAGGGGCTATTGAGGGCTCTCTTCTCTCTCCAGTCTAAACACTCATGAATTAGAGAAGGATCTGTCTCTGCATACTGAAGTATTCCTGGCTCATCCATGGATCCACTATAGGCTATCCCTTTCATACTGACATTTCCCAGCCAACTTTACCATACCACCGCCTTTTCATTATATGTGAAAGGTATTGCCTGTAGTAAAGCCAACGCTTTTATTTCCGCCAAACGACCTAGTAGCCTAGTGCCTAAACATGTCGGTGAAGTTCTGCCTACAACTGATATGACACGTAGCCATAATGCTGAGACGACATTGCACACACTTCCCTGTTTAACTCTTGATGGTCCTCCTGGCAGTTCTAAACGTTGTGAGGGAAGTCACTCCGTCCGTCTCTTAGCATAGCCCACCACTGAGCATGCACTGTTTTCTAAACCACAACTGGATGGATCCACAAAGAATGAATTAGTTTGTGATGAAAATATTGGCATAAAGTAGGCTAATGCAATTGTATCAAATTGTTGCTGACTGAAACTCCCAAAATCATACAACCCTTTTGATGCAATAGGACCTGCGCGTGGTCAACTAGATGATCATTCCAGACCCATTTTGATCGGGACATCGCCATCGTGCTGCTTTGAGACAAGCTTGGGGACTAGTCTTGATAAATCAATAAATGTCTGATTTCAGTGAATCTCCGTTTGGATATTGGCTAGGCTACAATTAGGCCGGGAAAATGTTAGTTCCTGATCATCTTGTCTAGTTGGCTCATTTATTAGAATATTTTGCCATTTTATGTAGTTTAGCAATTGGATGACTTTACTCGCAGCCACTTAGTAGCCTAGGCCTCAGGACCTGACTTCACTGACTTCTCTGATAATCAATCAATGTCATTTTGTTTCACTTAATCTTCATCTGTAAAGGCTATTTGGTTAAATGGTTTCTGGCTGGGCAAATAAGTGGAGGTGGTATAGCTCATCTATTTGCTTGATCATCTATGACCAATCAGAACCATTTAGTGTCACGAATCCCGCTTCCTGAGTCTGTTTTTGCCTGTGTTCTGTCCTGGAGTGTTTTTTCCGGTGTCCTGGAACGCACCCTGTCTGGTTGCCGGGCGACGTAGCTAGTTGGAGGATCTCTGAGTACCCGCACCTGTATCCCATCAGCTATCTGCACACCTGGTCCTGATCATCACCCCTCCACTTCATAAGCGCTGACCTGACATCCATTCCCTGCCGGATCGTTAGCCATGAACAGTATGTTGTGCCAGCGTATCAGCCTCCAGTTTGATAGTTTGTTTTGTTGTTTTGTACGTCTTGCTTGCCTTGAACTCACCTCTGTTTTTTCTGTCTACAGTCATTCACCCGGAACACTCATCCCATCCCTACCTGGTCGTCGGTGACTTCAGTTACTTCTTTGGATCTGCCTATTCAATCCCATCAACTCACCTCCGCTGCCCGCTCCGCCACTTGGATTTTTCTATCACTACATTTAAACTTGTAAATAAATACTCACCTTCGTCTTACTCTCCTTGTCCTGGTCTGCTTCTGGGTTCTACGTTAGAAAACCGTGACATTTAGCATGCCACAATGTAGCCTACAACAAGTTTAGGCCTATTATGTTGCCAGATCGCTACTCCAAAAGCCCATGGAGGTTGTGAAATATGAAGGAGAATCACGTTTTTTATATAGGATTGCTACTATTTTCTATCAGTATCATGATGAAGGTAAGACCCTATGCCTGCTCTCTAATGAAGCGGATAGACGTGTATTAGTGGATGCCAAAACATTTACCAAGAAACAAAATAATGTATCTTTCGTCTCTGTGTTTCATAAACGTCCTTCAATTCGCAAGAGGCTAAATGTATCTCACTGGAGAAAGCATCCAAGCAAAGGAAACAGCGCCCCCTGTGTCTCAGTAGCCTATGTGTAGCCCATCTATCTGATCCTGTGGTCAAAAAGAGTATGACATTGTTGCCGCCCGTAGCATTGAATGCAAGGGAAGCCAGCGAGCATTTGGCCTCCCTTTAATTTTTTTCTCCCTATAATAGCCAATCAGTGTTGAGCTAAACTGAGTGAGCTCAGCTGGAAATGGTCCTGGCATACCAAAAAATAGCCTGTTTGGATTTGGCTTCACACCAATCACATTTATCAGAAGCCAAACGTCATTGAACATTTGTTGAATTTGTTGCATCTCTTGTGTCTTTGTCCTCTGGTGGCTAGCTAGCTAAAATCAACCCTCTCCTAAATTAGCCACGAATGGAGATAAGGGTTTGTACTTGTGGTTTAACTTAATTCTCTGTACTGGCCGATGATTATAATTGCGTGTCTGATCCAACCATAAATTCATACATTGTGCCCCTGGCCTGAGAGGATGGATGTTTAACGTGTAGCTAGTAGGTTAATGTTAACTAGCTGGCCTGGCGCATCATTGCCCATGAAAGGAAGTCAGGATAGCGAGCAAGCATTTTAGCCAGGTAGGCTAGAACAACAAAAAATAAAAGTGTGTACTGTATGACAGTCACAGACCATTTAAGAAACATGAAAGAAGAGGATAGTTTGGCATTTCTCTACAAGTAGGGTGAGTCAACATGTTTTTATACTTGCACGCACACACACACACGCACACGCATACACACACACACACACACACACACACACACACACACACACACACACACACACACACACACACACACACACACACACACACACACACACACACAGAGAATTCACTAGGCTACCATGGGCAGCCACATCATATTTAGCTTACGTTCATTGGACTAAATAGTTTTTGGTATCTTTTAGTTGTCACTATATTAGACCAAGCAGAGGTGAGGATGTTGAAATGTTGAAGTTGAAATGGTGCTGGAGTAGAGCAGCGCCTGTTTTCTTTGTGGTAACTCTCTGTGGTTCTAAATCAATAGTTGTTCAGTAGTCCGAAAATGTCGGAAACATTAACTTGCTTGACCATGCTGTAGGTGATGTAACTGTTCGTGGCAGGCAATATGTTTTGTGGACTTCATCTGACACATGTTGTTCTCCAGTTTTGTGGTGAAACAAAGGTGTGGCTGAATTTATTCTGCCACTGTGTCTTCTTATTGTCTCGGCCTTAAGCCTATATATGACGGCCACAAGGCATATGAAATAACAGGTTATAGAGCCAACAACGCAATTAACACATGGCTTTTTCCCCTGGCTTGGCTTCCCCAGTGATTTTACCCACACACTGCTACTGTTCCCCAGTGATTTTACCCACACACTGCTACTGTTCCCCAGTGATTTTACCCACACACTGCTACTGTTCCCCAGTGATTTTACCCACGCATTGCTACTGTTCCTCAGTGATTTTACCCACACACTGCTACTGTTCCCCAGTGATTTTACCCACACACTGCTACTGTTCCCCAGTGATTTTACCCACACTGCTACTGTTCCTCAGTGATTTTACCCACACACTGCTACTGTTCCCCAGTGATTTTACCCACACTGCTACTGTTCCCCGGTGATTTTACCCACACACTGCTACTGTTCCTCAGTGATTTTACCCACACACTGCTACTGTTCCCCAGTGATTTTACCCACACTGCTACTGTTCCCCGGTGATTTTACCCACACACTGCTACTGTTCCCCAGTGATTTTACCCACACACTGCTACTGTTCCCCAGTGATTTTACCCACACTGCTACTGTTCCTCAGTGATTTTACCCACACACTGCTACTGTTCCCCAGTGATTTTACCCACACACTGCTACTGTTCCCCAGTGATTTTACCCACACACTGCTACTGTTCCCCAGTGATTTTACCCACACACTGCTACTGTTCCCCAGTGATTTTGCCCACACTGCTACTGTTCCCCAGTGATTTTACCCACACTGCTACTGTTCCTCAGTGATTTTACCCACACTGCTACTGTTCCCCAGTGATTTTACCCACACACTGCTACTGTTCCCCAGTGATTTTACCCACGCACTGCTACTGTTCCCCAGTGATTTTACCCACGCACTGCTACTGTTCCTCAGTGATTTTACCCACGCACTGCTACTGTTCCCCAGTGATTTTACCCACGCACTGCTACTGTTCCCCAGTGATTTTACCCACACACTGCTACTGTTCCCCAGTGATTTTACCCACGCACTGCTACTGTTCCCCAGTGATTTTACCCACGCACTGCTACTGTTCCCCAGTGATTTTACCCACGCACTGCTACTGTTCCCCAGTGATTTTACCCACGCACTGCTACTGTTCCCCAGTGATTTACCCACACCCCGCTACTGTTCCCCAGTGATTTTACCCACACACTGCTACTGTTCCTCAGTGATTTTACCCACACACTGCTACTGTTCCTCAGTGATTTACCCACACACTGCTACTGTTCCTCAGTGATTTTACCCACACACTGCTACTGTTCCTCAGTGATTTTACCCACATCCCACTACTGTTCCTCAGTGATTTTACCCACATCCCACTACTGTTCCTCAGTGATTTTACCCACATCCCACTACTGTTCCTCAGTGATTTTACCCACACACTGCTACTGTTCCCCAGTGATTTTACCCACACACTGCTACTGTTCCTCAGTGATTTTACCCACATCCCACTACTGTTCCTCAGTGATTTTACCCACACACTGCTACTGTTCCTCAGTGATTTTACCCACATCCCACTACTGTTCCTCAGTGATTTTACCCACACACTGCTACTGTTCCCCAGTGATTTTACCCACATCCCACTACTGTTCCTCAGTGATTTTACCCACACACTGCTACTGTTCCCCAGTGATTTTACCCACACACTGCTACTGTTCCTCAGTGATTTTACCCACACACTGCTACTGTTCCTCAGTGATTTTACCCACACTGCTACTGTTCCCCAATGATTTTACCCACGCATTGCTACTGTTCCTCAGTGATTTTACCCACACACTGCTACTGTTCCCCAGTGATTTTACCCACACACTGCTACTGTTCCCCAGTGATTTTACCCACACACTGCTACTGTTCCCCAATGATTTTACCCACGCATTGCTACTGTTCCTCAGTGATTTTACCCACGCATTGCTACTGTTCCTCAGTGATTTTACCCACACACTGCTACTGTTCCCCAGTGATTTTACCCACACACTGCTACTGTTCCCCAGTGATTTTACCCACACACTGCTACTGTTCCCCAGTGATTTACCCACGCTCTGCAACTGTTCCCCAGTCAGTTTACCCACATCCCACTACTGTTCCCCAGTGATTTTACCCACGCATTGCTACTGTTCCTCAGTGATTTTACCCACACACTGCTACTGTTCCCCAGTGATTTTACCCACACACTGCTACTGTTCCCCAGTGATTTTACCCACGCATTGCTACTGTTCCCCAGTGATTTTACCCACGCATTGCTACTGTTCCCCAGTGATTTTACCCACACACTGCTACTGTTCCCCAGTGATTTTACCCACGCATTGCTACTGTTCCCCAGTGATTTTACCCACACACTGCTACTGTTCCCCAGTGATTTACCCACGCACTGCTACTGTTCCTCAGTGATTTTACCCACGCATTGCTACTGTTCCCCAGTGATTTTACCCACGCATTGCTACTGTTCCCCAGTGATTTTACTTTTTAAATGATAGCGGTTGTGAGCAAAAAAAATGTTGAACCATTTCCCCCAGAAAAACATAGCTGATATGGCTGACTTTTGAAATGTACAGCGACAGAATTCAGAACATGGGCCGTTCTTACAGTATTCTCCCTGTACACCAAGTCAGAACCGTAGAATAAATAAAGGCGGCATATAAGCAGACAATGAAAGCTCTTACAATATTCAATGATGACAATTCTCTAAAACAGGCTATAGGCTACATTTGCACCACCAAGTCAGAACAGTAAGCTAAGTTGAGTAGGGTCGAATATTGTAAGAGCTTTTTTTATTTAATCCCAGTCCCCGTCTCCGCAGGAGGCCTTTTGCCTTTTGGTAGGCCGTCATTGTAAATAGGAATTTGTTCATAACTGACTTGCCTAGTTAAATAAAGGTGAAATAAATAAATAAAATAAAAAACAGTTCTGCATAATTCTATGTCAATCCCAATCAGTGTTTTGGGACTGAGGAGATCACCAGGTCAATGGGAGTCTCAGCCATCATCCAAACTACTTGTTGTAGTATTTTGTTTGGGATGTTTCAGTAGAAAGGGGTTATTTTTGTTTTCCTGTGACTGATGGTCCGGGTTGTTTACAGAAGCGCAATTATATGAGCAACTGAGCGGCCATATTAGTCCCCAATGGCCTCTCAATAACAACCCTATGGAAGTCAACGGGGGGCTAACTAGCTAGCGAGCTAGCTGTTAACTGTGTTACTGTTCAACAACACAGGAGACCAATGGCTCTTAGTCTGACAGGTTTTCCATGTTAGAGAGCAGGAATGAAAAGAGACAGAGGCATTTTTAGTTGAGGGAAAACTTGGAAAATGAGGCGATGCCGGGATGTCGGCTTTCACGAGCTTTCTAGTGAGCCTCTGACATTCTCATTTACGTTCCCATTGGGATGTGTCATTAGGGACCTTTCCCCTCCCCTTCCAGTTTAGGTATGCACAGCTCTGCCAATAGAAATGTGGACTGAAGAGGAGAGAAAGAGAGAAAGAGAGAAAGAGAGAAAGAGAGAAAGAGAGAAAGAGAGACAGACAGACAGACAGACAGACAGACAGACAGACAGACAGACAGACAGTATGTGTCGGGCTGCTTTGCTTTATCT
This sequence comes from Salvelinus namaycush, assembly GCF_016432855.1. Lineage (NCBI taxonomy): Eukaryota > Metazoa > Chordata > Actinopteri > Salmoniformes > Salmonidae > Salvelinus > Salvelinus namaycush. The sequence continues at coordinate 5,076,770 of NC_052345.1, forward strand.
TGGCCAGGTCGCAGTTGTAAATGAGAACTTGTTCTCAACTAGCCTACCTGGTTAAATAAAGTTGGGAGGAGAATCCTGTCTTTCCAAGTAAATAAAATAAAATATTATTAGACTAAAATTTTCTACAGTGTCTGTGACCTGGATGCATCCAGTGACCTGGATGCCAGTCTGTTTGGATAAGCTAATGTTGTTAGCAGATGGCAAAACAAATAAGCTAAATCATTTTTTTTGTCAATATACACTTTTATAGTTTACATTTGTTGTTATTTAAATTTTAAACTAACAACAATTAGGCCTCAATTGCATTGTTCGATTGCAATGCCTCTCCAAGTAATCTGAACATGAAAGAGAGAAACGGCCTGATATAAACCTACGGTTAGGGTTACTTATTATCTTCCCAGAAAAGATTTTAAAAATAGTATCGTCTCTGGTTCTATTTGTGATCGTGTAGACAATGGGAGCAGAGAGAGGGACCGTCTGAAAAATGAGGAGTCAAACCAGGGTTGGGAAGATCATTTTTGCCCTGTGTGTGAGTGTGTGAGTGCGTGTACGTGTATGTGTGCTCGGTCACGTGTGGATATACTCATGAATATGATCATCATATCATGATACTATATACAAAATCATTGTATACAGTATAGGATTTTGGGGTGCACTGCAGAATGTGTGTTTACGTGAGACCATTTAAAGTGTGGTGTGTGATTATGGTACAGTGTTTCAGTCCCTGCGGACAGAAGAGGAAACCGTTGTAGACCATGTTGAGTACTGAGCAGTCAGGCTGTCCAACCACATATGTTCAACTCACCTCCCTGGCTTTCACTTTTCACTGCCGGGCAATTTAGTATCCTAGACGACAGCAGCTGTTTTGTATCTGCCGGTATGCTATGCAACACTATGCTGATGTAGACATGATACCCCATTGAATAAAGTCTGCTTCGAGTTGAGTCCAGTCGGCACTCCTCGCTAGCGAGAGGAAACAGAAACAGGACCCAGCTGGTAGTGCTTGTGACCTGAGAGGCTATTTGCTAGCAGTGGAACAGTTGAAAAGGCAGACACACGCACAGATGCACACGGGGCACACATGCATACACAAATACACACACACAGAACCCCCCCCCAACCCCACATACACCGCTCAGAGATGGAGATGTGGTTTGTGGGCTACATTACATATCCTGACACACAGAGAGAGAGAGATACACATCCTGACACACAGAGAGAGAGACTTGAAGTTGAGGAACCCAAGGAAAACAGTTAATTGTTGGGCTCACGTTTTCCCGGCTCAGTCCGGCCCAACCCAGCATGGACTAATTGAATGGCTTCCAGAACCTGCTGGATGATGACACATTATATATCTCCTACTGCCACTCTGTGGACTTCATGAACAGTGATAGTCGTGTCGCCTCCCCACATGAAAAAACACTATTGTATACATTGGTATAAATACTATAGTATTCACTGTGGTGTTCGTTGCAGACTTTACTGTAATATTCACAGTCGTTTTTTTTTCAGACTTTAGTCCTGTAGTATTTAATCTAGTATACCGTAGTTAGTTTACAGTTAACTATAGTATAAATAATGTAGTAAAATAAATGTAGTATATAATATAGTCAGTCATGTAGTGTTTTTGCAGATTGTAATATTCTGTAGTATTTACTTTAGTGTTTTTGCGGACATTACTGTATTATTTACTATAGTGTTTGTTTTTATTATCTTTGAAATAGATGTGGAGGCTTTCTCCTTGAGGAAACCTACTGGATAAATACTCAAAGAGCACATTTTCCATAACCTCTAGGTAGGACTGGGGTCTGAATGGATACTTCAGAGGAGATTCTGCACTTTTTGATAACCTGTATGGAACACAACATGGTCTATACTTGGCATATACGTTTTTCACTTACGGGTGGCATAAATTGGGCTATGGGGGAGAGGGGAATGGACAGGGTATATGCAAAGTAAATACTGTAGTATTTTCTATAGTTAAATGATATGTTTTTATGAAGTTTACTATACCATTTACTGCAGGGTTTTTTTGGTGTTGGGGGGGTAATACTGTAGTATTTATTATAGTATTCTACTTTTACATTTCAGCAGATGCTCTTTTCCAGAGCGACTTACGCTAGTGAGTGCATACATGTTATACTTTTTCATACTGGTCCCCCGTAGGAATTGAACCCACAACCCTGGTGATGCAAGCACCATGCTCTACCAACTGAGCCACATGGGCTCCTACAACATTCTATAGTAAGTACTACACATGATCGAGGGATACTACAGTGTGTAGTACAGTATTCTACAGTATGCTACAGTTTACTATTCTATCGTAAGTACTGTAGTATTCTATAGTAAACGTAATTGTTTTCCTGTGGGGCCATAGAGATTATTATAGATCTCTATGGGTGACAGTCTGAGGAGATAGGACCATATCCAACTCAATCATAACAGTGCATGCTAAGTATAGGTTATGTCATGTATTTCCTTCTCATGATCAAATGGGCTATAAATGATGTCTTACATGACTAAAGTTATGACTGAATGTATTGTGAGCATGAAGCTTGTTTGTGTGAAGACTCTATTTGGGTTGCTTGTTCTTAACTGATCTTCTTAACTTATCTTATCTACACATCTTAACAGTACCTCAGCAACTCATTTAAATGTTGACACCTGGTTGCTAGGCATTCCCAGGATGATGTGACATATTACAGACATATTACAGGTTGAAATATTCACTGCTGCTTTAAAAAAAATGATTCTCGTAAAATGTAACAATCCAGCAGAGTACTGAATGAGAGAGGAGACTAAATGATTTATGGATAACACACATACGCCATCAGTTGAACGAGTTCCAAGAGTGTTAACTCGCTTCAAATCAAGGACACATGTTGTAGTAACTCTTGTCGTAGAGGAACCCTCTTTTTTTTCATAGTAACTCTTGTTGAAGAACCATCTTTATTTGTTTTGCTCCCATCTTTCTTATTGATTCTCCCAAGTCTGAAATGTTCTGCTGCATAAACTTTGAATTAGCTCTCGCATTGTTGTTTCCTTACATTTACATTTTACTAGACATGCTCAAAACATCCCAAAAACCTCCCTCACAAGTATAGTACTATAGTGTTTATGGGGTTCTACAGAGAATCCAATTGTTGAAGAAACCACTCATCTTCTGCCATGGGCATTTCTATCGAATCCTAGGAGAGTTAATGGTTTTTTGAGGGTTGGTCGGTTTGTTGAGTAATAAACCAAAGTTTGAGTTTCATGGTACATCATCATCAGCGTTCTTTTTGATATCTGTCATATTTCTTGAATCCAAACCTCAGCTAATGACCCTGGCGTGCTAGTGAAAAGCTCCAGAGCCCTGCTCGCTGCAGCCTGCCAGTCTCACACTCAAGTACAGCTAAAGTACTTGAAATATTGTTAAATACTATTTGAACCCAGGTCTGCCCGTGCTGTCACACTCTCACTCTATTGGGAACCTGACAAGAATATCACGACGACACCAGACCACCAATAGGAAGGAATGGAGTCAACGTTGTAACGCTGTCATCATCGCTTGGTCGCGTTTGAAAAAGGATTGGGGATGCGAGGAACTAATTTGCCTTTGCTCGAATCCCCCCTTTTTATATGGATATTGGAATTGGAAGGAACATGCTTTAAAGTACTTGAAAGGGATAAAAGGAAGTGAGAGCAACTCAGAATTCACTTAAAATCCTTTCCAGTCACGCTAACGTTTTAGCTCGCCTCCATTTGCGTGTCTGGGGTTGTGCTCGGCCATACATATTGCCCATCCATCCGGAACTACAGCATATAAAGCACTTCTACTTCCTAAACAAAAGAGACTGGGGCGAAAGGAGAGTTTCAGGCTGGAGCATGTCTTGGCTTTCTGCTAGTTCAGCCTTTCACCTTATCGGTCTTCTTGGCTGCATGTTCAACAAATTAGCTCACGATACAGGAGAAGACAAACACTGAATCTGAGCACCAAATGGCAGCCTATTCCCTTTATAGTGCACTTATTTTGACCAGGGCGCATGGGGCTCTGGTCAAAAGTAGTGCACTATATATATAGGGAATAGGGTGCCATTTGGGATGCATTCTAGGTCTGAGTCTGGCTTTCATTTACATTCTTGCTGATTTCTAGTTTATTTTCAACTAAAAGGGGTAAAGAGAGATGGAATTCCATGGGGCTTTAGAAAGAGAAAATACCAGGAATTACTCTCAAGCAACACAATCCTCAAGAGTTGAGATCCACAGGGGATCAGGCCTGCACAGCTGTGTGGTGTTTTATTGTGTCGTCCTCTCATTTATTTTGATAACCACCATGTGTCATTGAAACGGCGTCCATTGGGGCTCACTGTGTCAGAAGTCTTCGACTGACACCCACACAGGTCCCATAGGGGATGAGTGTGAAATCTGGCAACTGAGAGGAATGAGCGACTCATCAGGTGTCAATCTTGGGGATTGAGTGAGATTTAATGAGATGTGTCCACAGGAGGGGGCCTGAGGTGAACACAGTCGCAGCGTGCCCTGTGGAGACCTGTCTGCCTGTCTCTATGATGTGTTACACAGTCCAGTGGAGCCGAGAGGGTTGTAATGTATCACACACAAAACCCCAACAGGCCCCTGGTCTGCTTCTCATTAAGACTGTGGTCTACCAGAGCTGGGCTGACTACATCCAAACTATATCCAGACTTTCATAAGTTCTCCCATGTCACCCCGCTCATCCGTACACTCCATTGGCTTCCAGTCGAAGGTGGCATCCACTACAAGGCTTGCCTACAGAGCAGCAAGGGAACTTCCCCTCCCTACCTTCAGGATATGCTCAAACCCTACACCCCAGCCCTGAAGCAACACTGAACCATGCGTGAGAACACCAGCTGTTCTGGACGACTGTGTGAACATGCTCTCCGTAGCCAATGTGAATAAGACCTTTAATCAAGTAGTAAATCAGGTGTTAATTGAGGTGAAAAGGAGACTGGAGGAGGACTTTAAAGGTGTCCCGGCTGTTTCTCTCTCTTTCTGTCCAGGGTGTAATCTCCTTGTTATCGCTGTAATTGAGCCAGTAGGGGCCTTTTCTCTGGATAATTAGGGTTAGGCCTAATTGTGATGACTCACTGCTTGTGGATTCTTTCCTGCTATCCCCACAAAATCACTCTACCAATATCAGTAGTGGAAGACAAGACACTTACCGCACCCACTCACTTTCTCTGAACTAATTTCTTAAAGTAACTGTCCAGTGAAAATCTCACTATTAAAAGTTCATATTATGTTAACTCAAACCCAGATAATGTTGCTGACTCATCCTTTACTCATATTTGTGGCTAAAGCATAAATTGGAGATTTAAAAAAATAAAAAACACCCCAAACTTGTATCTCAAACAGACCGTTAAAAAATACTTGTAATTCCCTCATAGTGGACGATGTCATCCTCCTGAGGAGAAGGAGCTGGCCAATCAGCAGTCTACTCGCATTCATGTTTTTTATGGCCGATATACACCTACACCATTATTTGCTGGGGTACCCCCACACCATTCCAACACAGAAAATATGTTTTTTTAACATACTTAATTAAACAAAATTGGAAGGGAAACTATTTAACTTATATTGTATAAAATAGGTCATATTTTATAGAAATCTGGAAACACTAGATAGTTACTTTAACTCATCCTGCGAAAAGCCACTGTGCTTTCTCTGTGGCCACTTCAAATGAAATTGAACTTCATAAACTGAGAATCATGTGGAACTCCAAACTTCTGCAAGTGGGGTGGAAAATCCAAACAAACAACCTAATGACAGTCTCAGGTCATGTTCATGTAACCTAACTCCAAACTGAACAACCTAATGACAGTCTCAGGTCATGTTCATGTAACCTAACTCCAAACTGAACAACATAATGACAGTCTCAGGTCATGTTCATGTAACCTAACTCCAAACTGAACAACATAATGACAGTCTCAGGTCATGTTCATGTAACCTAACTCCAAACTGAACAACATAATGACAGTCTCAGGTCATGTTCATGTAACCTAACTCCAAACTGAACAACATAATGACAGTCTCAGGTCATGTTCATGTAACCTAACTCCAAACTAAACTAGTGAGAGATCCAATACGTAAAGAGTAAACATCACGCACAACGATGTGGGCTTCTATTGGAACCTGGAAGGAGAGAGAGAGAGAGAGAGAGAGAGAGAGAGACATGGAAAAACACTCAGATGGTAACAGTTGAGGAAGGAATGCACTCTTATCATTGGTGACCTGGTCTGGGGTCTGTTGTTAGCCCTTATCAGTGCGTAAGGATTTAAGTGTGTGTGCATAGAGGGGCAGGGCGGGAATGGGGGGGAGGGGGCGCAGGGCGGGAATGGTGGTTGGGGGGCGCATGGCGGGAATGGGGGTTGGGGGGCGCAGGGCGGGAATGGGGGTTGGGGGGAGGCGCAGGTGGTGACAAGCCGATAGCCTGAAGGAATGATAACCTGGTGAGTGGTGAAGAGGGGGACTGGATTCTGATAGTCCAATTTATAAAGGCTTTTTAATTTCTTTACCAAACATGGGAAGTGCCTTATTTTTTGTATAAAGGATACTGGATAGTATTTATTTAGTATTTAGTATTTTATTAGGATCCCCAATTAGCTGCTGCCAAGTCAGCGGCCACTCTTCCTGGGGTCCAAACAGGAAACAAAACACAACATAGGACTGTTGGCCAATCAGAAATACTCTGTCTCTCTAAAGACATGGGCACCTGGTGGTTGTAGGCTGTGTAGCTATAGAGCTGGTGGTTGGAGCCTATAAGGCTGTGTAGCTATAGAGCTGGTGGTTGGAGCCTATAAGGCTGTGTAGCTATAGAGCTTATGGCTGTAACCTATAAGGCTGTGTAGCTATAGAGCTGGTGGCTGTAGCCTATAAGGCTGTGTAGCTATAGAGCTTGTGGCTGTAACCTATAAGGCTGTGTAGCTATAGAGCTGGTGGTTGTAACCTATAAGGCTGTGTAGCTATAGAGCTGGTGGCTGTAACCTATAAGGCTGTGTAGCTATAGAGCTGGTGGCTGTAACCTATAAGGCTGTGTAGCTATAGAGCTGGTGGCTGTAACCTATAAGGCTGTGTAGCTATAGAGCTTATGGCTGTAGCCTATAAGGCTGTGTAGATATAGAGCTGGTGGTTGTAACCTATAAGGCTGTGTAGCTATAGAGCTGGTAGCTACAACCTATAAGGCTGTGTAGCTATAGCGCTGGTGGTTGTAACCTATAAGGCTGTGTAGCTATAGAGCTGGTAGCTACAACCTATAAGGCTGTGTAGCTATAGAGCTGGTGGCTGTAACCTATAAGGCTGTGTAGCTATAGAGCTGGGGATTGGAGCCTATAAGTCTGTGTATCTATAGAGCTGGTGGTTGTAACCTATAAGGCTGTGTAGCTATAGAGCTGGTAGCTACAACCTATAAGGCTGTGTAGCTATAGAGCTGGTAGCTACAACCTATAAGGCTGTGTAGCTATAGAGCTGGTAGCTACAACCTATAAGGCTGTGTATCTATAGAGCTGGTGGTTGTAACCTATAAGGCTGTGTAGCTATAGAGCTGGTGGCTATAACCTATAAGGCTGTGTAGAAATAGAGCTGGTGGCTATAACCTATAAGGCTGTGTAGCTATAGAGCTGATGGCTGTAACCTATAAGGCTGTGTAGCTATAGAGCTGATGGCTGTAACCTATAAGGCTGTGTAACTATAGAGCTGATGGCTATAACCTATAAGGCTGTGTAGCTATAGAGCTGGTGGCTATAACCTATAAGGTTGTGTAGCTATAGAGCTGATGGCTATAACCTATAAGGCTGTGTAACTATAGAGCTGATGGCTATAACCTATAAGGCTGTGTAGCTATAGAGCTGGTGGCTGTAACCTATAAGGCTGTGTAGCTATAGAGCTGATGGCTGTAACCTATAAGGCTGTGTAACTATAGAGCTGATGGCTGTAACCTATAAGGCTGTGTAGCTATAGAGCTGGTGGCTGTAACCTATAAGGCTGTGTAGCTATAGAGCTGATGGCTGTAACCTATAAGGCTGTGTAGCTATAGAGCTGGTGGCTATAACCTATAAGGCTGTGTAACTATAGAGCTGGTGGTTGGAGCCTATAAGGCTGTTTTCTATACATGTAGAGCTGAAGTAGTGAAATAAATGGGGCTGACGTTTTATAGTTTTATAGGCATGATTAAATGCCATGAGAGTTAAGGATTAAATGCCATGAGAGTTAAGGATTAAATGCCATGAGAGTTAAGGATTAAATGCCATGAGAGTTAAGGATTAAATGCCATGAGAGTTAAGGATTAAATGCTATGAGAGTTAAGGATTTTTGAGTGAGCAGTTACCGTGCGTTCTCCTCTTGACAACCATCTCCCTCTACGTAGACATTAAATATCAGGGCATAAAAAGTTTAAACGCACTTCTACTAGTGAGTGAGTCAAAATGTCTGGCCACTTACCTCTGCCAGTCCAGAGAAATCATAGAAACCTCACTATGACCTCACTTCCTGGATCTCATCATCGTCATGGCGACCTCCGTGTAGGGGAGAGACTGTGGTCAACCTAGAATAATCACCTCCTTCACCTCATAACTGCCCACAACGCCAGGGCTACCAAGGCCATGGCTACATCCAAATCCCAGCTCAGAGGAAAGAGAGAAGCTTGTTCAGCTGAAAGGGATCGGCATCATCCTAGTGTGTGTGTGGGCCAAAGGGCTGGAGAATTTATTATACTAGTACATGACTTCACAGTGTTGATGTATAAAAGAAATACGAGAGGAAGAGAAAGTGGGTATGGGAGGGAGGGAGAGAAAGAGAAAGTGGGTATGGGAGGGAGAGAGAGGGAAAGAGAAAGTGGGTATGGGAGGGAGAGAGAGGGAGAGAGAAAGAGAAAGTGGGTATGGGAGGGAGAGAGAAAGAGAAAGTGGGTATGGGAGGGAGAGAGAGGGAGAGAGAAAGAGAAAGTGGGTATGGGAGGGAGAGAGAGGGAGAGAGAAAGAGAAAGTGGGTATGGGAGGGAGAGAGAGGGAGAGAGAGAGAAAGTGGGTATGGGAGAGAGAGAGAGAAAGTGGGTCTGGGAGGGAGAGAGAGGGAGAGAGAGAGAAAGTGGGTATGGGAGAGAGAGAGAGAAAGTGGGTCTGGGAGGGAGAGAGAGGGAGAGAGAGAAAGAGAAAGTGGGTATGGGAGGGAGAGAGAGGGAGAGAGAGAGAAAGTGGGTATGGGAGAGAGAGAGAGAAAGTGGGTCTGGGAGAGAGAGGGAGAGAGAAGTGGGTATGGGATGGAGAGAGAGGGAGAGATAGAGAAGTGGGTATGGGATGGAGAGAGAGGGAGAGAAAGAGAAGTGGGTCTGGGAGGGAGAGAGAGGGAGAGAGAGGGAAAGAGAAAGTGGGTATGGGAGGGAGAGGGAGGGAAAGAGAAAGTGGGTATGGGAGGGAGAGGGAGGGAAAGAGAAAGTGGGTATGGGAGGGAGAGAGAGGGAAAGAGAAAGTGGGTATGGGAGGGAGAGAGGGAGAGAGAAAGAGAAAGTGGGTATGGGAGGGAGAGAGAGGGAGAGAGAAAGAGAAAGTGGGTATGGGAGAGAGAGAGAGAAAGTGGGTCTGGGAGGGAGAGGGAGAGAAAGAGAAGTGTGTATGGGAGGGAGAGGGAGGGAAATAGAAAGTGGGTATGGGAGAGAGAGAAAGTGGGTCTGGGAGGGAGAGGGAGAGAAAGAGAAGTGGGTATGGGAGGGAGAGGGAGGGAAAGAGAACATGGGTATGGGAGGGAGAGAGAGGGAAAGAGAAAGTGGGTATGGGAGGGAGAGAGAGGGAGAGAGAAAGAGAAAGTGGGTATGGGAGGGAGAGAGAGGGAGAGAGAAAGAGAAAGTGGGTATGGGAGAGAGAGAGAGAAAGTGGGTCTGGGAGGGAGAGAGAGGGAAAGAGAAAGTGGGTATGGGAGGGAGAGAGAGGGAGAGAGAAAGAGAAAGTGGGTATGGGAGGGAGAGAGAGGGAGAGAGAAAGAGAAAGTGGGTATGGGAGGGAGAGAGAGGGAGAGAGAGAGAAAGTGGGTATGGGAGGGAGAGAGAGGGAGAGAGAAAGAGAAAGTGGGTATGGGAGGGAGAGAGAGAGAGGAAGAAAGAGAGAAAGTGGGTATGGGAGAGAGAGAGAGAAAGTGGGTCTGGGAGGGAGAGAGAGGGAGAGAGAGAGAAAGTGGGTATGGGAGAGAGAGAGAGAAAGTGGGTCTGGGAGGGAGAGAGAGGGAGAGAGAGAAAGAGAAAGTGGGTATGGGAGGGAGAGAGAGGGAGAGAGAGAGAAAGTGGGTATGGGAGAGAGAGAGAGAAAGTGGGTCTGGGAGAGAGAGGGAGAGAGAAGTGGGTATGGGATGGAGAGAGAGGGAGAGATAGAGAAGTGGGTATGGGATGGAGAGAGAGGGAGAGAAAGAGAAGTGGGTCTGGGAGGGAGAGAGAGGGATAGAAAGAGAAAGTGGGTCTGGGAGGGAGAGAGAGGGAGAGAAAGAGAAAGTGGGTCTGGGAGGGAGAGAGAGGGAGAGAAAGAGAAAGTGGGTATGGGAGAGAGAGGGAGAGAGAGAGAAGTGGGTATGGGATGGAGAGAGAGGGAGAGATAGAGAAGTGGGTATGGGATGGGGAGAGAGGGAGAGAAAGAGAAGTGGGTATGGGATGGAGAGAGAGGGAGAGAAAGAGAAGTGGGTATGGGATGGAGAGAGAGGGAGGGAGAGAAAGAGGGAGAGGAGGACAACCAAATGAGAGTTAGTGAATAAGATGAGAAGACTGACAGTGAGAGAGAAAAAGAGAGGGAGAGAAACAGAAAAGGAGACTGCATTTCCTCAGCCCAACACTCACCAGCCCTGCCTGTCTGTTAGATCACTCATCCGCCCCACATGAGACAGACACCATCATCCCACGGAGGCCCTAGGATGTTCAAGGCCTCTGTCTGCTTTCACTCACAGGACAGGCAATCACAGGGTATTAGTCTGTAATGACCCCCTGATAGGGACACACTCCCACACCACAGCAGCACAGGAAGTCATTTGGTGGTGATGACGCAGACAGACAAACACTAGAGAGACACACATGGGGACACACACAAGCATGCACATAAACATGGACACACATGAGCCATTTTGCTGCACCTTTTTTGTGTGTGTGCATGAGTGTCTGAGCGTGCAAACACACACATACACACACATAATAGCGAGGAAACACGCACGCAAGCAACCAGTTTAAAATGTGGCTCAAATACAGAACTCCCCAAACCACAAAATGACACAAATTAGCTTGAGTCACCATGCTTCTGTTGATGCATGTCTTTTGTGATGGCATCGCAATGGGGGGGGATTATGTCTTAATTTCCCCAAGGTCTCAGAATAAGTTTGAAACGCTTAGTGTAAGTAAGGACTGGGAGACTGTATATTCTTCAGGTTAGGTTCTACTTTATGTGTTCTCTCCAGTGTGCTGGTAAGGGCACAGATGACAGACAGATTCCAGTTGAGGTGGTTTAACAACGCTGAAGATAAACAGGCACAGAACAGCAGTGTGTGTGTGTGTGTGTGTGTGTGTGTGTGTGTGTGTGTGTGTGTGTGTGTGTGTGTGTGTGTGTGTGTGTGTGTGTGTGTGTGTGTGTGTGTGTGCGCAAAGAGAGAACTAAAGATACAATAGTGAATGACGGAATACAATCTCCAACACACATCTCTTCTAAACAATATGCATGACTATAACATAATGCGATACAGGACCATACAGTGCAATAAAACGTGACTGTACTAATTTGAGATCAAAGGGGTGTCCTGCACGTGTACTACAAAGCATAGCACCATCATCTCCAGTACTGGGCTACAACTGCACAGTGCGATTTTGTATTTAAAAAAATTGGTATTAGGTGAACAATAGATAAGTAAAGAAATAAAAACAACAGTAAAAAGACAGTGAAAAATAACAGTAGCGAGGCTATATACAGCAGTGAGGCTATATACAGTAGTGAGGCTATATACAGTAGCGAGGCTATATACTGTAGCGAGGCTATATACAGTAGCGAGGCTATATACAGTAGCGAGGCTATATACAGTAGTGAGGCTATATAAAGTAGTGAGGCTATATACAGTAGTGAGGCTATATACTGTAGTGAGGCTATATAAAGTAGTGAGGCTATATACAGTAGTGAGGCTATATACAGTGGCGAGGCTATATACTGTAGCGAGGCTATATAAAGTAGTGAGGCTATATACAGTAGTGAGGCTATATACTGTAGCGAGGCTATATAAAGTAGTGAGGCTATATACAGTAGTGAGGCTATATAAAGTAGTGAGGCTATATACAGTAGCGAGGCTATATACAGTAGCGAGGCTATATACAGTAGTGAGGCTATATAAAGTAGTGAGGCTATATACAGTAGCGAGGCTATATACAGTAGCGAGGCTATATAAAGTAGTGAGGCTATATACAGTAGCGAGGCTATAACAGTAGCAAGGCTATATACAGGCACCGGTCAATTGGGCTGATTGAGGTAGTATGTACATGTAGGTATGGTTAAAGTGACTGTGTAGCGGGTGGTGGGTGGCGGGACACAATGCAGATTGTCCGGGTAGCCAATGTGCGGGAGCACTGGTTGGTCGGGCTAATTGAGGTAGTATGTACATGAATGTATAGCTAAAGTGACTATGCATATATGATAAACAGAGAGTAGCAGAGGGGTTGGGGGGGGACAATGCAAATAGTCTGGGTAGCCATTTGAGTACTTGTTCAGGAGTCTTATGGCTTGGGGGTAAAAGCTGTTGAGAAGCCTTTTGGTCCTACTTGGCGCTCCGGTACCGCTTGCCGTGCGGTAGTAGAGAGGACATTCTATGACTGGGGTGGCTGAGGTCTTTGACAGTTTTTAGGGCCTTCCTCTGACACCGCCTGGTGTAGAGGTCCTGGATGGTAGGCAGCTTAGCCCCAGTGATGTACTGGGCCATACGCACTACCAACTGACCAACTGGCTGGTGTCTTCACTGACATTTTCAACATGTCCCTGATTGGGTCTGTAACACCAACATGTTTCAAGCAGACCACCATAGTCTCTGTGCCCAAGAACACTAAGGCAAACTGTCTAAATGACTACAGACCCGTAGCACTCACATCCGCAACCATGAAGTGCTTTGAAAGGCTGGTAATGGCTCACATTAACACCATTATCCCAGAAACCCTAGACCCACTCCAATTTGCATACCACCCAAACAGATCCACAGATGATGCACTCTCTATTGCACTCCACAATGCCCTTTCCCACCTGGACAAAAGGAACACCTATGTGAGAATGCTATTCATTTATTAGAGCTCAGCGTTCAACACCATAGTACCCTCAAAGCTCATCACTAAGCTAAAGATCCTGGGACTAAACACCTCCCTCTGGAACTGGATCCTGGACTTCCTGACGGGCCGCCCCCAGGTGGTGAGGGTAGGTAGCAACACATCTGCTACGCTGATCCTCAACACTGGAGCCCCTCAGGGGTGCGTGCTCAGTCCCCTCCTGTGCTCCCTGTTCACCCAAGACTGCGTGGCCAGGCACGACTCCAACACCATCATTAAGTTTACAGACGACACAACAGTGGTAGGCCTGATCACCGACAATGACGAGATAGGGAGGAGGTCAGAGACCTGGCCGGGTGGTGCCAGAGTAACAACCTATCCCTCAACATATTCAAGACAAAGGAGATGATTGTGGACTACAGGAAAAGGAGGACCGAGCACGCCCCCATTCTCATCGACGGGGCTGTAGTGGAGCAGGTTGAGAGCTTCAAGTTCCTTGGTGTCCACATCACTAACAAACTATCATGGTCCAAACACACCAAGACAGTTGTGAAGAGGGCACGACAAAGCCTATTCCCCCTCAGGAAACTAAAAAGATTTGGCATGGGTCCTCAGATCCTCAAAAGGATCTACAGCTGCAACATCGAGAGCATCCTGACTGGTTGCATCACTGCCTGGTACGGAAACTGCTCGGCCTCCGTGATGTACCATACACCCATACAATTACAGGGCATATAAACAACGCACAGGGGGACATTATCCTTTACAAATACAGGGTTACATGTCCCAAATGATATGACAACCAAAACAGAGCTAGCCATCTCACAATAGCTAGCTCGCAGTAGAAACCACTAAATAGCATAACCATAAATATGACATAAACACCTGAAAGATACGAAATATGTACTTACATATCAACAAGGACGCACACTGGCCTTGTCTAATACAATGTAAGCTAACTGGTGGGAAAACACAAGGATGGCTGGAACTTTCTCTCACTTGACTTCTCTGCAGCTGATCTTCTTCTCTGAGCTGGAGATCGCCCAGCATGCCCTGCTCCAACTTCACCGGTGGGCGGAGCTACAGCTCCAATATGATGAACTAACATTACTGACATGATTAGCTGCAAATACTTCACAGCCTTTTGGACACGTAGTGTGCATCCCTAATGACACCCTATTCCCTATATAGAGAAATATAGGGTGCTGTTTTGGGATGTAGACCTAGTCTTTGCTGCATTTTCTGTTAATCCTTGAAGACAAGCAGACTGGCCTTTTTCATGTTGGCTCAGCCTATGATAAATGTTTACTCTGTCGATCCTCTCATGTGTGTCAGTGTGTCAACGAGCCGTCCTTAACTGACATTATCAGACTAGGAGAAATGCAGGCACTTGACCCGTCTGTCCATACATGAGTGTGCACACACACACACGCTGAGAAGACAATCACATGAGAACACACCCACACACGCACCCACCCACGCACACGCACGCACGCACACACAGACACACACACAGACACACACACACACACACACACACACACACACACACACACACACACACACACACACACACACACACACACACACACACACACACACACACACACACACAGGAACCAGACTTAATCCCCCTGGGAGGGTGATCAGGGTAGCTCCCAGCTAACGCTAATCCCATAAACAAACAGTAGTTTGTGAGGAGGGGAAAGGCATTGTCTCTTGGGCTCACCTGGTTATATGTACTAGACCTGGGTTCAATTAGTAGTCGTTTTCTTACAAATACTTAAGCTGTGGTTGATTGAGATTGTCTGGCGCTATGGAACCAACGGAGTACTTACAAAAGTGCAAACCCTGCCCATCTAGCACTTCAGGCAGGCTCTGACAAACGCTGAAAGTATTTGAAATATATTATTTGAACTCAGGTGTGTTTATGTACGCTACAGGTAGAACGTTGGAACAGGCAACAGGATTAGAGTAGGATATCCATAATACAACTGTCGACAAATAGTTGCTGGAACCTCTCATTTGAATGATATGCGGATCAACATTCAGGTGTCACATTCACCACCCACGTTTGAGTGGGAGACTGATTTATATGGATTGTTTGTGTGTGTGTGTGTGTGTGTGTACAGTGTGTGTCAACAGTGTGTGTGTACAGTGTGTGTGTGTGTTAACAGTGTGTGTGTACAGTGTGTGTGTGTACAGTGTGTGTGTGTGTACAGTGTGTGTACAGTGTGTGTGTACAGTGTGTGTGTGTGTGTGTGTGTGTGGGTGTGTGTGTGTGTGTGTGTGTGTGTGTGTGTGTGTGTGTGTGTGTACAGTGTGTGTGTGTGTGTGTGTGTGTGTGTGTGTGTGTGTGTGTGTGTGTGTGTGTGTGTGTACAGTGTGTGTGTGTGTACAGTGTGTGTGTGTGTGTACAGTGTGTGTGTACAGTGTGTGTGTGTACAGTGTACATGTTTTAATATACTGTGATTACCAAAAGTCTTTACAAGAATAGTGAACCAACAAAAATTCAGAGAAGTGAGGACATTTTGCCAGTCCTCACTTAGGTTAGGTTTAGGGGTTAAGGTTAGGGTTAGGTTTAGGGGTTAAGGTTAGAGTTAGGTTTAGGGGTTAAGGTTAGAGTTAAGGTTAGAGTTAGGGTTAGGGTTAGGTTTAGGGGTTAGGGGAAAGGGTTAGGGATGCTGGTCTCCATAAAGTCCTCACAACTATAGTAAGACATTGCTGATTCAGATGGGTTGGGTCTCTGTGGTTCTGTAAAGAATTTCCCATTAAATTAGCTAATTTCTCATTTTCTAATGTTGGGAAATGTCCCCTCCCCCGCTCCTCTGCCCCCATCCTCCTGCTGTTGCACAAGCAGAATCTACTGACACCTAGCGGTAGTATGAGTAATAGCACACTGGTTACTTTTTAAATTGTATGTCGTCTCTCACGGTCAGGGAAGGGTTCAATTAGACTGTTTCTCAAGTAGGCCTACAACGCTGCTGCAGAACAAACTCCAATCACAGGTAAAGAGTAGTTCAATAGTTACAACAGCATAGCTAACAGTTAGTTAACTAACTAGTTGGCTGAGTTAGCCTACATCCGCTATGCTCAGCTGATAGCCCATATACTGCCCTCTCTATGAGCAGTAGCCTAGGCTAGGTAGCTTGCTGACAGTGGGATGAGTGTCTTTGAGCACCTGCCTCTCCAAAGGTATGTGCACAGCCCTGTATCCAATATATGTAAGCACCCACACACACGTGAATGATATATGCTTTAAGCCAGACATCCCAATCATGGGACATTACATTACAGTGGTTGGCCGGGCACTCTCAGTGTTAACAGACCTCTTTCAATCTGTAGCCATGTTCTGTTCTGTTCCAACAGACATGGTTCAATCTGTAGCCATGTTCTGTTCTGTTCCAACAGACATGGTTCAATCTGTAGCCATGTTCTGTTCTGTTCCAACAGACATGGTTCAATCTGTAGCCAATGCCTGGAGCGGTTTGGCAGGTGATAACACATAGCAGGTCTGAGCATGTTACTAGCACTACTGACAATCTCTGGAATTAGGCTAGTCTATAACACTACATAAACATTGGGATTTTATTTACACTTCCAGATGATGTTAACAGCGACTACTTACTATAATCAAGCCATCGAGATACAACTGTTTCCTGTGTTCTGTCTCCATGAAACAAGCACCCTAATAAATTATCAAATGAGTATTAGACTATAGAATCCAGCCATATGTTCTCTGGGTAAATTCTATGAATCCTATTTCTATGGCCCAAAAAAATCAACGAACCACAATACCACGAATCTTCAACAATATGCTATTCTCTTGCCCCCTCACTTTTCCCTGCCTGTACTGCTTGCTCCCTGTATTTTTAAAAGTTGAATTGAGTCCAAAAACATCCATGGATAATGTAGAGAGAGAGAGAGAGAGAGAGAGAGAGAGAGAGAGAGAGAGAGAGAGAGAGAGAGAGAGAGAGAGAGAGAGAGAGAGAGAGAGAGAGAGAGAGAGAGAGAGAGAGAGAGAGAGAGAGAGAGAGAGAGAGAGAGAGAGAGAGAGAGAGAGAGAGAGATTGGGCTAAGACCAACCCCCCTGGATGTTTCATGTTAGGTTCTGCTGCGCCGGTGTCTTGCTTGTCAGTTCTCTTTTGTGCGGTGGTTAGTGTGGATTCTCTTCAGCGCATTGATAATATCGCTCCACATAATATTCAAGGTAGGTTTATTTCATATCTGTATTCACAGATGCAATGTCGAAGTGCTGGTCTATGTTAATAGAAAGTGTTTTACCAATACGCGGTCATTGGATGCGTTGCTTTTACGCGCTCGAATTGCGTCTTTATGTCTGTTGGGAAAGATAAGGGTGTCTGCAGTGTGCTGAATCTCTTCTCAGAACATGTTTTGAATTCGGTTTCATCCAATTTCACTTTCTGTTTATTAGATTTCGTTTGACATGTATGTAGCCTATGCCATTTTGTGTGGAATGCACAGGCCGTTAACTTATTTTTGGTCTGTGGACCGTGGGAACTTTACAGACCATGCACATTCCAATGAGACGTTATTGGGGTAATCAGCGTACGGCAATTAGGCTGAATTTAGACAGGCAGTCCAATCTTTTGACCAATTAGATCAGTTCTGAAAAAGATCTGATGTGATTCGGGTAATTACCGGTCAATGGGCTGAATTGGAAATGTAGGCATATGAGCACAAGACGTTGAAAATACGTCTTTGAACCAATTTTGCTTAGTGGGATGTGATTCCATGGCAATGGAACTGTCACTATCATATTTTTAAGAACAGTTACAGATTAATCTATATGTATCCTATTATATCCAGGCTATATTGTGGAATTTGTGTAGGCTAGGCATTTGTTGTTGCTTGTTTGAAACACAGAAATCCTTTTAAATGTAGTATTCTAATTCCTAGCAATTCTATAGTTTGAACCTTGAAACTTCAAGTTTGTTGCCCCAATTTCATTGGCTACAGATTAGATTTGAGTTAACGTTTCCAGACAAGACCATTTAAACAATCTTAACATATGACTCAAGGCAAGAAAAAAATCCATTCTCAAAACACAAGACTCAAAGGAATGCGACCCTTGATCACACTTAATGGTTTTCTTACATAAACATGATCTGATCAAAGACATTCTCCACTCTGGTTTCGATTTCTTTTGACAAGACATTATTTATGAAAGTATATGCATTCCAGATTAAATTCCATACATTCTACACTGATTTCGTTCTGGAAACATGAGCAACATACATTTACTCCAACCTACTGACATTTCACCCCGACTGTGCTATGACGAAGTTGGCAGGTGAAAGTGTCTGCGTGTGCCAACTTTACCCACGCGCTGTTATGACGCTGAATGTCTAATATCGTTAACATGATTAACTCACTCTTTAAACATAATTAAGGTAGTTAAGGAAAGAGCTTGAAACATTTCACATGGCCTCTTTAGGTACTCGCTAACTCAGTCAAAACTTTTACACCAAGTGGTGTTGTCACTGTGTGTTTTAAACTAAGCGCATGTGTCGCTATCTCAATGTCGACTCTGCTCCACACTTCCCATAAGCCCAATGTTTTAATGAAAAATGAATCACTATATAGCAAACGTTTTAGGGCAACGAATTAAAGAGTGCATTCAATAGACTAATTTAATTAAAATTAAAATGTAGATAAATGTTTTGAGTTATTTTATATTTGTTTGTTTATTTGTTTTTCATGATGTATTTGTAATTAGTCATACTGTTCTCACCCTAATGTCCTCTGTATTATTTAATTCACAGGAGTTGGACAATAAGCGGCTCAGTCAAGACCCCTCCAAACAGAGCACACGAGCACCCCCTAGTGGTAGTGACAAGCATAACACCTGTGATCAGATACGTGGGGAAATAGAACCTGGCTCAGCTGCAACGAACATCTTCTTGTCTATTGGATTATAGTTCTGTCATTCTATGGAGCGAAACTCACAGAGAGCCCCCATACCAACTGGTATTGATCGGTAACTGAAGCATGACACGTTCAACTATGCGTTAATTAATACCTAGAATAAGGTATTAAAGAGTCAACCAAAGAGTTCACTAAAGAAGACTTAACCAACTGTAAAGAAGCATGGAGATGGAAGCCTCCCGTGCTGCCTACGCTGGGGCCTTCCCCACTGAATCTATAGACTCTCTGCCCATCAACACCTCCTCTCCAAGCCTGCTCCAATTCTTCTGGGATTACCAGAACAATGACGTCATTGTGACCCACTACAACTACACAGGCAAGCTCCAGACAGACCGGTATCGTGAGGGGTTAAAACCTGAAGCCATAGCCTTCCTGGTAGTGTGTCTTCTTATCATCCTGGAGAATGCTGTGGTTCTAATAGCCATCTGGACCAATAAGAAGTTCCACCTGCCCATGTACTATCTCCTAGGTAACCGTTGTTGGTTTTGTCCTACATCCACCCCCCTTTCTTCAGAGAACTTTATTACTATGACTATACTTTATATAACTTTAAAAAAATGTTATGTTACAATATAATACCAAAAAAATCCACCATATGCAAATCCATACATTTTCTATTTTTTCTTCCTAGGTAACCTGACTCTGTCGGACCTGCTGGCCGGTGTCACCTACATGGCCAACATCATCATGTCTGGTCCTAATACACTGAGACTAACTCCAATACTCTGGTTTCTGAGGGAAGGAGGCGTCTTTATCACATTAGCCGCTTCCGTCATCAGCCTATTGGCCATCGCTATAGAACGCCACGTTACCATGGTGACAATGAAACCATACCACGGGGCAAAGAAGGGTCGGATGCTGGCTCTGATCGGAGGGAGCTGGGCATTAGCAGGGCTGCTGGGGGTGCTCCCCGTCCTGGGCTGGAACTGTATGGGTCGTCTGGACCGTTGTTCCACGGTTCTCCCGCTCTACGCCAAGTCTTACATCCTGTGCTGCGTGTCCGTGTTCAGCGGTGTGCTCCTCGCCATCGTCGTTCTCTACGCCCGCGTCTTCCGTATCGTGCGCACTAACACCCAGCGCCAACGCCTCGGAGGAGCAAAGGGAAGTCTTCGCAAAGGCCTCGCCAGGAAATCCCAGAAGTACATGGCGCTCCTCAAGACAGTCACTATTGTACTCGGCGTCTTCATCGCTTGTTGGTTGCCGCTCTTCCTCCTCCTCGGCCTAGACTCATTCTGCCCTGCCCGCCGCTGCCGACTGCTCCTCAAGGCGGACTACTTCCTGGGCGTTGCCATGGTGAACTCGCTCCTCAACCCCATAATATACACCCTGACCAGCAAAGACATGCGTCGCGCTATTCTAAAACTGCTCTGCCGCCCGTGTCTCATGACCAAGGACGGGCAGGTGAAGAGGATGGGGGTGCCGTTCCTGGAGTGTAGCTTCAGTAAGACGGAGGTGGCAGCGCAGAAGCTGGAAGGCCTGGAGACGACGATCTCCTCTGGGAACATCATCACGGCTCAGTCACCCATAAAGACTCTCTACCCCAAGCTCTTCAAGGTCTAAAGAGCCTAAAGTGGATAGCTCTGTGATGGACAGGGAACTTCCTATAGAACATGGACAACATGAGTGCTCCTGAAAAGCAGGCCTGAGGGACCCTTTGGGCAGCTCTGTGTTTGAGAGAGTAAACCACAGAATTAGGGGCTTTGTCCCTTCAAGTAATTGTATTTCTATGGAGTGAACTTCATATTGAAGTGGTGGACAACAGGAGTGCTCAATATGGCCACCTGAAAACTGCATCACTTCCTGTTTGGCAACTCCACTCCGATGGCCTCCAGCAGACTAGCCTACATCTATAGCTCTCTTCTGGCCAGTGAACTAAGCCTAAGAGCAAACCCTCAAAAAGACAGGTGAATGATCTATGATTGCGACAGATATAGCTACAGGTGTTTTTGATGAGAGCATCAAGTTCAGACATATATCTTTCTTCAGCAAGTCTGTAGTGGTGCACTTGCAGCAATATCACCACATCAAAAGACTGATGTTGTAAGAAGGATGACTAAACATCAAGCCAGGTGGAAGAAATGAAAATGTGAATTAAGCAACTTTTCTTGTATTCACAGAAACCTTCCAGAACTGATTTGCACTAAGTTAACTCTGCATTGAGAGACCATTGAAAGCCGTGGATTAAGATGGGACATTCTGTTCTAGAACTAAGACTGTAAACTGGACATTCCAACCATGTTGAGTTGTTGTGGCGAGTGCACCTCGGTTTACTTCACCCAACGTTTTCTTTGTTGTTGTTTGAAATGCCATAAAGAAGGTATAATATGGACATAATAATAATATGCCTGTGGACACCAGGACTTCGCTGGCTCGAAAGTCCATGTTGTGCCTGTCTGTGTCCCAAATGGCACCCTATTCCCTATATAGTGCGCAACTTTTGACATTTGGGATACAGTCTGAGACGCCGGTTGTGATAACCCCATACAGCTACATACAGTGTGCCCAAACAGAAGCCTATACAGGAAGTGGATGCTGTGTTGTTCACCCACCAGTTGCTCTTTAAAACACAAACACACAATGGAACCCTACGCATGCACCTAAACATTGTGGTACCTGGATGTGGAGGGAGATGCCAAACATAATTAAGATCACAGGATGCTGGTGAGGGGAGGACGGCTCATAATAATGGCTGGAATGGAATAAATGGAATGGTGTTAAAAGTCATATAAACCAAGTGTTTTATACCGTTCCATTAAGTCTGTTTCAGCCATTACTATAAGCCCCTCCTCCCCAATTAAGGTGCCACCAGCCACCTGTGACTAGGATTATAATTTCAGGAGAAAATCTCCACACTGTTTTAGTGGCATTGTAGCTGTAACTGTTGTTCTGAGCTTACTCAGTCAAGTGGAAACTACCTGTTGGTTCCTGATTGGAATTCATATTTTAAATGCCATCACACACACTACAACACAAAAACACTACTATAAGAATGTCACCATGAACCCAACTACCTGCAGCTCTAGTCGGTGATGGACTTCTTCACCAAGCAAAGGACTTCATGCAGTCCTTCGTGTTCCTCTTGTGTTATTGTATCGATAAGAACCATCTGTTGCACTTGGGGGTCTGTGCTTTGAAGACCGTGTTATAACCGATAAAACAACAGATCACAAGGTTACAGGTTACAATCCTAACCTGCTAGTCGTCATCATCCAGCTGCATTGGCTGTTTGGTAACGTTAGACAAGAACGTGCTTGTCAGCTATAAATCAAGATCAAAGTGGGAAGATACACAGATGTATACAGTGCAATTCTAAGTCACAAACCCATTGACACATATGTTATTACTGGCTTTAGAGAGGGTTTTCCTATACAGTCTATGGACCTGAATGTATATTTTTCTACATTTAAACTGGTCATGTCATCTAGCAATTCAAAAATACAACGTGTTCTGTATTCGGATGGATGAATGAGATGGTACACCATACTTTTGTACTGTATGTTGTGTATTGAACAATTTATTTTTGTATTTCTAAAGGAATTTGTTAGGGCTTGTACTTTGTACTGTAAAGTATATGCTTTTTGTACTACAGGGAAAAGGTTCTACCATGATTAAAACAACTGTTTTCTGACAAATCTGATTATGAAGTTGGTGTTCACTCTCCAGGATTATGCATGCACAGGTGTACAGTGTCTTCAGAAAGTATTCAAACTCCTTGACTTTTTCCACATTTTGTTGTTACAGCCTGAATTTAAAATGGATTAAATTGAGGTTTTGTGTCACTGGCCTAAACACTGGCCTCATAATGTCGAAGTAGAATTATGTTTTACTAATTAATTCCAAATTAAAAGCTGAAATGTCTTAAGTCAATAAGTATTTTACTCCTTTGTTATGGCAAGCCTGAATAGGTTCAGGAGTAAAAATGTGTTTAACAAGTCACATAATAAGTTGCATGGACTCTCCAATAAAAGTGTTTAACATGATTTTTGAATGATGACCTTATTTCTATACCCCACACATCTAGGTCCCTCAGTCCAGCAGTGAATTTCAAACACAGATTCAACCACAAAGACCATGGAGGTTTTACAATACCTCGCAAAGAAGGGCACCTACTGATAGATGGGTCAAAATAAAAAAGCAGAGGAAAACCTGGTTGTCTGCTTTCCAACAGACACTGGGAGACAAATTCACCTTTCAGCAGGACAATAACCTAAAACACAAAGCCAAATCTACACTGGAGTTGCTTACTGAGAAGACAGTGAATGTTCCTGAGTGGCCTAGTTACGGTTTTGAATTAAATCAACTTAAAAATCTATGGCAAGACTTGAAAACGCCTGTCTAGCAGTGATCAACAACCAACTTGACAGAGCTTTTAATTGTTTAAAAAAATGTTAACCTTTATTGAACTAGGCAAGTCAGTTAAGAACAAATTCTTATTTACGATAACGGCCTACACCGGCCAAACCCAGACGACGCTGGGCCAATTTTGCGCCGACCTAGGGGACTCCCAATCACAGCCGGTTGTGATACAGCCGGCCGTAAAATATTGTACTATCCAGTTATTCAAAGCTCTTAGAGACTTACCGAGAATGACTCACAGCTGTAATCACTGCCAAATGTGATTCTAACAGGGGTGTGCTTATGTAACTGAGATATTTATGTATTTAATTTTCAATACATTTGCTAAAATGTCTGAAAACATGTTTTCACTTTGTCCTTATGGGGTGTTGTGTGTAGATGGGTGAGAAAAACAACAATTGAATACATTTTGAATTCAGGCTGTAACACAAACTGTAGATAAGTCAAGGGGTATGAATACTTTCTGAAGGCACTATGTGTGTGTGTGCAAACCTGCGTCTACTTGTGCATACGTGCGTTGGCGTGCATGTCCTCCCATTGTGGAGGAGCTGAGTGAGTGAAATAGCATTTCTTAGAAAACTGTGGCAGGAAACAGTCTCAGACCCCCCTCTCCAACATCTGTTAATAACATTGGTCTGGATACTGTATAGCTTCTGACATGATTCAAATATTTCCGTCGTCCAGCTCCTGTCTGACTGACTGCGAACACACAAAGAGCCTATTCTTCAAAGCGAGGCCCCTGACACATGGCCTTCCTGTCTCTCTTAACCTGTTACACCAGGCTCGTATTAATACAGCATCAAACGGGAGGAAAAAAGACTGTAACAGGAAGGGATGACTACCTGAGCTTGCCCAATAAGAAAGGCTTGTTTTCGTGATCCTTGGCAAAAAGTGCGGTGCACTAATGAATACATTAGTTACATGTAGACATAATGAGGGTTGTTTCACCAGGCTG
Organism: Salvelinus namaycush; assembly: GCF_016432855.1. Lineage (NCBI taxonomy): Eukaryota > Metazoa > Chordata > Actinopteri > Salmoniformes > Salmonidae > Salvelinus > Salvelinus namaycush. The sequence continues at coordinate 5,101,303 of NC_052345.1, forward strand.
ACCCATAATCCCAGCTCGTAACTCATCCAAGGTACACTAGTCTTGTTCTCTGGCAGTGTGTGTCACGCTCTGGCCTTAGATATCTATGTTTTCTTTATATTTTGGTTAGGTCAGGGTGTGACAAGAGTTGGTATGCTAGTTTTTGTATTGTCTAGGCTTTTTGTAGTTCATGGGGTTTTGTAGGTCTAGGTATTTGTATGTCTATGGTGGCCTGATATGGTTCCCAATCAGAGGCTGCTGTTTATTGTTGTCTCTGATTGGGGATCATATTTAGGTAGCCATTTCCCTTTTGTGTTCGTGGGTTCTTATTCTATGTTTAGTTGCCTGTCTGCACTATTCATATAGCTTCACGTTTCGTTCGTTTTGTTGTTTTGTTAGTTTGTTCAGTGTTCTTTCTTTAATAAAAGAAGAATGTACGCATACCACGCTGCACCTTGGTCCGATCTTTATGACGAACGTGACAGAAGAACCCACCACAAAAGGACCAAGCAGTGTGTTAATGAGGAGCGGACATCCTGGGCCCGAGTGAAAGATGAGTGGAGGACATCCTGGACCTGGGAGGAGGTAATGACAGGGGACAAGACCCTGCCATGGAAGCAGGTGGAGATGGCGCAGGAGGAACGGCGATGATACGAGGGGACACGGTTAGCACGGAAGCCCGAGAGGCAGCCCCAATAAAATAATTTTGGGGGGCACACGAGGAGATTGGCTGAGTCAGGTTGGAGACCTGAGCCAACTCCTCGTGCTTACCGTGGGGAGCGTGTGACTGGTCAGACACCGTGTTACTCAGTGATGCGCACGGTGTCTCCAGTTCGCATTCTTAGCCCGGTGCGCTCTATTCCAGCTCCTCGCATTTGCCGGGCTAGAATGGGCATCCAGCCAGGACGGATGGTGCCGGCTCAGCGCTCCTGGTCTCCAGTACACCTCCTTGGACCAGGATATCCTGCGCCGGCTCTGCATACTGTGTCTACGGCGTGTCTGCAGAGCCCAGTGCGTCCTGTGCTAGCGCTCTGTACTTGCCGGGCTCAAGTGAGCATCCAGCCAGGACGCATTGTGCCAGCTCTACGCTGCAGATCTCCAGTGCGCCTCCACAGTCCAGTACGTCCTATGCCTCCTCTCCGCACTCGCCCTGAGGTGCGTGTCCTCAGCCCAGTACCACCAGTTCCGGCACCACGCATCAGGCTTCCAGTGCGCTTTCACAGTCCAGAGCTTCCGGCGACAGTTCCCAGTCGAACGTTTCGTTCGTTTTGTTGTTTTGTTAGATTTTTCAGTGTTCTTTCTTTAATAAAAGAAGAATGTACGCATACCACGCTGCACCTTAGTCCGATCTTTATGACGAACGTGACAGTGCGTCATAGTTACGGTCCATAAATGGCCCAGAAATGGCCCAGAAATGGACATACACATGTATGGTAATAAAAGGGTTATAGCGTTCTAAAGCTGCACTCCAGTCTCCTTTTCAGTTAATTTATTTACTTAACAAATGGCATTTCTCAATAGGTGGTCCAGGGATCCTCATGACATGGGCAGGCGGGCCTTTCCTCTTCTGTTTTCCATTGCCGATGACATCAGAGGGCACCATCAGACCAACTCCTTGAATGGCCTACTATATGAAGTTGCCACTTGTGTCTAAAAATCACTATTTTAAGTACAAATTCTGCCTGTTCTATAGATTAGGGTTACAGTTAGGATCATTGAGTTGCCCCCATTACAGTGAATAATATGTTTCACAAACAATCCCATAAGATCTATTTACTGTACATTTAAGTAAATCCTAATAATCTACCCGGGTTTAACATGTAAAGATTATTAACCCCGTAGAGTGAAGTGTCTTTAGTTAGTATTGTGAGACTTTAAACACCTCTGGATTATCTGTTTCTATAGCGATGGCTTTCAGGTTATTAGATGGTTCACAGGGAATAACACACACACACACACACATACACACCAGACACGTGTGGATGATTTATGAGTCTACTATAGAAGCAGCGTAGTGTACAGCATATAGTAACATAATCCCAGCTGGTCTGAAAAGACAAATCCATTCAATACTAATACCACACAGTGTACTGTACATAGAGTTTACCACAAAACAGATGAATCATCCCCCTCTGTCTGTCTCTCTGTCTCTCTCTTTCTCTCATTGTCTCATTCTCTCTGTCTCTCCCACTCTCCAGTTGTTACTATGGCTCTGAAAACATGAGAGAAGTATTGTGTGGTTGTAACCTGTGAGTTGATCTACGAACTTGGATACATAGATCAAACATATAATCTGACATACCGGTTTTCCACGATATGATGACCACATAGAAGACCTACAGCAGACGTTGGTAGCGTGTATATACTGTAGGCCTATAGGTTTCCTCACTTGTTAGCGCCACACTTTGCCTCTACCTCCATGAACATGACCATGTTCTGAAAGATGTCAAAGGTCGGTAAACCCTAACATTGGCTTCCTTCCTGGGGCACTCACCCCTGTGCTGCAGGACTGTAAACTCGATTCCCCGCAGCTGTTCTAAGGTCTCTTATGCACAACAAAGGAGCAAGTTGTACCCAGGGTAGATGGCGAGGTAGAGACTCCCAAGTATCTGTCTCAGGAATACCCAAACACTGGTCCTGGGCCACCTTTCCTTCCTGCAGTGGAATGGCAGAATGGGCCATGGATAGACTGAATTCACACAGATGAGTTGCTAGTGTCACACAAATTAAAGCTGATTTAAGAATAGTCTCCCAAGGCTCAATATGATGTTATTGGAATGAAGGTGTATTGTTCATCACTAATGAAGTGTGAACATTCATTTTCCTTCAAGCATAGACATTAACATTTGGAATTTGGACATGAATGAGTTTCAATATGGTCTCTGCTGCAAGCTGGCTCTGGGCTACTCCTGCAATATTAAGTTTATTAAAGGTCCAATGCAGCCATTTTTATCTCAATATCAAATCATTTCTGGGTAACAATAATGTGACTGTTTTCAATTCAAATGGTCTTTAAAGAAACAAAAATAGCTTCTTAGCAAAGAGCAATTTCTAGCAAGAATTTTGCTGGGACTGTCTGGGAGTGGTCTGAGTGGGGAGGGGAAAACTATAAACTAGCTGTTATTGGCAGAGAGGTTTGGAAGTCTTTCTTATTGGTCTATTAACTAATTTACCGCCTGGTGATGTTACCGGGCAGGAAAAAACTCCATCCCACCAAAACAGACTTTTCAAACAGCTTTTACACTAAAAGGGCATTTTCATAATTTTTACAACTTCAGAGTATTTTTCCAACCTAATATTGTTTAATTATATATAACACAGGGAAATCATGTTTTTGACTGCACTGGGCCTTTAAATACCTTCTCTGCAAAGAGTGGTTTCAATCATCTTAGCTCTGTGGTGGTTATTGCCAGTTAAGATGTTCTGTCTCTGAATGATCAACAGCATTGATGTGCAATTCATGTCTAAGATGTGTTTTTTTCCTCATAGATCCTGTTCCTAAAGGCCCCAGGTAATTGGAGAATAGAGATATGAGAAAATTGGATGTTAGGGACATATCGCAATTTACTGGGGGGAGGGGTGGTTGAAAATAGGGGTGGGTTGTCAAACTTTTATTTTTTGCTTTGGGGAGGATTGTGTGTTGTTTTTTTGGGCCGGGGGAGGGTAGTGCGTTTTCTCCCTGGTTTATATTCGCTATTTTGCAGGTTTTACTACATAATTTCTTCCATCCTAGCCACATTTCCTAATCTGCTTGCATGCACTGTCACGTTCTGACCCTAGTTATTGTGTTAATTGTTTGTTTTAGTGGGTCAGGACGTGAGTTGGGTGGGCATTCATTGTTTTGTGTCTGGTTTGTCTATTTCTGTGTTTGACCTGATATGGTTCTCAATCAGAGGCAGCTGTCAATCGTTGTCCCTGATTGAGAACCATATTAAGGTAACCTGTTTGGTGTTGGGTTTTGTGGGTGATTGTATTTCGTGTCAGTGTTCATGCCACACGGGACTGTTTTCGGTTTGGTCACGTTTGTTGTTTTTGTATCTTGAAGTGTTCAGTTTACTTTCATTAACTTTTTATGGCTGCAGGGGCAGTATTGAGTAGCTCTGATTAAAGGTGCCCATTTCAAACGGCCTCGTACTCAATTCTTGCTCGTACAATATGCATATTATTATTACTATTGGATAGAAAACACTCTCTAGTTTCTAAAACCGTTTGAATTATATCTGTGAGTCAAACAGAACTCATTTGGCACAAACTTCCTGACCAGGAAGTGGAAAGTCTGAAATCGATGCTCTGTTCTACTTCCTGCCTATACATGGGCATGCTACGTAAGAGTCTACGTGCACTTCATAGACCTTCCCCTGGATGTCAAGAGGCTGTGAGAGAATAAATTTAGTGTTTATCTTGGTCTGAAGTTGAATACAAGCTCTTTGTATGACGTGTCCCTCATTTCCGGTACTCTTGGGAGCGCGAGGTGGACAGTGGGATTGCCTTCTGTTTAGCTGCCGCTATGGACGACTACTATCTCCGGCTCTGATTTTATTTGATACATGTGACCATATCATCGTAAAGTATGTTTTTTCAATATAGTTTAATCAGATTATTGAAATTTTTTCGGGAGTTTTGCCGTGTTCCGTTCTCTAACTTTGTTGACGTTGGAGAGATCCGTGCCACTTGGCTAGTGCGCGTGCTAAATGAAGAGGGAAAGTTGCCGTTCTAAATCCAAACAACGACTGTTCTGGACAAAGGACACCTTGTCCAACATTCTGATGGAAGATCAGCAAAAGTAAGAAACATTTTATGATGCTATTTCATATATCTGTCGTAGATGCGAACTAGTCGTCGGCGCCCAAGTGTTTCTGGCTATTGTGCTAAGCTAATATAACGCTACATTTTGTTTTCGCTGTAAAACACTTAATAAATCGGAAATATTGGCTGGAATCACAAGATGCCTGTCTTTCATTTGCTGTACACTATGTATTTTTCAGAAATGTTTTATGATGAGTAATTAGGTATTTGACGTTGGTGTCTAAGTTTTATGGCTGCTTTCGGTGCAATTTCTGATTGTAGCTGCAATGTAAACTATGATTTATACCTGAAATATGCACATTTTTCTAACAAAACATATGCTATACAATAAATATGTTATCAGACTGTCATCTGATGAAGTTGTTTCTTGGTTAGTGGCTATTTATATCTTTATTTGGTCGAATTTGTGATAGCTACTGATGGAGTAAAAAACTGGTGGAGTAAAAAAAGTGCTAACGTGGTTAGCTAATAGATTTACATATTGTGTCTTCCCTGTAAAACATTTTAAAAATCGGACATGTTGGCTGGATTCACAAGATGTGTACCTTTCATATGCTGTATTGAACTTGTTAATGTGTGAAAGTTAAATATTTTAAAAATATATATTTTGAATTTCGCGCCCTGCACTTGAGCTGGCTGTTGTCATAAGTGTACCGACGTCGGGCTTGCAGCCATAAGAAGTTAAATAATGAACACTTTCCACTCTGCGTCTTGGTCCGATCCCTACACCTCCTCTTCAGACGAAGAGGAGGAAATCTGCCGTAACAGAATCACCCACCACCAAAGGACCAAGCGGAGTGGAAAAGGGCAGCGACAGCAGCAGCAGAAATCCCAGGACTCCTGGACATGGGAGGAGATTTTGAACGGAGAAGGACCCTGGGCACAGGCTGGGGAGTATCGCCGCCCCAAAGCTGAGCTGGAGGAAGCGCGACAGGTACGAGAGGCAACCCCAGAATTTTTTTTTGGGGGGGGGGGGGGGGGGCTAGAGAGGAGTGTGGCTAAGCCAGGTAGCAGACCTGAGCGCACTCCTCGTGCTTATTATAAGCAACGCGTTACTGGTCAGGCACCGTGTTATGCGGTTAAGCGCACGGTGTCGCCAGTGCGTGCCCATAGCCCGGTGCGCTATAGGGCAGCCCCCCGAAAGTGTCATGTGAGTGTGGGCATCCAGCCGGGGTGTATTGTGCCTGCTCAGCGCGTCTGGTCTCCGGTACGCAGTTTCGGGCCAGGGTATCCTGCGCCGGCTCTGCGTGCTGTGTCTCCGGGGCGCTGGGAGGGTGCAGTGCGTCCTATGCCTACGCTCCGCTCGTACCGGGCAAATGTGGGAGTGGAGCCTAAGGGAGAGGTGCGCGTAGTAGGCACTAGATCTCCAGTGCTCATCCACAGCCCGGTTCAACCTGTGCCTGCACTCTGGAGGGTACGGGCTGGAGTAGTATTCCAGCCTGGGGGAGTGGTGCCAAGGCTGCGCACCAGAGCTCCAGTGCTCCCCCACAGCCCGGTCCTTCAGGTGCCTCTTCTTAACATCAAGCCTCCTGTAGGTCTCTCCAGCCTGGTGGGTCCTGTGGCAGCCCCACGCACCAGGCTGTCTCTCCGTCTCCTCCCTACAGGTGTGCCCGTCTGCCCAGAGCCGCCTGCACTGCCAGTCTGCCCAGAGGGTCGCCACCTTGAGGAGGCCACAGAAGCGGACAAAGACAAGGGTGAAGTGGGGTCCACGTCCAGCGCCAGAGCCGCCGCCGCGGACAGATGCCCACCCAGACCCTCCCCTATAGGTTTAGGTGGTGCGGTCGCAGTCCGCACCTTGGGGGGAGGGGGGGGGGTACTGTCACGTTCTGACCCTAGTTATTGTGTTAATTGTTTGTTTTAGTGGGTCAGGACGTGAGTTGGGTGGGCATTCATTGTTTTGTGTCTGGTTTGTCTATTTCTGTGTTTGACCTGATATGGTTCTCAATCAGAGGCAGCTGTCAATCGTTGTCCCTGATTGAGAACCATATTAAGGTAACCTGTTTGGTGTTGGGTTTTGTGGGTGATTGTATTTCGTGTCAGTGTTCGTGCCACACGGGACTGTTTTCGGTTTGGTCACGTTTGTTGTTTTTGTATCTTGAAGTGTTCAGTTTACTTTCATTAAATAATGAACACTTTCCACTCTGCGTCTTGGTCCGATCCCTACACCTCCTCTTCAGACGAAGAGGAGGAAATCTTCCGTAACATGCACCTCCCCTATATCAAGGTGTTTTGGTACTTCCCTTATGCACTACGCTTTTCCATGTGCTAACTTTTACTATACTACAGCTAAGTATAGTCTACCAGTCTATCGGTCTATCCTGCCCTCTATCCACCATCCATAGTGAGAATAGTGGTAGGTGGATTGTTTGTCCAGATATGCAATAGGCATCAATGAAAGAACAGTGAAAACGTAACACACAGCTCAAACATCTTCCCTATTGATCTTGTTTAGGGACAATACAATTATCCTACCTAAACTCCTGTTAAAAAAAGGTGCTATCTGGAACCTAAAAGGGTTCTTCGGCTGTCATAGAAGAACCATTTGAAGAAACCTTTTTGTTCCATGTAGAACCCTTTCCACAGAGGGTTCAACATGGAACCCAAAAAGGTTCTACCTGAAACCAAAAAGGGTTGTCCTATGGGGACAGCCAAAGAACCCTTTTGGAACCCCTTTTTTTCTAAGAGTGTAGACTAGCCTATAACACCACAATGAATAATTGCATTATTGTTTTCAAGTGAGTACAACATTCTAGCCTACTCTAGGCTGCAGTGAAAATGTCATTTGAATAACGGCGGAAAAACAAAAGTGAATTTGATTTGGATCAGTTGTGGTTCTACTCAGTTTATAAGGTCTAGAAAAGCACAGTAGCAGGCCAGTCTGGCTGTATTTTACTTCTGATTCTGAATACGCTGTCTGCTGCAGATCATCATTCTCCCAAGTCGTCCTATAATAATGTGGCCACATATGCTCCCGGCAGGCCCAGTTATTCAGGAAAGTTTAACACATGCTCTGCCTCCTCCCCAATCCGAGCGGCTATTCCTTGCGCACCTAGAACCTAACGCTTCAATATATTGTCAAGAATAGCAGGCTAAGGCCTAGCTTTCTTTGACATTTTAGTGACAGAGGGCATGGCTAGGAGGGCCCCACTAACACACACACACACACACACACTCATGAAGTTTCACTTGCACGGAGCATAAAGAAGAATGAATATTGAAAGAAAATGGACATGGACAGAGCCAAAATTGGTACAGAGATTTATTAAGATGATTATTGAAGGTTAAATATGTTGAATGTTAAAGGTTGAAAAATTATTAAAGGGGATTAAAGTAATGTAGTAAACTGGTTAATAATGTTATAATGTTTGTTTTGACGTACAGCACATTTGGATTATGTTGAAGAGGCTTGGAGGACAAGGTTTGATAATAAAATGTCACAATGATTAAATGTTATAAATTATATTTAAAATGTTGGGTGTTCAAGATATAACTGGAGTAATAAATTAAATTGGAGTAGGATTAGCATTGAGTGAAGTTAGAAGGGAATAAGAAAGGTTCATGTTTAAAAAATAAGGTTTTAAAAGGTAATGTTAATAAAGTATATTAAGGGTGGAAATCCCCAGGTCAGAGCAGCCAGGGGAGGCAAGGAGGGGGGTGGGGGGACATCCTGTGGTGGCGCACCTCTTGCCTAGGCGAGGATAAGGTGGGGGCTAGTGGGTGCTGAAAAAGCACCTTTTGAGAAATGGCCACATTAGGTATCAACCACTGAACGCGTCATCGGGGCAGGTGTTAGCCACGATGAGCTAGCAGAAGATGAGGGGTATGGTATAAAAGAGGCAGGATTTTAGGGAGAGGTACAACTCTCTTTGAGCTTGCTAGAAGAACCTGTTGCCTGCTGGAAGAAGATTTTTCCTGTAGCTTTTTAGTTTAAGATAGATTTTGAGGTTAAGGTTACCTAATTGATAGAAGTGTTAAGAGTTTTTTAGACACCAACTGAGGGACTGATCATCCTGAGGGGGAGACAAAAAGCTGTTTATAAGTTGTAGAAGGTAAGAACACATTTTTCTTGTTATTAAACACTGTGCTTCTCATAATAAAAGACAAAAAAAAGACAAAAAGACATTGTAAAAGACAAAGAAATATGTATTGGCACTCCAATAAGGGTTTAGTTAAGGGCGATGGAGGCATCTATCAATTTAATCCAAGATTAATTTTCGCTTGTCATTGATTGGTGATATTAATTTGGCATTTTTATGCCTGTTTCCGGAATTTTGAATAAAAAACAAAGTTATTATGAACTTCACAGGGTGGTGAAAGTGCACAGTGACGAGGTTGGTAGCCTACACCCCCAAATGTGCGCTTCAGCATCATTCTCTCACGCCTTGCTGGCAGGTGCGCCTGCTGCTGAGGAGAGAGAGCAGCAGAGGAGCCTTGGCCTAGGCTACTGTTGATTGTCAAGATGGAGGCATTTTTCATTGAAGTAAAACAAAAGTTAGAGGGAAAAGCGTATACCTATAGTGAAAAGCCTACAAGGGGAATTGAATATACGTTTTAATATTGTAGTGGGCTAAGATGAGACTAATACAGGCTACTGCACAACTCCCTATTCAGGTAGGATGACATTTTGGAAGTCACATTATTTATAATAATTTGTTTGATCATTATTATTGTATGTCATTGTTATTATAATAAAAACCTATGAAATAACACATATGGAATCATGTAGTAACCAAAAAAGGGTTAAACAAATCTAAATATATTTGAGATTTTTCAAAGTAGCCACCCTTTGCCTTGATGACAGCTTTGCACACTCTTGGCATTCTCTCAACCAGCTTCACCTGGAATGCTTTCCAACAGTCGTGAAGGAGCTCCTACATATGCTGAGCACTTGTTGACTGCTTTTCCTTCACTCAGCGGTCCAACTCATCCCAAACCATCTCAATTGGGTTGAAGTCGGGTGATTGTGGAGTCAAGGTCATCTAATGCAGCACTCCATCACTCTCCTTCTTGGTCAAATTGCCCTTACACAGCCTGGAGGTGTGTTGGGTCATTGTCCTGTTGAAAAACAACACTAACACTAACAACACTAAGTGCCAACCAGATGTGATCGTGTATCGCTGCAGAATGCTGTGGGAGCCATGCTGGTTAAGTGTGCCTTGAATTCTAAATAAATCACTGACAATGTCACCAGCAAAGCACCCCCACACCATCACACCTCCTCCTCCATACTTCATGGTGGGAACCACACATGCAAAGATCCGTTCATCCGTTCACCTACTCTGCTTCTCACAAAGACATGGCGGTTGGAATCAAAAATCAAAAATTTTGACTCATCAGACCAAAGGACAGATTTCCACCAGTCTAATGTCCATTACTTGTGTTTCTTGGCCCAAGCAATTCTCTTCTTTATATTGGTGTCCTTTAGTAGGGGTTTCCTTGCAGCAATTCCACCATGAAGGCCTGATTCACGCAGTCTCCTCTGAACAGTTGATGTTGAGATGTGTCTATTACTTGAACTCTGTGAAGCATTTATTTGGGCAAAAATGTCTGAGGCTGGTAACTCTAATGAACAGCAACCCTACTTCCCACGGCTATGCCTACAAGGCAGGGAGGGATGTGTTTGCTGTTTGTTGAAATTGACATAGTATATTTATTGTGGTGTTGAAAATGCAAAGCATGTCAGTATGTTTTGTTTATTGGTTGAATGGTGCATTGGCACAGAAACCTGTTGGTGGAACATGTGTTACAAATACACTATTATACACAAAAGTATGTGGACACCCCTTTGAATGAGTGGATTTGGCTATTTCAGTCACAACCGTTGCTGACAGGTGAATAAAATCAAACACACAACCATGCAATCTCCATAGACAAACATTGGCAGGTAGCCTAGTGGTTAGAGCGTTGGGACAGTAATCGAAAGGTTGCTAGATCAAATCCCCAAGCTGACAAGGTAAAAATCTGTCGTTCTGCCCCTGAACAAGGCAGTTAACCCACTGTTCCTAGGCCATCATTATAAATAAGAATTTGTTCTTTTAACTGACTTGCCTAGTTAAATAAAGGTTAAATAAAAATAAAATAAAAATGGCCTTACTGAAGAATGTTCTTTCAATGTGGCATCGTCATAGCGTGCCACCTTTCCAACAAGTCAGTTCGTCAAATTTCTGCCCTGCTAGAGCTGCCTCGGTCAACTGTAAGTGCTGTTATTGGGAAGTGGAAACGTCTATGAGCAACAACAGCTCAGCAGCGAAGTGATAGGGCTCATAGAAACGGGACCGCCGAGTGCTGAAGTAAACATTTACGTAAACATTGTCTGTCCTCAATTGCAACACTCACTACCGAGTTCCAAACTGACTCTGGAAGAAACGTCAGCACAATAACTGTTCGTCGGGAGCTTCATGAAATGGTTTTCCATGGCCGAGCAGCCGCACACAAGCCTAAGATCAGCATACGCAATGCCAAGCGTCGGCTGGAATGGTGTGAAGCTCGCCGCCATTGGACTCTGGAGCAGTGGAAACGCGTTCTCTGGAGTGATGAATCACGCTTCACCATCAGAGTCCGACAGATGAATCTGGGTTTCACGGATGCCAGGAAAACGCTACCTGCCCGATTGCATAGTGCCAACTGTACATTTTGGTGGAGGAAGAATAATGGTCTGGGGCTGTTTTTCAAAGTTCAAGCTAGGCCCCTTAGTTCCAGTGAAGGGAAATGTTATCGCTACAGCACACAATTACATTCTAGATGATTCTGCGCTTCCAATTTTGTGGCAACAGTTTGAGGAAGGCCCTTTCCTGTTACAGCATGACAATGCCCCTGTGCAAAGAGAGGTCCATACAGAAATGGTTTGTCGAGATCAGTGTGGAAGAACTTGACTGGCTTGCACAGAGCCCTGACCTCAACCCCATCGAACACCTTAATGATGAATTAGAACGCTGACTGGCAGCCAGGCCTAATTGCCCAACATCAGAGCTTGACCTCGCTAATGTTCTTGTGTCTGAATGGAAGCAAGTCCCGCAGCAATGTTCCAACATCTAGTGGAAAGCCTTCCCTGAAGGCAGTTATAGCAGTTAAGGGGGGGACCAACTCCATATTAATGCCAATTATTTTGGAATGAGATGTTTGACAAGCAAGTGTCACGGTGTCCACATACTTTTGGTAATGTAGTGTATTTTATATAATTGGAAATATGGCATCAAAATGTTGGAAATCTGATTTTCCCTAGCTGATCATTCATTGTCTGCAACTGTAGTATGAGCATGTGCTACGACGCAATTGGACAATGACTACTGCCAATAGCCAATAAGCACTAAGCACATGATGGCGAAGAGGAAAGCAACAACAACACGCATGTTGTCACTGGTTACAACAGCCAGATAGTCAAAACTGGCTATATCATAAATATTCATGAAAAAAAAAATAATAATTGGTGGCGTTAATTTAAGGTTAGGGTTAGGTATAAGGTTAGCGGTGTAGTTAAGTTTAGGTATAAAATGATATTTTAAGAAGAGAAATGGAAGAAATAGTCGGGGTTTATTGGTGGAGCTGTGGAGAGGATGCAGTTGTCCATATTACGTTTTCACCTTCAATTCCATCTGTAGAACACCAGGCAGGATCAACTAGGAAATGATCGTGTAATGCGAGCACCCACGTCCTGGGGTTGAGGATGCGAGGAATAAAATATTTGGGACAAGGAAATGGGGTAAGTGTAGTGTGTGCCCAACATAACAAACTAAGCTTTCAGTGCCACCTTGTGGCTCTGTTCTGGAATTTACAGTACTTGCTGGAATTACGTATTTTCTCGAGGCAGAACACTGCCCAGGGGAGAACAATATGTATGTATTGGTGTGTCAGCACCTTCCGCACCTGGAACAAGCAGTATATATTACGTGTCCAGTTGTACAATAATCATATCGTGAAATTGAATGGAAAATGTACCCAAAGGTTCAAATCCATGGGAATATGAAGTGAGCTATATCAGGTGAGCCATATCATAATATGTTATTATGGGGCTGTTGAATGAAACTAAATGTATATTTTCATATAGGCCTATTCAACTGAACAGCTGTCTATTTCAGAATGACGTCATTCATTCAAAAAAATATATGCATTGTCAGTGTAAAAGCTAGCTTCATTCATTCAATCTACTGTAGTTCATTGTTATGATTCATTCAGTTTTCCCTGTGCTTTGTTTCTGTGTGAACTTGTAACTCAGTTTTATTGAAAAGTGCATAGCCAGCACTTCATTCAAAGCTGTCTTCCTTATTTCTGTAAAGTGCACACACATTTATTTAACAGATTGTACAATCTCTTCGAATACGGCTTTCTAATATATATTTTTAGAAAATTGGGCTAATTTTGTCAATATTTGATTGTCAGAAACGCGTTTAGAACGTTGCAGAACTAGTCCCGCATCCTTTATTCTAAGAACTCCTCTTCCGTAAAAGTCCCCTCCCTCCGCTCATACTTGTCTATGGAGGCCAGCAGACTCGTATTGAGGCCCACTCTTATTTTGGCAGCGAGAATCAGTTTTGTACAATGCTTAGTCATGGTGAGTTACAGCTTTCCCCCGTTCCTATGTGGCGCACAGACAGCGATGGAACTATTCAGCTATGTGAGTCTATTTTACTATTAAGAAAGCCGATCACGATTGATTTTGAAGATATATAATATTAGTGATTTTGTCGCGAGAATGTTAATGTTCATGAATGATGTTTCCGATTCCAATCGGCAACCTTTTTTCCACGAATCGAGTCGACACCAATAATGCCAGGCAGTTACTGACAGCGAAGCTAATTTTGATTGTCTGACACTGTTTTTCACAGCGTTTGCTTTTAATAGCCGTGGTGTTTTGTTGCTATAGCCTAATAGTACATCGATTGGTTGCCTAATGGTCATATCTGTTGTGAACGAGTAGTGAAGTATTAACGTTAGTGCATGCCAACACTTCAATGTGTTTAGCTATAACTGTTACATGTGTGACTCACCAAGCAAGCTAAATGTATCACTGTAGCCTATTTGTTGGGAAATCGCCATCCCTTTGTCTGAAATCTGTAGCAAAATCATATGGTGCTATATAATTGCGCGGTAAGCACTTTCTTTATGTCCGTTTACATAAGGACTCTTGACTTCTGGGTCATGTTTTGGTACACGCAGTTCCGTAATTTGCTCCCTCATCACAGTCAGCGCTAGTTACAGTCCACGATAAGATGAGTCACTGGCGAAGGCGCATTGCCAGTCTCTATCAATCTTGTTTGAAATAAGCCTTCGTTTTTAATACAGGTGGGCATTGTTTCAGATAGTTTAGGAACGGTTAGGCTACCGGTAGACGATCAGTTTGTCTTTCGTCTAGTGTCAAAATGTGCAATGTCTTTCTCAATTAATTATTTAAGAAGCGCGAGAAAGTTATGGGATCGAGTTACTAGTGTAACTCCGATTAAGCAACAATACAGATTTTCCCAGACAATCCAGCAATTTTGTAGTCTACTTTGTTGCAAGTGCGTATCTCTCATGTCGCACATCAAATTGAAACATATTGTCGTTCTCTGCTAAGTAACGTTATCGTATTTGGCGCGGAGAAAGTGTCCACTTTAGGCCGGGGATTGTAGGCCTGTTGAGGGATAGCTGTAGTGTAAATCCCTGTAACAGGGATATCTTCCATACAGGGTTCCAGCGTGGTCTGCCCAGAAGAGTGTAGCCTATAGACAAATTGACTACGAGGGCAGTTTCTAATTTACAAAGCTGGTCCCATGAATTGCAAAGAGTTATGGGATATTAGAACCCCTTTGTCTTAACGTGTAGGTTGAAGATTATGTTAACTAGCTGGATATATGTTTTTAGTCTTGCATTAGCTTCAATTACAATTTTTCACCAACCTTATGATCTGCTTCAGACCGCATGCGTTCTGCCTAAGCAGCGTAGCTACTATGCTTGAGCTGGTCCCATGGTTGATTCAGAGCGGTAGACCCTCTGCATTATTGCGACTCCATTGTCTGTCTTAACCTTCCTATCTTAAACCTAAGCATGGGTACACTCAAAATGTGACAGTTAGTGGAGGCTCCTCAGGAGTGAATTTCATAAAAATAGCGAAACATTAAAGGTAACCTTTTTAGATAACACTATACTAAATATATTCACGTAAATGGATTAAAACACATTGTTTTGCAATGAAGGTCTGCAGTATCCTCAACAGCACTCTGTAGAGTAGCGCCATGGTGTAACCGGAGGACAGCTAGTTTCCGTCCTCCTCTAGGTACATTGACTTCAATACAAAACCTAGGAGACTCATGGTTCTCACCCCCTTCCATAGACTTACACAGTAATTATGACAACTTCCAGATGAGGTCCTCCAACCTATCAGAGCTCTTGAAGCATGAACTGACATGTTGTCCACCCAAAGGATCAGATAATTAATCTGATACTGGAAGCATAAACTACAGCTAGCTAACACTGCAGTGCAAAAATGTGGTGAGTAGTTGACTCAAAGAGAGAGACAATTTTTGAACAGTTTCATTTCCTAAAAAATGAATAAGCAAGAGCTAACTATATTTTATTGTGTTTTCTCCACTTTCACTTACTTAGTTAGCGAATGCAGCTAGATAGTTTAGCCTACTCAAACATTGCTCAAACAGAGAGGGATGCCATGTTAGCTAGCAGGCTATGACTATCCAACACTGGAACTTTTTTCCAAGTCAAGCTAAGCTTTTGGTTTGATTAATTTATTGCCACCGGAGCTGGCAGGTGTAACTGCTAAACTGCTTGCTGACTGTACTGCATGATTTGTAGCGATTACTATGCTTTAGTTCTAGTAGCTATGTTGTTTATGAGTATGATGTTAGCTAATATGGTGACAAAGATGTAGGCTGTGTGTAGCTGTTATGATGGTTTGGAAGTTTTTTTCCGCCTGGTCACAGACAGCTGATGTGTTGTGCACTGAAGTCCACAAACAAAGGGGAAAAATTGAGAGGAGGAGAGCGCGAAGATGTGAGAAGGAATTAACAAGCAAAGTGATCATGCTGATTGTATGTGGCTGCTATGAAAGTGAACTGTGTTTGCATGTGGTCAGGGGAGTATTCATTCTGCCGATTCTGTTGATAAACGTTTCTTAAACAGAAACAAACTAAATGGGTTTAACACATGAATTTCTCCAATAGAAACTCTCATTTGCAACTGCTGGACTAATGATTACACCCTAAATCAGCTAGATGCAGGCAAGAGAGTGCAAGGCGGTATTCAATGTGTCAATGTCTGTAACCTTGATTACTCAAATTTTTCTCTCAACTTGTGCACCTATGTTGTAAACTTTCATTCATAGGCTAGGTTGTAGCAACCTCATGATGGGTATAGGGGAAATTTGAGTATCGTGTAGTAACCGAAACCTATCAATGTTACATTGAGCTGGGTGAATGGAATGTGAATAGCAGTCATCCAATATGCTGTAATAGAAATAAGGCTATGCTCATTAAAAAAAATCGTCCTCCCTCATATTAAATGGCACCGACAGCCACTGCTGCCAGTCCACCCATTATGACTTGAATGGGGACGCCCGTTCTATTCATTCTATTTCTATGGTACCACCACAAGTCATGGGACCGATATTAGCTTTTTCTGCGCATAATGTTCAAATCATTTATAAGTGACTTTGTTGAGCTTCACAATCAATTTGAGATATTTTCCCATGATGTGAATGGGATTTGTGCCACAAATACTGAAACGTTAGCATGTGGAACCAGTGCCAGGGAAACTAAACCGAAGCATGAATTGCTGTAATAACTTGTCCATAGACTGCTTACAGGGTAAGGAAACCATTGTGTCATTTTATAATTTGGATCAACTATCCCTTTAATGATTTCCCTTGTACCTATTGCTGCGTTCTTGTGCTAGTCGGATCAAAGAAACTGACATTTCCGACTTGTTAACTGCTTGAACGCGGCACGTGTATAACTACAACCAGTTAGCAAGTCGGAAATTGTAGAGTTTCCTAGTTCCGACTAGCACGTGAACGCGGCATATGTTTGTCCTTTGTAACTGCAGGCTTTTCTTTGGGTGCTGAAATCTGTTGTTTTTGATTAAAAACTTAATTTTATGTGAAGTCTGTCAAATTGCACCCCGTAATCCAGTTTTTCAATGGAGTAGGAAGTTACGACTTCAAGCATGCACCACCACACGATACTTTTATAAATATCCATTCTTTAACGCTAACTGTGTACCTGTGCTTGTCCTGATTGTAATAGAGTTGTCAGTTGAATTTAGAATGCATATTTTGATAAAATTGCATTCTCTACGCCCGCTTCCAAAACTGAAAGTCTGTCCTGCCATGATGGGCTGCTCCTTCTCAGTTAACAAATAGCTCCCTTGACAGGGTTCATGTAAAATGCTACTTTTATCAAAAAATACAGATTTTAGTAAACAAAGAAAAGCTTGCAGCTACACAGAACAAACATAGGTTCAAGGAAAAAATTAAAGAATTGACATTTTTACAAGTATTGACTGATGGTGGCTCGATGTAGTTGGAGGTAGCCTACAGTCCACCTACACTCGTCTAAACTCCATCGAGATGTACACTGAGTGTACAAAACATTAAGAGCACCTGCTCTTTCCACGACAGATGGACCAGGTGAAAACTATGATCCCATATTGATGTTGCTTGTTAAATCCACTTCAGTCAGTGTAGATGAAGGTTAAAGACCAGAAGCATTTTTAAGCTTTGAGACAATTGAGACATGGATTGTTGTGTATGTGTGACATTCAGAGGGTGAATGGGCAAGACCAAAAGATTTAAGTGCCTTTGAACGGGGTATGGTAGTAGGTTTGTGTCAAGAACTGCAATGCTGTTGGGTTTTTCACGCTCAACAGTTTCCCGTGTGTATTAAGAATGGTCCACCACCCAAAGGACATCCAGCCAACTTGACCAATGCTTCTCACAGTTTTGTCAACATGGGCCAGCATCCTGTGGAACACTTTTGACACCTTGCTTCGACAAATTATGGCTGTTCTGAGGGCAAACGGGCAAATCAATATTAAGGTGTTCTTAATGTGTTGTGCACTCAGTGTATATATCATCGTTGAGTAAACTCCGCTAGTTGAGGGGGTGAGTTCTTCCATGATGAGTACACTATGTGAGTTGTCAGAGTCAGTGAGCAACAGGCTACTATTAAACTGTGACATTTCTTTCCCAAGGAACTGTGAGGGATAGGCCTTCCATGAGATTTCACACAACAAAGACACAATATAGGTCTACTTACCACTAGGCCTACTACTGCTGCTGTGTAGCCTACATGTAGGAGTTATACCTAGATCTCCTCGTTAAGCTACAACTCCTACATCTCCTCGTTAAGCTACAACTCCTACATCTCCTCGTTAAGCTACAACTCCTACATCTCCTCGTTAAGCTACAACTCCTACATCTCCTCGTTAAGCTACAACTCCTACATCTCCTCGTTAAGCTACAACTCCTACATCTCCTCGTTAAGCTACAACTCCTACATCTCCTCGTTAAGCTACAACTCCTACATCTCCTCGTTAAGCTACAACTCCTACATCTCCTCGTTAAGCTACAACTCCTACATCTCCTCGTTAAGCTACAACTCCTACATCTCCTCGTTAAGCTACAACTCCTACATCTCCTCGTTAAGCTACAACTCCTACATCTCCTCGTTAAGCTACAACTCCTACATCTCCTCGTTAAGCTACAACTCTCACATCTCCTCGTTAAGCTATATTTCCTAGTTAAGCTACAACTCCTACATCTCCTCGTTAAGCTATAATGGGTAACTATACATTCCTACAATGCAGTGCCTTTTCTTACCCCAGGAAATATCACTTCTTCTTTAGTGTAAAATGTGGAATCCAAAAGGATTTAAATATAAGGTCAGGTGTCCTTTTACCTTAAACACAAAAATATGCATATTAAAACTGAATTGTAATGCATTTGGAACTGTTTTCTTAGTGGATGTAGGTGTTTTGCCATGTCTCTGGGTGTTATTCGTCAACTTCCACAATAAATATAAGCCATAAAATAATTAATCTTTCTTCATTATTTTATAGTCCTAGTTAAATTCTCTCAACAATGTTTTTTTCATAATTATTTTATTAAAGATTGTCTGTGTATCCCTGATATAGTTTGTTGTAATTCTCCATTTAAGAAAACAACCCCTTAATTTATTTGGTGAGAAAACAACAAAGCTAAATAAATATAAACACCCAGTTGGATCTATTTGTCCATGTTTCATGTTAGTCTGTATGTCCAACTCATAAATGTCCACCCTGTTAGGCTAAATTATAGAGAGAATTTACCACATTTCAAAAGCTTAAAATATATTTGATAGAGAAGTAGAAGTCATTTAAGCTCAATCTTGCTCACTCACAGTGCGATGGCTAATTTAGGCTCAACATTTCCACCCGGTTAGGTTCCACCCTGTTAGGATTATGCGCCTAACCGGTTAAAAAATGATAATAATTAAGTGCCTGAGCTTGACCAATATGTTTATCTGAAAGTCAAAAGTCCTTTTTCTGAACTTTTTCCTTTTTCCAAAGTTACGAGGTCCAAAAGGCACTGCATTGTAGGAATGGCCCAACTTGACTTTAGTTAGGCCTACACACTGTAATAATATATCAGTGTCCAATGTAAGCATTGTCTTCTTTACAGAGAATGGTCCAACCACATAATATTAGTCTAATCTTGGTTTCACTTCAGAGAGTTGTACAGGATTTCATGTAATATAGAGGGAGGGTAGTATAATTACCTAGATAGAACTGTAGGTAGGCAGACCATACAACTAAGGTTGCGCCCAAATGGCACCCTATTCCCTACACTTTTAGAAAAAAAAGAGTTCCAAAAGGGTTATTCGGCTGTCCCCATAAGATAACCTGTTTTTGGTTCCAGGTAGAACACTTTTGGTTCCAAGTATAACCGTTTTGGGTTTCATGTAGCTCTCTTTCCACAGAGAGCAATACATGGAACCCAACATGGTTATACGTGGAACCAACAAGGGTTCTTCAAAGTGTTCTCTTATGGGGACAGTCGAAGAACCCTTTTAGGTTCTAGATGGCACCTTCTTTTCTAAGAGTTTACATAGTGCACTACTACTAGAGTCCTATAAGCCCTGGTCAAAAGTAGTGCATTATATAGGGAATAGGGTGCCATTTGGGAGGCATGTAGAACAGGTTGGCCATATAACTTGTCCTCCAGCCCTTCAGTTCAGCCAGTCAGTTCTCTTATCTACTTGTACAGGTAATCATTATGTGCAAAATGTAACATTGCAGTTATGTTACCCACTCAGGCCAGAGCAGCTGCAATAACACGATAACAATTGTTGCTGAGTAACTATGACTCTCTATAGTGACTTTTGTATTGGCCTAGTTGTGAATGGACAGGCTTAACACCTGTATAGCCTGTAGCGTACTTATTCGAGTGTGTGTGTGTGTGAGAGAGAGAGAGGCTATTTTCCTACTCTCCACTGCTGTAGCCAGATTGGTCACAGGACAGTCCAGGGAGAAAAAAACACTCAGTCACGATGACTAATTCAATTCTGTCCTAATTCAAGTCACTCACTCTGTCTTCCTCAGTACATCACTGGGATCAGACTCTCGACTAGTGGTTGGGCTATCTTACCCACTCCCCGCCAGACCTGGGTTCAGACTCTTTTACAAATCTTTCAAATACGTTGAGCATTTGCTCTAGTCTGCCTGAAGAGCCAGATGGGTGGGGTTTGTACTTTTGAGACATCTCTATTGGTTCCATTGCAGCAGGTACGCTCAATCAAGCACAGATGCAGTATTTGAAATGCTTTCTAATGGTATTTGAACCCAGGTCTGGTGGGAGGGGGGGACTCTGCATTCCCTTGTGTGGAATCTGTGGAGACACCCAAGCTCTCCTAGAGCTGTGATGTTGTCTAAAAGCACGTTGGCTCTAGTCACAGTGACTAAGAGAAACTGTGACCCCTCCCAAGAGGATTCATGGGTGTGACTGTAAACTCTTTGATTACCTTAAAGGTATATCTATCTACGTTGTATATCTCTTTCTGTTCTAGGACAGTCCTTTGTTCTGACTGGAGTGATTGAGGTTGGATGGCTTCGGGATGTTATTTAGCTGAGTCATTCGCTTGTCATATAACATGCTAAATCACTCTCGAAAATGAAAGTTCTAGCTCCAGACTGCTATCTGTTTTGATCAGACATGGAAATAAGTGCTAAAAACAAATTAAAGGAAGATGGTGAGCAAGCTATGAAGGGAAAATACGGACATTTTGGTGCAGGTACAGCCAACTAGCGCAAAAATATTATTTAAATATTGTCAGTATGATAAAGTATATCCCGATATGTAAATGTATTGATTTCTTTCCCCCATCACTATTAGATAAACCCTATCCACCCTAACACCTAACTGTCCTGTCTTTTCTCTCTTCTCTTCTAGTTGCCAACAGCGCCCAGACCTTCCCAGTAAATACAACAGTGCAATTTGAGATTCCAGAGCGGGGCGACTTCTGGGAAAGCTTCTAGAGTGGAGCAACTGATCAACCAAACTAAACTGAGCCCCCCCTCATTCCTGAATCCTCAGGGCTGCTAGCTTACGCTGACGACATTTTTGGCACCTGCTCTTTTTTTCTCTCTACAGAGTTTAGGAGTTTACACCCCTCTACTACCCTATCCTTGTCCCTCTTCTACCCAACTCTGGGCAGAAGTGGAGCTAGCTCCATGAGCTAAGTCCTGATTATAATTATGACCACCATTTAAGATGCAGTAGTATATCAGTGTCTGTTTTTTGGGCCTCAGAGCAAAAAATGGATAAGCAAGTTTTGACCTGCGATCGCTTATCTTCACAGGCAAAACATTTTTCAGTTGGAAATTGATTTCCTGTGGATGCTTGAAATAACTTCACTTAAAAAAAAGACAACTTCTGAACGGAGTAGTTGGACTTGAGAGAAGATGTCAGAGTACTAGACACATCTGTCTGTTTTTCTGACTGTTGCTGACTCTCTCCTTTGTTCAGAAAGTTCCCCTTTAGGAGAAAAACATATCAACAAGCGGACGTGAATAACAGTAATTTCCCTAATGCGTCTTTTCGGACTTGCTGCATACTTCCTGCCGTAAAGACCATTACATCTTGCTGTTCCTTTAATTAAAAGACAAGAGAAGAGAAGTTTACTCAAGGGCAGGTGGGAGAGAATCTAGAACACTGGTTTGAATGATGCCATAAATCGTGGTGGATTACGATTGGCCTGGTTATAACATACATAACCATGACTGGCAGTTCATGTAGAAGTATTTTTTTTAGTTTTACAATAGCACCTGAATGTGCACTATGGCTGGGCTTGTGGAATAAGTAAGACTGTACGAAAAACTCTTATAGACACAATGGCTGGAATTGAGGAGTAAGGGCTAAGAAACCGTCTTTTGAACCTTTTCTAAGAAAGCCGATTTGGTACTCTCTGAACTCTATAGTCACAGACATACATTCAACCAAAAAAACAACAAAGACCCTAGGAAAAGGGTCCTAACCTTCTACAATCCCTCCCTAGCTCCTCCAGTTTTCAACATTTCCCTTGTCTCCTTGCCCCTCAGTGAGCAAGGATGTCTGGCAGTAGTCACTCCCAACACTGTTCTTAGTTGTTGTCACAGCTTCAACAGAAGCACCAGGACGGATCCTTGGTCAGTCAGGATGTCTAATGAGTGCCCGACGGAGTGCAAGGCGGTGGTGACGCCGTCGACGCGCAACGGCCACCGCGTCTTCAGCTACACTCTGGAGAGCCACACGGCGGCCGCCTTTGCCATCATGAACGAGCTGCGGCTGGACGGCCAGCTGTGCGACGTGACGCTTCGCGTGTGCTACAACGACCTGGAGGCCGTGGACTTCGTGGCACACAAGGTGTGTAGCATTGTGTCAATAACGGTTATGCTATGGATGGAGTCTGGTGTAGCGGTAATGCTCCTGACTTCGGACTACTCGTGCCCCCTTGGCGACAGGGGGGGTCTGTGCCCTTCTCTTCTAGTCCTCATGCTTTGTCTATCCCCAGATTTGTTTCTAACACGTTTCTCTCTGTGAAACTCCCCCCCAAAATGTCGGGAAAAAATTATGTTTGGCACTCTGATCTTTAAAGCTCCAATGCAGCTGTTTTTATCTCAAATCGTTTCTGGGTAACAATTAAGGACCTTACTGTGATTGTTTTCAATTAAAATTGTAAAAAATAAACAATAATAGCTTCCTAGCAAAGAGCAATTTCTCAAGCAAGAATTTTGATAGGACTGTCTGGGAGTAATCTGAATGGGGAGGGGAAAACTGAAAATTAGCTGTTATTTGCAGAAAGGTTTGGAACTCTCTTTCTTATTGGTCTGTTAACGTGATGTCACCAGGCAGGCCAAAACTCCATCAAACAGCTCTTACACTAAAAGGGCATTATCATAATTTTCACAATTTCACATAATTTTCACAATTTCACAGTATTATTCCAACTTCAGTGTGGAAATGTATATAAAACACAGGAAAATTATGTTTTTGACAGCACTTGACCTTAAAAAACAAACAAATATATATAAATAAAATGGTTATGCTAGTGATTTCAGGGGACCTTTAAAACCATCTTGTGAAAGAGGAGTGCATGGTGATCTCGGGGAATCTCATAACACATTGGAAAAGTTGATTAACAGATATATTGCTTCATTGAATTGTTTGTACACGGTAGGAGCCCTACTTTTCTATGTTTGAGATATCAAGCTGACAGTTCACGTCTACAGGTGGTGCTGGCATCGTCCTCTCCGGTCTTCAGAGCCATGTTCACCAACGGCCTGAAGGAGTGTGGGATGGAGGTGGTGCCCATCGAGGGGATACACCCCCGGGTGAGTGTTACAACACATTTTTATAAGACTTGCCACAGGCATGTAATAAACCTTTCTAACTGTTGGCCTAAAGTAAAGTGTTAACCAATTCTATTGAAACCAACTGTATTTTCATGTGAGAATCGGTGAGTAATAGTAGTGAACACTGGATAGATGAGGGAGACCTGCGTAAGTAGGAGGGTGGGAAGACCGCCTTTCATCCAGGCGTGTCAGTAGAGCTAGACTTTTAGAAATCCCAGTTGTAATTATCCACGTTGCATTCAGGATAGGAAGGCAGTCACTCCACGTTTTCCTACGAGGGACCAAAGATTGACTCCATAAGAAAGACAGTTGTATTTCAGTGGTAAAAATACGCGCTCGCACGCACACACCTGCTTTTATCGCTGGCTTCTTTGTTCCAGCTGGTGCGTACAACCCCACTGAGTTAGCTCCGAGATCGTAATCATGCCGCTGCCTTTAGACAAGCAGACACACACAGACACACCAAGCTCACAGAGAGTGCAGGATTAGCCATGTTGACTAATGAGGGAACTGATAAACCAGCAGCTCTCTGACTGCTCTCTGTCATAGGCTAACTCAGAACTGTGCCACACTGCCACGGCTTTGATAGTATTTATTGTGTTACTGTTTTTGTTTGCGATTGTCTTACTTTTTAACTCTGCATTGTTGGGAAAGGGCTCGTAACTAAGCATTTCACGGTCAAGTCTACACCTGTTGTATTCAGCGCATGTGACAAATACAATTTGATTCGATCGGTTTTATTTGATTGTGTAGTTCCTCAGTACTGAGGCAGATTGTGTCAGTCTGGACCCTCATGCAACAATAATGATGTAAATGAATCAACCCCTTCCTGTCTCTTCTAACTGTTCTAACTACTCTCGTCTCATTCTCTCTCACCTGCCCTCCACTCTCTTTTCCATCTGTCCCATCTCTTCTCTCCATCTCCAATCTTTTCTCTTCCTTTCCCTCTCTGCAAATCCCTCCTTCTCTCTCTCCACATCCCTCCTTCTCTCTCTCCACATCCCTCCTTCTCTCTCTCCACATCCCTCCTTCTCTCTCTCCACATCCCTCCTTCTCTCTCCACATCCCTCCTTCTCTCTCTCCACATCCCTCCTTCTCTCTCTCTACATCTCTCCTTCTCTCTCTCCACATCCCTCCTTCTCTCTCTCCACATCCCTCCTTCTCTCTCTCAGGTGATGGGCAGGTTGATAGAGTTTGCCTACACGGCCAGCATCTCTGTGGGGGAGAAGTGTGTGATCCACGTCATGAACGGCGCCGTCATGTACCAGATCGACAGCGTGGTCAAGGCCTGCT
This sequence comes from Salvelinus namaycush, assembly GCF_016432855.1. Taxonomy (NCBI): domain Eukaryota; kingdom Metazoa; phylum Chordata; class Actinopteri; order Salmoniformes; family Salmonidae; genus Salvelinus; species Salvelinus namaycush. Next base: position 5,126,233 of record NC_052345.1, read on the forward strand.
GCGACTTCCTGGTTACGCAGCTGGACCCTAGCAACGCCATCGGCATAGCCAGCTTCGCCGAGCAAATCAGCTGCACGGAACTCCATCAGAAAGCTCGGGAATATATCTACATGAACTTCAGCCAGGTATGTGGTGTAGATACTGTCTTCTGGGTTTTAGCAAATATCTACTTCCCCAGGGTCGGATGACCTCATGGATACTATTTTTATGTCTCTGCATCTAGTATGAAGGAAGTTGGAGGTAGTTTCGCAAGCCAATGCTAACAAGCATGTTATGACCTCTAATATTCTTCATACTGGACACAGAGACATACAATGGTATCCACGAGTTCATCTGACTCTGGGGATGTAGATAACAAGCTTCATCGCCAACATCCCGAAGTATCCTTTTAAAACACACACATCCAGTTAGCTTTCCCCCCTCATAACTGATTCAGGATCAGCTTTGCCTAACCTCGTCCTTTGGGTTTTGCGATTCTCCAAACCATAGAGGTAGAATCCTTTTAAACTCATGAGGGGAGTGAACAAGTACACACTTCGGAGAGAATGATAGTCTCTTTTCTCCCCACGAGTTGGAAAAGTCCAGTATCCAGAGCATGCTCACTGTTGATGGTACGAAGTGTTTCACCATGACACTTTGCTCCTTGACCTTTCGATATGTCCTATGGGTTTTCCCAGGAAATGACCACGTCGCCTGACTCCGATCAGTTGAAATAATTCAAGCAGATACTGTGCGTCTCTCCTTATCTTCATTTGATATGGATGAGTCATTCAGTCAACCTTATCGTTAGTTTCACCGTCACCGTCAGGCCATTCAGCTGCTATACAGATGAATGGCTTTTCTCAGATCTGTAGTCCCTTCCTGTAATTGGTGTCTTTGAAAAGCCAGAGACCGTTTCCTCAAGTGACTCGCTGTGTTTAGTTAAGGGAAACGTCAAGGCTTTGCTAGGGTGGAGCACCACCACCTGCACCACAGTGTGTCATCACTGAGCAAATAGTCTCAGCTGTTACTGTACACCATCTTCGTTTCTGTTCTGCTTTGGCCCTTGGTGAACACTCAACATGAATAATCATACTATTGTGTGGTAGTGGGTTAGGTGAGTGTGTGTTGGGTTAGTTTTGTGCGTGAGTTGGGTGAGTCGTGTGGAATCAGAGCGTTGTGTGGGCGGGCTCATGGGGGTTTACCTGTATGTTCAATGTACAGGCAGTCAGTCTGCATGACTTCACAGGGAGTCAGACTGAAACTGTTACCATGGAAGAGCTGGTTGGCTGGCTGGTTAACAGGGAGAGATGTCTTATATATATTCTGCAAAGATCACTATCTCTCTCTCTCTCTCTCTCACACACACACACACACACACACACACACACACACACACACACACACACACAACCAAAAGAATGATCATGAGTCATAATAAGATGAATACCAAAGGTGTACTGTGTGATTCAGTGTACTCCATTGAATAAAAATGTTTTCAAAATGCTTCGTTACTCCCCTTTTTAATTCTAGAAGCCTAACAATTGCCCAGGCACCATATCCAATAATTCCTGGTTATTCTCCATGACTTCATTTTAGACTGGCAACCAAGTGATGCTTTTCTTAGAACAGTCTCTTTTCCTCCTCCTCACCTGTAGGTGGCGACCCAGGAGGAGTTCTTCAACCTCTCCCAATGCCAGCTGGTCACTCTCATCAGCCGCGACGAACTCAACGTGCGCTGTGAGTCGGTGGTCTTTCAGGCTTGTGTGGCGTGGGTCCGGTACGACCGGGAGAACCGGCGGCCCTACGTCCAGGCCCTGCTCCAGGCCGTGCGGTGCCACTCCCTCACCCCACACTTCCTCCAAGCCCAGCTGCAGTCTCTGGAGTGGGACGACCAGTGTAAAGACTACCTGGCTCAGATCTTCCAGGACCTCACCCTCCACAAACCCACCAAGGTGAGATGGTTGGTTGGTATTTTGTGTAAAATAAAATGTTTACAGTTAAAGTTCAAAAGTTCCACCCTCCATTGTTTCTGATGTGCATCAATGACCTTGCTGCTGTATCTAGCACTTAACGTTCAATACTGATGCCAAGAACCTTGATTAAATAAAGTTTTTAAAAAACTACAAAGCCGGCCTCCCGAGTGGCGCAGCGGTCTAAGGCACTGCATCGCAGTGCTTGAGGCGTCACTACAGACCCGGGTTCAATCCCAGGCTGTGTCACAACCGGCCGTGACCGGGAGTCCCATAGGACGCCGCACAATTGGCCCAGCGTCGTCCAGGTTAGGGGAGGGTTTGGCCGGGGGGGGGGCTTTACTTGGCTCATTGCTCTCTCCTTGTGGCGGGCCGGGCGCCTGCAGGCTGACTTCGGTCGTAAGTTGAACAGTGTTTCCTCCGACACATTGGTGAAGCTGATTTCCGGGTGGGTGTTGTAAGCGGGCTGGTGTTAAGGAGCGTGGTTTGGTGGGTCATCGACCTTCGCCTCTCCAGAGCCCGTTGGGGAGTTGCAGCGATGAGACAAGATCGGAATTGATATTGGGAGGGAAAAAAGGGGATTAAAAAATATCAAAAATATTTCCAATGTATTTTTCTCCAAGGTAATCTCCTGATGGATCAATTGATTGATACATTTATGTGGTCCTCCTAGGTGATCTCGTGCCGCACGCCCAAAGTGCCCCAGCTCATCTACACAGCAGGGGGATACTTCCGTCAGTCCCTGTCCTATCTGGAAGCCTACAACCCCTGTACTGGGGCCTGGCTGAGGCTAGCTGACCTTCAGGTCCCCCGGAGTGGCCTGGCTGCCGTGGTCATCTCTGGGCTGTTCTACGCTGTCGGAGGAAGGAACAACGCTCCTGACGGGAATATGGACTCAAACACGTTGGATTGTTATAATCCCATGAACAACTGCTGGTTGCCTTGTGCTCCCATGAGTGTACCCAGGAACAGGATAGGAGTGGGGGTGATTGACGGGATGATCTATGCTGTCGGAGGGTCGCATGGATGTATTCATCATAACAGCGTGGAGAGGTTCGTAGAACTGAGATCTGATTGGGAGGTTTGATGAAGGGAGCGGGAGTTGCGTTTTTATGTCCTTAGGTTGGGGTTATGATTGGTTAGGTATGTAGGATTGGAACAGTGCCCTTTGCGCCATAGGACTTGGTATTTTCTGTCCGGAGAAAAGTGATGTTATACAAGGAAGTAAACTCAGCAAAAAAAGAAACGGCCCTTTTTCAGGAACCTGTCTTTCAAAGATAATTTGTAAAAATCCAAATAACTTCACAGCTCTTCATTGTAAAACGTTTAAACACTGTTTCCCATGCTTGTTCAATGAACCATAAACAATTAATGCACATGTGGAACGGTCGTTAAACTAACAGCTTACAGACGGTAGGCAATTAAGGTCACAGTTATGAAAACGTATGACACTAATGAGGCCTTTCTACTGACTCTGAAAAACACCAAAAGAAAGATGCCCAGGGTTCCTGCTCATCTGCGTGAATGTGCCTTAGGCATGCTGCAGGGAGGCATGAGGACTACAGATGTGGCCAGGGCAATAAATTGCAATGTCCGTACTGTGAAACGCCTAAGACAGGGAGACAGGACGGACAGCTGATCGTCCTCGCAGTGGCAGACCACGTGTAACAACACCTGCACAGGATCGGTACATCCGAACATCACACATGCGGGACAGGTAGAGGATGGCAACAGCAACTGCCCGAGTTACACCAGGAACGCACAATCCCTCCATCAGTTCTCAGACTGTCCGCAATAGGCTGACAGAGGCTGGACTGAGGGCTTGTAGGCCTGTTGTAAGGCAGGTCCCCACCAGACATCACCGGCAACAATGTCGCCTATGGGCACAAACCCACTGTCGCTGGACCAGACAGGACTGGCAAAAAGTGCTCTTCACTGACAAGTCGCGGTTTTGTCTCACCAGGGGTGATGGTCGGATTCGCGGTTATCGTCGAAGGAATGAGCGTTACACCAAGGCCTGTACTCTGGAGCGGGATCGATTTGGAGGTGGAGGGTCCATCATGGTTTGGGGCGGTGTGTCACAGCATCATCGGACTGCGCTTGTTGTCATTGCAGGCAGTCTCAACGCTGTGCGTTACAGGGAAGACATCCTCCTTCCTCATGTGGTACCCTTCCTGCAGGCTCATCCTGACATGACCCTCCATCATGACAATGTCACCAGCCATACTGCTCGTCCTGTGCGTGATTTCCTGCAAGACAGGAATGTCATTGTTGACCATGGCCAACGAAGAGCCCAGATCTCAATCCCATTGAGCACGTCTGGGACATGTTGGATCGGAGGGTGAGGGCTAGGGCCATTCCCCCCCAGAAATGTCCGGGAACTTGCAGGTGCCTTGGTGGAAGAGTGGGGTAAAATCTCACAGCAAGAACTGGCAAATCTGGTACAGTCCGTGTGGAGGAGATGCACTGCAGAACTTAATGCAGCTGGTGGCCACACCAGATACTGACTGTAACTTTTGATTTTGACCCCCCCCCCCCCCCCCCCCTTTGTTCAGGGACACATTATTCAATTTCTGTACATGTCTGTGGAACTTGTTCAGTTTATGTCTCAGTTGTTGAATCTTGTTATGTTCATACAAATATTTACACATGTTAAGTTTGCTGAAAACAAACGCAGTTGACAGAGAGAGGACATTTCATTTTTTGCTGCGTTTATATACAGGACATATTTTTTTATCTCAAGGAAAGTATTTGTTGTTTGTGCCTAAAAATAAACTAGGAAGAAATTACTTTGTCACGATTTTCCAACCTCACACTAAATATAGTCCAGTTGGTTGATTTTGTGGGCGTGTATCTCTATCCTGCTCCGCAGGTTTTGTCAGTGTGTTTGACTGACAGTGTCTGTCTGTCCCCTCCTCCTCAGGTATGACCCAGACAGGGACCAGTGGCACCTGGTGGCCCCCATGTTGACGCGGCGTATTGGGGTGGGCGTGGCGGTCATCAACCGGCTGCTGTACGCGGTGGGCGGGTTCGACGGAACACACCGCCTCTCCTCCTCAGAGTGTTATAACCCAGAGAGGGATGAGTGGAAGAGCATGGCTGCCATGAACACTGTGCGCTCTGGGGCAGGTGAGGAGCAAAGGGAGCACACTGACTTTGGACAGAATTTACGGTTTGATTCTCTACCCTTCTCTCGACGTGTGTACTTATACGCCCCTTCATTTATTTAAAAGGCATGGACAGGAATATGGTAGAGACTCTCCAGCCGTGTTTGCACAAATCCAATGTTTTCAAATTGATTTTAAATGCACTTTTCTGGGTGAAGGGGGGAGATTCAGAGTGAAACCTGTGTGTAGGCCTAAAGTCCCACCTGTGTCAAGAAGGCCCTTCTAATAATGAACTTTGACCCATCAGGTGTGTGTGCGCTGGGGAACCGTATCTACGTGTTGGGGGGCTACGACGGCACCAACCAGCTGAACACAGTGGAGCGCTACGATGTTGAGACTGACACCTGGAGCTTTGCCGCCTCCATGAGGCACCGGCGCTCTGCCCTGGGGGTCACCGCGCACCATGGGAAGATCTATGTACTGGGTGGGTATTGTAAAAGGTTCCACTGCAACAATGCTTTAGCGTAATTATGAGTCATTTGCTTCGGGGGCAAGAATTCTTTCTTTGAACACCGTAAACAAAGCCCTGGAGCCCCAAATACCCATGTTGTTTTAGCTAATACATTATGACAGAATCAACCCCCATACGATGTGCAGTATTTAGTACTACAGTGTTTAGGACACGTTTAGTTGTCCAGTGTCGAAGTGACATAGAGAGAGCATATCTTATTGTTTTTATTGATTTATTTTGTTGCATTTTTATTGATCATTTGATCATTTGTTGAGAGACGTATCTGGTGGTGACTCATGGGAGGACAGGACTGATTATGGCAAGTCATTATATTTGTCAGCTAGCTCCATTTGAATGATGCAGCAGCAACACCTGGTAAACAGCATCGGCTTTTTGGCCTCCTGCTCTGGTTCCTAGAGGGAAGTGGACTGCGGCGTGAGGTGATGCAGAGGCTCGCCTCGTAGGGCGCTATTCAGGACTACTGCTGAGGTGTGGTGGTCTTATTTGCGCTTTTACAGTCCCCGAAGCATGACCCAGGTGGGTGCTACATTTCAGTAGTGGATGATCCAGCCTGATCTAGAGAGGAGGAGCTGTGAGCATCGACAGACAACGAGGTACTTGATGAAGAGTTCCATGGCCTGTCTGTCAGATGTCTCTACCTCCCTGCCTGGCTTCCATCAATGCTTCCTCCGGCCATAATACTACCTTTCTGAACTGCCCATGATGAAAGACCATCGCCCAATAACTACCAGATCCTCCTACATTTTTTTTTTGTTAAATTGTTGTTGTTGTTTTTTTAAAGCAACTTTGCGATTCAACGTGTAATGAAAAGACCTATATAAAATACATGTATTATTATTTACATTTGAGATACAATTCTCATATGTTATAAAAGTGTTATAAATCCCATCCTATGTCCTAAAGAGTGCTTCTCCTCTCCGTTCTACAGGAGGTTATGACGGGAACACGTTCCTGGACAGCGTGGAGTGTTATGAACCGGAGACGGACACGTGGTCGGAGGTGACCCGCATGATGTCGGGCCGCAGTGGCGTGGGCGTGGCCGTTACCATGGAGCCCTGCCAAAAGGACCTGGCCCAGTGTCTGAAGCATGAGAGGACGGAGGTCACTGGCGGTTGTGAGGGTGTTAGTTTGGGGTGTTCAGGGACAGGAGGGGACTCTGGATCGTACCATAACTCCAGACACGGTGCCTTCGGCAAGGGGACTTGAGTCGGACGCTCTCCAACATCCCTGGCTCAGTCCTCTTCAGTCCTCAGTCTTCCATGGAAAGGCGCCCCCGCCTTGAATAGAAGACAGAAACACAGGTCTTCTGAAAAACACAAGATCTCAGAGGCCCTCCCTAGCCATGTTGGTTTCACACAACTTCAGTCATATGTGACAAGTTGTTTAATGATAAATTGTATATAGTTTATGATCTAGCACGTTGATTCACTCACTGTTCCCGCGATAACAATGCAGATGGGCAAAGTCATAGAAATAGGAGTTCTAGATTGTTTAATCTGTTCAAATCTACTTCTATGTGCTCCATCCCATACCACCACAGTAGCACTATAGCTCCCTCTTGGACCAATGTTTCCCTGGTCTACACCAAGAGGAGAAAGGGCTGTACAATGTATTTGAAAGGCTACTAACTAACCTCTGTCTACTAAATTAGTAGTCACTTTTTTTCTATTTCAAGACCAGCCTGTGCAGATAAACCAAATATTTTTGGGAGGGGAAGAAATATACAACATTGCATACCTTCAAACAACAAGAAAGTGTAAGACAAAGTACCTTTTGCTGAGAATTTTCCTGAACAGCAGTAAATGCAAACTTGTAGTGCATTCAAGGTTTAAAAAGGCTTCTAAAGTTTGAATTTTCCACTTAAAAATGTTAGATTTGATTTTACCTAATGAAAAATGGATCAACCCTACACAAAAAATGTCCCTTATTAATTATAATCCACATAATTCACATTTTCTGTTGCTGTAGGATTATTTTCCTACTGTAGCAAACTGGCTCAAATGAAAGATCTTACATCTGTAGTACTTTTGGCAAAGTCTGTGGACAAATGGGGAATTTTAGGGTTTTCCTAATATAAGTGCCATTACTATGCCTGCTGGCATGATTACCACCATCAGTATACAGACCACTCTCTGGTGGCAAGAAAGCACGTTGGTGCTCGGGCTGAGGGTTGGAGACTTAGCCTACAGTGGTCGAAGTAGGCCTAGAGAGCCCCAAGACTGAGTCTAGATACTATCGGCTCAATAGCGTCGCAAACCAATCATAAAGAATATGTGGGACGGGAATGTACTGAAAAGTGTTTAGAGTAGGGAACTCACAAGGACCGCCCATAAGGACAAAGAAGTGTCAATTAATTTTAAAACATTACACACAAATATATCTCCAATCTCCCCCATGCGATTGCTTTTGGGTTTTAACACTCGTACGCACATCTGGCCAAACCACGGGTCAAGTGACCATTGTTGTGCATTAAGTCACATTGATAATGTCACTAAATGGGAAGAAGAGAAAAAAAGGGCGGAGTCCCAAATGGCACCCTATTCCCTATATCGTGCACTATGTTTGACCAGAGCCCTATGGGCCCTTATCAAGAGTAGTGCACTAAATATTTCCTGATGACTCGCACTGAATTCAATTCCGCTGCTCTCTCGATGGAGAAGGAATGTCAGTGGGCCGGAGCCTGCCAAAACTAAATTGGGAATAGAGTGCTATTTAGTACAGGCTACTTAAAGAAATGTATTTGTAACAGCGGTTTAATTAAACTACAAAGGTTTTTTTAAGTGATGTTTTGTACATTGATATTATATTCCAATAGAGTCTTGTACAGAAGAATTTAAGAGCTGAAGTTTTTTATTTATTAATTTTGTCCTTTTTTTCTTGTTTGCTTTGACTGACTACAACGACTTTGTATTAAAATTGGACTCTGATATTGTTTTCCTGCTAATGAGAAGCATGCATTGTATTTAGGCATGCCTGTTGAATGCCTACATTTGTAAAGAAAGGTTGCCTCTTTTGAAAGGGGCTTTTTCCCCTCTTCTTAGTAGTTAAAGAAATATAATAGAATATTTAAAGAAATGCTTTGTACATTTTTCAGCAAACAAACACTGTACAAAACACATTGTATATTAAAATATGTTTATTTTAACAGTGGCATATGTTTGTCGAAATCCCAGTTCTGGGCTCGTATTCACACAGCGTCTGATTTAAAAGTGCTGATATAGGATACGTTTTTGCCTTTTCGATCAAAATGAATAGAGGGGGATCTGAGCCTAGTCTAGCAATACTCCAATTAGCTTTGAGAGAAAGGCACCTGGATCCGGTTCGTTAGAACCAACGATGAACTTGGCCTTACGATACTTTCGGGAAACCGGGCCCTAATCAGGGACTACACAAAGACGGTACAATACGACAATGGGCAGAAACTGCTTCTCTAATAGAAATCCCAGATCACGCTAAATTCATGTGCAGAAACACGTAATCGGTTCTAACGTTCTACTCGCGCCAAACTGCGCAGGCAGTCAAATCAAAGGCATGCCTTCGATATATCGTTGTTTTTGACGAAAATTAGAACTTGTCAGTTTGTCACTTTCAGGAGGTTAGTCTTAACATGCTCAGCTACTTAAGACATTGTCTCGAATCTCGGTTGTGCCTTTTAGATTTCGAAAACGTTTACCACCAAGGAAGATTTTTTTCCACTTCTCTAATTGACTTCTCTAACGCCAAACTCCGACCTGGTCTGCTTCACAAGCGTCCCCGGAAGTCTCGCAATATTGCTCCTCTGGGTTTAGAAACTCTGTGATCTGCATCATGTTGCCACAAGATGGCGCCTAAACACAGATTTTCGTCATACCACCAGATGGCCACGATATCACAAATGATTGATGATAACATTGATGATGTGGATTATGGATTAAATTTGCAATATTAAAATAATAGTTAACATATTTTACTATTAAGGGTTTGTTTCACATTTGTTCAATATTATTTCTTATTTTATAATGTAACTACAAGCTGTAGGCTATAAACCAAGTAATTAAGTGTAAGTACTGACCATTCATGATGACTTGACATTTCGCATTCCCTTGGTGAATCTGGCAGCGGTATGCAAAATAGGCACTGGGCTACAGTAGATTTAGATAAGTAGCCTAAACTCAACTCCATATACACTACATGACCAAAAGTATGTGGACACCTGCTCGTCGAACATCTCATTCCAAAATGATGGTAATTAATATGGAGTTTGTACACCCATTTGCTGCTACTTCAGTCTCCGCCCTTCTGGGGCTTTCCTCTAGATGTTGGAACATTGTTGTGGGGACTTGCTTCCATTCAGCCACAAGAGCATTAGTGAGGTTCGACACTGATGTTGGGCAATTAGGCCGGACTCGCACTCAGCGTTCCATTTCATCCCAATGGTGTTTGAACCATGAAAAACAGCCCCAAACCATTATTCCTCATCCACCAAACTTTACAGTTAGCACTATGCATTGGGGCAGGTAGCGTTCTCCTGGCATCCGCCAAACCCAGATTCGTCAGTAGGACTGCCAGATGGCGAAGAGTGAGTCATCACTCCAGAGAACACGTTTCCACTGCTCAAGAGTCCATTGGAGGCAAGCTTTACACCACTCCAGTCGACGCTTGGGTTTGCGGATGGTTATCTGCGTTATTGTCCCTGGGTGTTGCAATCTATAGTTTTGGGAAAAAATAGCATTTTATATAAAGTGATGCCTGTCAAATTGCGCCGCGAAATCCAATAGAGTTTGAAGTTTGCCACTTCGAGCATGCACTGCCAGTCTTATGGATAATTTTATAAAGATACATTATTTAACGCTAACTGTGTACTTGTGCTTGTCCTGATTGTTATAGAGTTGTCAGTGGGTGTTGCAATCCATAGTTTTTATATAAAAAAAAAAAATGGCATTCTATGCATCCCCTGCCAAAACTAAGCTGTTCCTTCTCAATGGCTCCCTTGGTGGAGGTCGCGTAAAATGCTGCCAAACAGTTACAAGGTACACATTAAAGAATGGGCATTACTGCAAGTATCGACTGATACTGACTCAATGTAGTCGGAGGTACACTCTGCCGACCCTCATCGCAACTCGGCTCCATTGAAAAGTATGGAGTTGAGTTATATAAATGATTATACTGACCAAGAAAGAAACAAAAAATGCTGAATAATAATGATGATGCACTTCTCTTCATTCTAGATCAATGTCAAGGTGACATTCCTATTTAATAGCCTATGTAAGCAAAAAATGGACACATCCGTAGATTTTTTTTTGCCACACTGTCACTGGGTGGGCAAGTCAAAGTAAGATTAACGCTTCGAACACACCGACAGCGTCATTGCATCACTGCTGCATAACATTTTGCGCAGCTAGGCAACTATACTGATGCAGGTACCTTTTGCAAATGGTCGCATGCGGTTGGACACATGGAGGAGAGAATCATTTTCGCAATATCCTCAAAACCGTGTCTTTTTGACACAACTGCTGACAGCTACAGGGACATAAACACAAAAAATGCTGCTTGGAGACAAGTGTCCACGATAGTAGGATTGCCAGGTCAGTTTAGTAGTGAGCTTGTGCTAGATGTGGCTAGTTAGCGTTAGCTAGCTTTCGGCGGGGCTGGTCCCGGCCCAACAGCGCGATCAAGACCACCTTCCTCAACGTTGGTCTCATTGTTGAAAGAGCCTACTCTGCCTATCTTGACTATTTATTATTGCATTTCGCTCCAAAACTGCATTGGAGGGAAATTATATTATAGGCTCTCACAATTAATTTGAGGATGTCATCGAATAAATAATATACTTGGCAAATAAATAAATAAAAAATGTAAAGAAATTATGCAATCAAACTGTTTTTATGTAATCCCAAATTTTTACTGAATGTGTGCAACAAAAAAAATCTACATTCATATTTTGCTACTTTCTGTCAAGTCCACTCATACAATTTGATGCATACGTTCGATTTATCGAACGTATGCACCACACAGAACGCACTGCAACTGCCTCTGCAACGCAATGCTGCAAGGCAAATGCAGCGTTCCATTGGAAATGAACGTACTTCTGGTGTATCGAAACGCAACGACGCAGTCGGTGTGTTCGAAGCGTAAGAGTAGATGCGTCGTACGTATTTTAGGAGGCGGAAGGCTTGCATTACCTGTATGGACTTCGACAATCCTGTGTGGGTGGTAGGCTACTGAACGACACCTCACACTCAAACAGCTATCTCAAACTTAAACTTGGGTCCATGTTGTCATCGACTAAAAGCCGAAAACAATAAGTATTTCCCCGCCTCAATAGCCTATTAACTTGCTGGCAGCCATGGGTCGGAGTTCTGATACTTTTTGTTAGGAGGGCAACTCGCGGACTACCCCCCGGTGGATCTCGCACGAGCTCAGGTAAATTGAAACAATTCATATCAGAAATATTTGAGAACTTTTGGTTCTTTAAACGTATTCTTTATCTTTCATACATTTGAACTTAAAAAAATAACTTTTATGAATTGTTTTGAAAATAGATTATGTGAAAAAGATTACAAACTACTTTTGTAAACGAAAATTGTGTCTTCAATTGTGTGTGACAGATGCTTTTCTCACAAGGTATGGCAGAGGCCATAAAGAACTGTAAAATCAATTGGCTCATGTGCAATAAGCTGTGTTTTCCTGATTCATTGTGTAGTGTACTGTAATACATGTGTCATAAAAGTGTAGGATACTTTCACAAAGCATGTCGAAATGTTCATGGTTTTGGTCAATATAAGTAAGGTTTTCAGAATGAAGTAGTTGCATTCTCAGTCATTAGCTAGGCTATTTGCTTTAAATACACTGACACGAGGGAGACAAAATTACTAAACCTGTTGTGAAATGGTCATGTACCTCTTGAATTTAAAACACTCAAGATATGATTACCTCAACTGTATCACTTTCCTTAGAGACCTCTCTTTGTTGATCAGCCATTGTTGTCTTGTCATACATTACAGAACAAAAATATAAACACAATATGCAAACATTTCAAAGGTTTTACTGAGTTACAGTTCATATAAGGAAATCAGTAAATTGAAATAAATTCATTAGGCCCTAATCTATGGATTTCACATGACTGAGAATGCAGATATACATCTGTTGTTCACAGATACCTTTAAAAAAGTTAGGGACATGGATCTTGCCTAGTTAAATAAAGGTTAAATAACAATATTTTTTTTAAATAAGAAAACCAATCAGTATCTGGTGTGACCATCATTTGCCTCATGCAGCACGACACATCTCCTTCACATAGAGTTGATCAGTCTGTTGATTGTGGCCTGTGGAATGTTGTCCCACTCCTCTTCAATGGCTGTACGAAGTTGCTGGATATTAACGGGAACTGGAACACGCTGTCGTACACGTTGATCCAGAGTATCCCAAACATGCTCAATGGGTGAAATGTCTGGTGTGTATGCAGGCCATGGGAGAACTGGGACATTTTCAGCTTCTAGGAATTGTGTACGGCACATTTTAGAATGGCCTTTTATTGTCCCCAGCACACGGTGCACCTGTGTAATGATCATGCAGTTTAATCAGCTTCTTGATATGCCACACCTGTCAGGTGGATGGATTGTCTTGGCAAAGGAGAAATGCTCACTAACAGGGATGTAAACTAATTTGTGCACAACATGAGAAATAAGCCTTTATTGCGTATGGAACATTTCTGGCATCTTTTATTTCAGCTCATGAAACATGGGACCAACACTTTACATGTTGCGTTCATGTTTTTGTTCAGTGTACTTTGTCCACTTTGGACTACAGTTCCGGTTACAGCCCGGCCCCTCATTTTCCCATGCAAGGCTCATAGATACTGTAGGAGACACCTCAGGAGAAACATATTCTATTCCCTCCCCAACCCCTTTCGAAAACACAAAATAAATCTTTCTTCCTAAATTATAGGTTATTATCAGGTCGAGACATGTTGCTTATAATCCAGTCTTTGTGTAAGATGAGTTTTCTATGCAGGTTGGCATTTAGTGTCATGAATCTTGCCCTGGAGGTTAGAGACTTCTCTAATGCCCAGAAAGCTCAGATTCAAACTCCCATTCACCAGCCCTGCAAGCGTCATAATGTCAAAATACACTCAGTGGCCAGTTTATTAGGCACACCAGCCTGTTCCCGAAATGGATCGCTCCTTAGTCACAGGGCTGTGGCTTGTTGTATAAAGCAGGCAGACAGGCATCGAGGCATTCAGTTACTGTTCGATTGAACGTTAGAATGGGCAAAACGAGTGACCTAAGGGACTTTGAGCGTGGTATGATCGTTGGTGCCAGGCGCGCCAGATCCAGTATCTCAGAAACGTCCGCCATCCTGGGGTTTTCACGCATGACACTGTCTAGAGTTTACAGAAAATGGTGCGACAAACAAAAGGGCCCTATCCTGCCTGGTATCAACGGTACAGGCTGGTGGCGGTGGTGTACTGGTGTGGGGAATTTTTTCCTGACAAATGTTAGGTCCCTTGATAGCAATTGAGCAACAATTGAATGCCATGCACCGAAAAAGTCAGGCTGTTTGGAGGCAAAGCAGGGCCAGACCCGATACTCTATAGGTGTACCTAATAAATTGGCCATGTACGTTCGTTACTCACCAAATTTTCGCTGAGCAACTATCTTCATTTACTCCCGTAACGGCCGGTATGCAATTCCAAAAAAGGTTGCTTGTAAATGTTTACTTAGACCTTATTTGAAAGTACCTACCGGCCGTAACGGGGGTAAATGAAGATAGTTGCTCAGCGAAACTCTTTGGTGAGTCACAAACATATTTTGACATTATAACGCTTTCAGAGTTGGTGAATGGGAGTTTGAATCGGAGCTTCCTGGGCGCTAGAGAGGTCTCTAACGCACAGATACTGGGGCACCCTGTAGGCAGCTCTGCAGAGTGGTCACTAGCTGGCACAGCCACAAAGACATAAAATCAGATTTTAACCCTAACCTTGACCACACTGCTAACCCTAATCCCTAACTTTAAATACAGACCAAAAAGCTCATTTTTACAATATAGTCAATTTTGACTTTACAGCTTGCCCATATAGCGGAAATCGTTCGGTTCTGCCTCCAGGGCAAAATTCATGACAGTAAACGTCAACCTGCATCTTCTAATGTGAGGCAGGCTTACTATAACATTAAACATGGATATTTTGTAATATAGTGACTATAACTAAATCCATACATTATGATATAGTCATATGTTGCTTATGATATGCTTATTTTTGGTTTAATCCTCAACTGGTCATTTCCTCATTCTTTCTGCATCCTCCTCTTCTTCCTCACTTTGCTACAGTGATCAGGATGATACCAGTAACTGAGTTCCGGAACTTTGCCTCATCACAGAACCCCGAGTTCCGGGTTCTAAAGCCATGGTGGGATGTGTTCTCGGAATACCTATGTATCGCCATGCTCATGATTGGAGTGTTCGGATGCACCTTACAGGTAAGACTAAACTCAAACTAACTAACTACCAATGAAGGTATACATTTTCATTGAATGATGAGTAGATTTAAGTCAAAACTGGAACATTCACTGTCTTCTTGGTAAGCGATTCCAGTGTAGAGTTGGCGTTGTGTTTTAGGTTATTGTCCTGCTGAAAGGTGAATTCATCTCCCAGTGCCTGGTGGAAAGCAGACTGAACCAGGTTTTCCTCTAGGGTTTTGCCTGTGCTTAGCTCCATTCCATTTCTTTTGTATCCTGAAAAATCCCCAGTCCTTAACAATTACAAGCATACCCATAACATGATGCAGCCACCACTCTGCTTGAAAATATGGAGAGTGTTACTGAGTAATGTGTTGTATTGGATTTGTCCCAAACATAACAATTTGTATTCAGGACAAAAAGTGTATTGCTTTTCCATTTTTTTGCAGTTTTACTTTAGTGCCTTGTTGCAAACAGGATGCATGTTTTGGAATATTTTTATTCTGTACAGACTTCCTTCTTGTCACTCTGTCAATAAAGTTAGCATTGTGGAGTAACTAAAATGTTGTTGATCCATCCTCAGTTTTCTCCAACCACAGCCATTAAACTCTGTAACTGTTTTAAAGTCACCATTGGCCTCATGGTTTCCTTCCTCTCTGACAACTGAGTTAGGAAGGACGCCTGTATCTTTGTAGTGACTGGGTGTATTTATACACCATCCAAAGTGTCATTAATAACATCACCATGCTCAAAGAGATATTCAATGTTTGTTTCTTATTTTATTTTTACCCATCTACCAATAGGTGCCCTTCTTTGCGAGGCATTGGAAAACCTCCCTGGTCTTTGTGGTTGAATCTGTGTTTGAAATTCACTGCGCGACTGTGGGACCTTAGAGATAATTGGATGTGTGGGGCACAGAGATGAGGTAGTCATTCCAAAATCATGTTAAACACTATTATTGCACACAGAGTGAGTCCATGCAACTTATTATGTGACTTGTTCACTTAAGCAGATTTGCACTCCTGAATTTATCTAGGCTAGCCATATCAAAGGGGTTGAATACTTATTGACTCAAGACATTTCAGCTTTACATTTTTTATTAATTTGTAAGAAAAATAACAAAGTTCCACTTTGACATTCTGGGGTATTGTGTGTAGACTAGTGACCAAAAAATCTGAATTTAATCCATTTTAAATTCAGGCTGACCCACCTGAGAAAGTCAAGCTTTTGTAAGGCACCGTTCTAATCGGAGGGGGGGTATTTTTCTTCTAATATTTGTAGGTTTTTTATTGTGATTTATCAGTGGGTGCTGCAGCACCCTCAGCACCGTTACTTCTTGAGGCTATGGAGGCCGATGACATCAGTCAGAGTAATGATGGCCAACTATTGAAGTTTGCAGTTTTGTTTAAAAAAATACTATTTTGTTCAAAACATTATTTTTTACCCTTAAGTGCGTGTATATTACTGTATTTATTCTTGAGATATTGTTTTTCAACAGGAAAAATTCAAAAGATAGCTGGAGTGCGTCTTTAAAGCACATAGCAGATTAGCCCCCGGGGCATCATTGCAACAGCTGAATGTAAGCACCTAATGGAACTGTTGGATCTAGACAGGTTTTGGCAGTGTGTAGCCTGTAGCGATAAGAATAGGTGTGCCTACAGTATATGAAATAAAAATACTTGGCATTACTTACTTTATGTAAATTAAATGTAATAAATGTACCTGTTATTAGTGATATGTGAGGTCAACTTAAAAAGAGAATTAATGTACAATCATATGTAGAAAGCATTTGGCCCTGGATTATGAAAACATTTTAGATTTGATTAGTGTGTCCTGTTTGAATCTACTCCTGCCACGTAACAAAGCATTCTTATCAGTGGTGGTGACCTCCAAATGGGAAGGGAAAAGAGAGACACATTAACTAGTGTTTCCCCTATATTATGATATATACCGCCGCTGCTAAATCGACCAATGTTTCCCCTGGAATCAGGTCACTAACTCTGTATTTAATATGTCATCTTCTCATCACACGATCCTAATCATTGGTTGATATCAGACCTGGGTTCAAGCGGTATTTGAAAGAAAACAAATACTATTTGAACCCATGGCTGTTAGATATCAACTGGAACAGGAAAGAAAAAGATCCCAAAAATCTAAGCCTTATGTTATGTAGGTGGCTACTCTGCATGTTGTTCCATTACCTAATCTTTCCAATAGCACTCACTCTGCTTCTCTTTCTCTTTTTCCCTCCCTCTCTCCATCATAGCTCACCCAGGAGAAGATCTCCTGCCTTCCCAGCCATTTCTCCAGCTCAACTCCAGAGGCCATCGATTGCAGCCACATCCGCGGCCACGGCGAGAACAAGACATGGGAGCACCATACCTTAGTCAAGCCCGTCAGGTAGGTAGCCTAGAGCTAGAGGTTAGAATCCCAGCTCCTAAGGTGGGAAATCTGGTGGCCAGATAAAGCAAAAAGACACATGTCTATTTGGATAGTTTGGATCTGTTGATAAGCAACTTCTTGCTAAGGTTAGGGTTAGGTTTAGAATAAGGTTTACGTTTAGAGTATAGTATTTGGGTTAGAGCGAGGTTAGTAGATAGTTAGTTCAAATGTTACTGATAGTCTGTACAGCATCTACAGATGGACTATCCAAATTCTTCTTTTACAGCCCCATCATCCGGGAGGTGTACGGACGCAAGAACAACCTTGACATCCACCAGTACATCTTCGTCAACCATTACTGCTACGAACGAGCCGTGCACTGGTACGGCAAGTACTTCCCCTACCTGGTGGTAATCCACACATTGATCTTCATGGTGGCCAGCAGCTTCTGGTTCAAGTTCCCTGGGACGTCGTCCAAGATCGAGATCTTTGTCACCATCCTGGGGAAGTGTTTCGACTCGCCATGGACCACCCGGGCGCTGAGTGAGGTGTCTGAGGAGCGTGGCGAGGAAAAGATGGTGATATGGAGGAAGAACACCATGTCGAAGTCGATGGCATCGGCGTTCGCTGCCTCGCCGGACAGTGAGCCAGGGGTGGAGGAGGAGATGGTGGGACTTCTCCGGCAGTCGTCCATCAAGTCAAATCCAGAGAAGAAGAACCCGGAACTACAGCCAGCGGATTCACTCTTGGACAAGAAGGAAGGGGAGCAGGCTAAAGCTCTGTTCGAGAAGGTGAAGAAGTTCAGAACGCATGTGGAGGAGGCGGATCTGCTCTACCTGATGTACGTTCTCCAGACCTCCCTCAAGGTCTTCAAGTTCGTCCTCATCACCTGTTACAGCGCTGCATTGGTCCCCAACATTGAGATTGTAGTTCGTTGCTCAGTTCCTCCGGAGCTGACCGGCTTCGAAATCTACTGCTGCAACCACACGAAAGCCCACCTCTTCTCCAAGCTGTGCTACTGTTACATCTGCTTTGTGGGAGTCTACGGACTTCTGTGCATCTACACCCTCTATTGGCTCTTCCATCGACCTCTTAAAGAGTACTCCTTTGAGCATGTTAGACTGGAGACGGGTATCAACGACATCCCAGATGTCAAGAACGACTTTGCGTTCCTCCTCCACCTCAGCGACCAGTACGATGCGCTCTACTCCAAACGCTTCGCCGTCTTCCTCTCCGAGGTCAGCGAGAGCCGTCTTCGCCAGGTCAACCTCAACCACGAGTGGCCCGGCAAGAAGCTGCGGGGACGCCTCTCCCGGAACGCCGACAACCGTCAGGAACTCCATCTCTTCATGCTCCCGGGTCTTCCCGACACCGTCTTCGATGTCCCTGAAGTGGAATCTCTCAAACTGGAGCTGCTAAACAACGTGACTATTTCCTCCAGTGTAATCCAGCTAGGTTCTCTCCAGGAGCTGTCCCTCATCCACTGCCCAGCCAAGCTCCACCTGGCTGCCCTGACCCACCTCAGAGAGAACCTCAAGGTCCTCCGGCTAGCCTTTGAAGGACTGGAGCAGGTACCAATGTGGATGTACACACTTCAGAGTCTCGAAGAGCTTCACCTGAGTGGCCCTTTGACCCACGAACTCTCCCGCAGTGCAACCTTAGACTCCCTGAGAGAACTCAAAGCTCTAAGAGTCCTGACGCTTCGCAGCCGCCTAACCAAGATCCCTCCGAGTGTTGGGGATGTGGCAGTCAACCTCCAGCGTCTCTGCATCTATAATGAGGGCCTCAAACTACAAGCCTTCAGCAGCCTAAAGAAGTTGACCAACCTGGCCTCTCTGGAGCTGACAGGATGCGAGCTGGAGCGCATCCCCAGTGCGGTCTTCAGCCTGTCAAGCCTTCAGGAACTGGACCTGAAGGAAAACAAGCTGACGACAGTAGAGGAGATCCTGAGTCTACAACATTGCCGGCGCCTGGTAACTCTTCGTCTCTGGCACAACGGCATCACCTACATCCCTGAGCACATTGCTAAGCTGAAGTCCTTAGAGACGCTGAACGTCAGTTGGAACAAGCTCCGGAAACTTCCGTCACGTCTCTTCTACTGCACCAAGCTCCGGCACTTGAACCTGTCCCACAACCAGCTCACGTCGCTACCAGCCGAGGTAGGGATACTCCAGAGTCTCCAGTTCTTCTCAGCAGCCTTTAACTCCCTGGAACAGCTGCCGGAGGAGCTGTTCTCCTGCAAGAGGCTCAAGACCCTGGCGTTGGGAAACAACTGCCTGCTCTCGCTTAGCCCCAGGGTGGCTAACTTGGCCCAGCTAGTGCGCCTGGAGCTCAAGGGGAACAGACTAGACTCTCTACCTCCTGAGATAGGGGACTGTCCCCTGTTGAAGACCAGTAATCTTGTGGTAGAGGACAACCTGCTGGATCTACTGCCGTCTGATGTACGGAGCAGGATGAAAGACAGTTGAGAGACACTTACTTTGCTTACTTTAAAGGGCTTTTTACTCCTGCTGGTGCATAGGCTGCTGACAACAATTGAGAGATAGGATAAAGGGTCAGGTTTGGTGACACTTGATTGGTCAGAGCTGTCAGCTCCGTGGGAAAGGATTGGACCTCTGAGTGGGTTTGCAGTTGTGAGGACATGAGGGATTCACTTTGTTAAAGGCAAATAAGAGCCTGAAAGTACGAGGGGACAAGTAAGGTCGGAACTATGGACATACCGTAGCATATAAGGTTCAAGAAAGGACTTTTTGGAGGGACATACAGTATAGCAATAGAATAATTAGCAAATATAATATATTTTGGTCAAATCATCTTCAAATCATGTTCACCTACTTATTGCCATGACTATACTTTTTAATATGTTTTTTAATACAAAGATGTCTATCAAATTGTCCTTGATGAAATGTCATCCTTAAAGCGTATGTCATATGATGATTCTCTTTTTTTATTTAACTTGCTGGTGGCTTGGACATCGTTGCTCATGAAGGCTGTCTTGCAGGCTTGTTAAGGGCACTATTCAATCTGTATCACTGAAGTGTATTGCACACTAGAAATACTGGTAAGGTTATTCCCGATTGAGCTGACCAATGCAAAGTTTACCGTGAATGCAGCCTCCACTAACTCTGAATTTCCATGATATGGATTGATTAGAGCCTTAAGTTTACAGAGAAAAACTGGCAAAGTGAGTTACTGTTTTATGCCATAGAAAGGATGGAGGGTGATATGAACGCACATGATACAAGGTAGTGGGAGGAAAACATCTAAGTATCAGTTTCTCTCTTCTCAAAGATTATACCTCTCTTGTTCAATTTATTTACCTGCTAGATCAAATCAAATCAAATCAAATTTATTTATATAGCCCTTCGTACATCAGCTGATATCTCAAAGTGCTGTACAGAAACCCAGCCTAAAACCCCAAACAGCAAGCAATGCAGGTGTAGAAGCACGGTGGCTAGGAAAAACTCCCTAGAAAGGCCAAAACCTAGGAAGAAACCTAGAGAGGAACCAGGCTATGAGGGGTGGCCAGTCCTCTTCTGGCTGTGCCGGGTGGAGATTATAACAGAACATGGCCAAGATGTTCAAATGTTCATAAATGACCAGCATGGTCAAATAATAATAATCACAGTAGTTGTCGAGGGTGCAGCAAGTCAGCACCTCAGGAGTACTATTTTCTGTAGTAGATTAGTTGTGTCCGACTAGAGGAATCATATATTTCTGAGATCTCTAAAGAGAGAACTTCAGTTGCATCCAGCCAGAGGGTAAAAGGGATGGGGATCCTGTATCCTGTTCAACTGGTTGTTTCATGCAGCACAAAGGGTTTTTGTATCACTGTCATGGAGATGTGACAAACGCAGAGTGAAATCTTTTCAATGCCGGTGTCTTGGGAGTTTGACCTTTTCCCACATCAACTGAGTGACTTGGAGAGTAACTCATTGAATGAATGTTTTTCATTGTGTTTTATGCATATCAGTTGAAACTAGATGGAGGCCAATTCAACTAGCTAATCATATACAGTAATACTGTAGGCTTCATTATGATACACTGCAGTACATTCACAAAGTGAAACGTGTTATTTTACAATGTAGTGCACCACAACAACACAATGATGACACTGGTAGGCAATGCAGAAATGTATTTCACAACGTTTTTACAATGCACCTGTAATGAGTGAATGACGTGGACCCAAGTGAAGCTTCCTTTTTCCTTTGTTGTTGTCATCCCTTGTGGTTTTGACTACATTTTCAGCATGTGAGTCACACAACCAATGTTAAGAAATAAATGAGGGCTGAATCTAAGGTCAGCACTATAAAGGGTTGTACACAGTACTATACTGTAGTAACACTGTAGCAGTATGAGGAGTCAGCTGACAGTACTATACTGTAGTAATACTGTAGCAGTATGAGGAGTCAGCTGACAGTACTATACTGTAGTAACACTGTAGCAGTATGAGGAGTCAGCTGACAGTACTATACTGTAGTAATACTGTAGCAGTATGAGGAGTCAGCTGACAGTACTATACTGTAGTAATACTGTAGCAGAATGAGGACTCAGCTGACAGTACTATACTGTAGTAATACTGTAGCAGAATGAGGACCCAGCTGACAGTACTATACTCTAGTAATACTGTAGCAGTATGAGGAGTCAGCTGACAGTACTATACTGTAGTAATACTGTAGCAGTATGAGGACTCAGCTGACAGTACAATACTCTAGTAATACTGTAGCAGTATGAGGAGTCAGCTGACAGTACTATACTGTAGTAATACTGTAGCAGAATGAGGACTCAGCTGACAGTACTATACTGTAGTAATACTGTAGCAGAATGAGGACTCAGCTGACAGTACTATACTGTAGTAATACTGTAGCAGTATGAGGAGTCAGCTGACAGTACTATACTGTAGTGATACTGTAGCAGTATGAGGAGTCAGCTGACAGTACTATACTGTAGTAATACTGTAGCAGAATGAGGACTCAGCTGACAGTACTATACTGTAGTAATACTGTAGCAGAATGAGGACTCAGCTGACAGTACTATACTGTAGTAATACTGTAGCAGTATGAGGAGTCAGCTGACAGTACTATACTGTAGTAATATTTTATCAGTATGAGGAGTCAGCTGACAGTACTATACTGTAGTAATACTGTAGCAGTATGAGGACTCAGCTGACAGTACTATACTGTAGTAATATTGTATCAGTATGAGGAGTCAGCTGACAGTACTATACTGTAGTAATACTGTAGCAGTATGAGGAGTCAGCTGACAGTACTATACTGTAGTAAGGAGTCAGCTGACAGTACTATACTGTAGTAATACTGTAGCAGTATGAGGAGTCAGCTGACAGTACTATACTGTAGTAATACTGTAGCAGTGTAAGGAGTCAGCTGACAGTACTATAATGTAGTAATACTGTAGCAATATGAGAACTCAGCTCTTTCAACAGGTTGTATACTTTACAGTATTACACTATAGTGATAGTACTAGAAGGCAGGGATGTAGTCAAGTCACTAAACCTTGACTGCAAGTTCTTTATACTTGAGTCACAAGTTGAGTCACGAGTTGAGTCACGAGTCCCTTGGTAGTGCTAAAAGCTGCGGTTCAAAAAAAATTTAAATGTCAAATCTGTTAATATGTTGCACATTGTAAGGATAACTAGATAACACAGCTCTCTAACATTTGCTGTTGTAGCTAGTACAGTATGTTCAATTAGAGGTTTTCTGACAGTCACTACTGGTTGAGTCCAAGTCCAAGTCCAATTCCCCACTGGTTGAGTCCAAGTCGAGTCACAGTCCTAGACTGGAGTACTACAACACTGCTAGGAGGTATCAGGGGCCAGTTTAGAACACACAGACATGTACAAAAGGCATCAGGCCATTGATCTGATTATTTACAGATGCAAGTTACTGCACAATGCCTCAATGGACTAGGTCAGACACAGCCATGTTAACACACAAACACCAAAGCGTTCCTGTTGTCAGTGTGTTGTGTTTCTCCTCCTGTAGAAGGAGCCCAGTCATGCCCTGCCTTTTGTCTCCATAACAAGCGTTCATATCAGCCAAGCCAGGAACATACATACCTCAGTAATACCTAATCACACAGGCCAGCCCACACACTCACAATCACAGACAAGGCCAATGGGGGGAAACTGCACTTCCCTGTTCGTGCTGGAGCTACAGTAGGGGAGTAGGCTAGGTTAGAAGGTGGGGGAGTGGATAGAGAGATAGAGAGAGAGCAGCCAGTGGAAATTTCCAAAGGTGTGCAGACAGCACTGTTTGTCACACCAGTGTGTCCGTGGTATGCACATGCACACACACACGCGTCCCTCTCTTCTCCGCCAATCATTTCCTTTCCCTTTAGTGTCAGTTAAAGGTTGATCTGGAGTTTGGAAATGACGTCCAGGATTAGTCAGACACAACCCAGTTGAATAACCCCTGAGACAGAGCCATAGACAAGCCCGAACGGAGCCCTAACCTCTGGCCTAGACACTCCGCTAGAGCTGATAGAATTCGATAGGTGCACAAAGTATGGTAATTGCTTCTTCTGGCCTTTTAATAGGCTGGGTGGAGTTCTTACCGTATTGTTTACACCTAACAAATCACTATCAGATCTACACAAGAGGGGCTAGGGATTGTTCCTGGAAGGAGTAATAGGTTGGGTGTTGACTCTAAACTGTGCTGCTTAGCAAGTAGAGCACGAGCACAAGTCTCTGAATGCGTATCATGTTATGTTTGTTTCGGTGTGTACCAGCCAACAGGTCTGGCCATCCTAATGCAATATTTACACAAATAGGATGTTGATCTCATCTCCTCTAGGTGAAGATACTTCCTCTATTTGCCTCCCAGCAATATAATTTAATTCCAGCAAACTTGAGAAATGTGTCCCAACTGCGTGATTTAAGTTACTCAGCGTGTTGTATATCTGGGATAGCCTGGTTCCAGATCTGTTTGTGCTGTGTTGTTAATGCCTATGGTCATTGGCGTGATAATGACCATAGGCGTTGGCAAGACGGCACAAACAGATCTGGGACCAGGCTATATCTGGGAGGCAGGAACTGTGTCAATGTTTCCTATCCTAACAGATGTGATAAGCTCATAATGACTCATTATATTACTTCATCATGCATGCTAAATATACAGGAATTGAACCGGTATGATGGAAAGGTCTAGCATGGGTACCAGTCTGTTTATCTAACGTTCCACTCCTTGTTCTCCGTGTCATATGGCAAAGATGTTTAGCATGACAAGGAGTGGCAAGGAGTGGAATGATAGCTAAACCTACTGGTAGCCAGACTAGGAAAGTTCATTGTTATCATAACATTATCATTATGTCACCATACTGCTTAAGCACTATTTCAGCCCCAAATACAGGTTGCCCATAGGCACAGATCTAGGATCAGATTATTTCCCCCCATTGTCAAGAGAACGTTTTGGATGTTTTGTTAGGTGAATTTTGGCTTGTGGCACATATTGTAGGAAAACAACACATCCATTGTGCCAGGCAGTGCCCTTCTATGCCTGGACTTGGGTAAACTGCCTGGACCACTCTTAACCAAACAGGGCCTTCATTCATGCGTCCGTGCGTATATGTCCAGATATCTGCCGTTACCTTTGTGTTTTCTCTGTGTAGTACATTCCATTGTGGAGTCATTAGAAATGTCCTTGTTGACTCACCTTGGAGTTAACACTCATGAGTGCAAAACAGAATACAATGGACAATGTTACCTCAGGTAAAGTACTCGATCTAGAAGTGTACTCTATCTCTGTAGCCACATTCACACTGCACTTAGCCCAGGGCTAACAGCCTCCTTAGCCCAGAGTTAAGAGAATGCCGTGTCAAAAGGCCTCATGTAAGATTTTTTAGAAATGCCAATACAATAGATTAATAACACAACTGATTGGGTTTACAATACAAAGGTATGACAGTCACGAAGAGAAGACTCTTAAGCCTTAAAATATTTTCTGTCCATAATCATATGAATTTGTGAAGGTTCTTGAAATTGCATGAAACCACCACATTGTGATCTCAAAAGTGTTATGAGGACACCTGCACCTAGTCAGGTTTGCCCGTAGAGATAGAGAAGACTCGTGGATATAACTCGTTTCAGCATGAACATTGCCATTGAGGGCTCCCACCATTTTAAAGAAGTCAACTGGGTGGGGATTCCTATGGGTTGTAGCTTCAATAGCGCTGCCACAGGTAGCCTAGTGGTTAGAGCGTTGGGCCAGTAACCGGAAGATTGCTGGATCGAATCCGCAAGCTGACAAGGTAAAAATCTGTCATTCATTAACCCACTGTTCCCCGGGTGCCGTGGATGTCGATTACACCTCTCTGATTCAGAGGGGTTGGGTTAAATGCGTTAGACACATTTTAGTTGAATACATTCAGTTGGACAACGGACTAGGTACCCTCCTTTCCCTATCACAGACGCTATAATGGCACAGATCTAAAGATAAGTCCTCTATCTCTATGGGTTTGCCTCCCTTCTTGGCTCCTCAACTCTAGTTAGTGACCTCCTGTGGCCACAATAGAGAACTGCACTTGTCATCAAAATCCTTGTATATGGACTTCATGGGTGTAATAATATAGAAGATTCTTTTGATCAAGATTCTGAATTTTAATAGTCAGACATACTTCTAAATGTATAACCTGTTATTGCTATTTTACCAACAGTAACTCTTTAGCCAAGTCCCATAGAATAGAAGCAAAAAAGAAAAAGGTCAAGTTAAACACTTTATTTTGTGCTTCAGTCTTCCAAGAAGGAATGAATACTTCATTTTCAATAGTATTTGTATATAAATAACATCTCAAAAAAACAAAACCGACAATAAATGTAGCTATTTACAAAAGTTCATAAGAATATTTTCAATAAATAAATACATGTAAAATTCCCAAAAATTCTAAATATGCCTAATAAAAGACAAGTTTTCAAAGATAAACACAACTACCATGCGATGCAGTCATCATGGGGTACACCATGTCAAGTCAAAATATCAAAGTTTGAAAAAAATCACAAACAGTTCAATTTCCTTCACAATGAGGAATAATAATGCAATATAAGTCATCACAAACACTCAATAATAAAGCCATGTACAAGTGTGCACTCCTGAATCAAAGGGGGGGGGGGGAAGAGGTCAAATTTACCATCAAAAGGTGCTTTGCTCTGTGCAAAAATGGTGTCCAAATAATGTCCACCATACTTATTCTTCCATAAGCTGCCAAAACAGGACGGTAAACACAAGTCAACCTCGACCAGTTACTAAAAATCATACTTTACAAAGTAAAGTTTACATCAATGAATTCAAGTCACCAGGTTTTGAGAGGAGAGTGTAGGTAAGGTAGGTGTAGAAGGGGAGTCTATGCATCATCCAATTTGGCATAGAGAGGGGGGTTGGTGGTAGAGTCCATCTAACTCCTAAAGAGGGAGAGGTGGGGAGTGAGAGAACACTTTAGACTCCAGCTGTCTCTCTAAAAGCTCCACCACGTCCGGTGTACATGACGATGAGGCTCGAGCGAGGTCCACCGCTGTCTCTCCACTGGCGTTGGGGTGTTTCAGGTTGGAGAGTGGTGCAAGGAACTCAATGACGTCCCGGTAGCCCTCTCGGACAGCGATGTGGATGGGTAGGGTGCCGGTGTGGTCTGGCCTGTTGACTGACGCGCCGAACTCCACCAGAGCCCGGAGTGTGTCCACGAAGCCAGTGCGTGCCGCATCATGTGCCGGTGAGACTCCTCGCCGGTCTGTGATGTTTGGGTCGGCTCCGTGCTCCAACAGTAAGCTGGCCACGTTGGAGTTGCCCATCATCATCACCTAGGGAGAACAGAAGGAGACTTGATGTTAGAGGGCGTTACCAAATGTTATTCATCACATGATGCAGTGTTTGACAGGCCTAGTGGGAGAGAGTTCATGGGATTGTAACAATTTAATTTTATGTAGGGTAATTATAAAGGATATAGGTAGCTAGGTTAGGTACATTTGTCAGAATTGTTGTCCAACACTTTAGCTATTAATGAGCAATAGACAAGGTTGTTACTTGATGCTTCAAAGAAAATAGTTTAACTCTGGTTTTCACTGTATTTCATTCAAACAAGGTATAAGAAACCATTCTGAGGAAGCAACCATGGGCTGACAGATCTGTTGTTGTCTCCCTCTCCCACCCACACAGACTTAGTTAGCTACCTATATTACATTCAAAGCCAACACAGTTTGAGTCGTAATATTACAGGCCAGGACACAATGAAAGTTCAATGAGGAAGTTGGTTACCTGGAGAGCGGTCTTGCCAAATTGATTGACAGTGTCGGGGTGCACTCTGCATTCCGGCCCTAGCATCCTCCTGACCTCGTCCGTATTTCCCTTGGCTGCGGCAGCGGTCAGGCTCTTGGCCGCATCACTCTGACTCAGGACCATTGTGGACGGATTTCTATATTTTCTCCCTAAAATATGAATAGAAGAAATAGCTAGCTGAGTAGCTACCCAGTATCTAATTGTAATCAACTGTTATAGTCTAGCTACGCTAGCCAGTTCGTCTCGTTAGCTAGCTCACTATCATTTATCCCCAACCAGCAAACGTTAACAAGCTAGTTGCGAGTAGTTCAACCAACACATTATAGTGAGAACAAAATGCATATATATATATATATATATTACACACACTTCACAAAGTTATTTCTTAGAAATTGTGGAGCCCAATTCTAGCTAGTAGCGCAGGATAATAATGCTAGCTAGTAGCTAGCAGTCTCAAAGGGGATATCAAAACTCATATGAAAAGGTAGTTAGTTACCTTGTCTGTTTTGAAAAGATCCCGACCGTTACTGGCTCTTCTTTTCTGTCCTTTTTCCGAGATACTTTTGAAATAAATCACAGCAGGTAAATGTTGAATAACTTTGAAGGCTGCAGGACCTTTAATTTGCGCGCTGAGAACTACGCTACCGTTTACCCAACCAACATTTACAAACATTGGACAGAACGTATCTCGACCAATCAGCGCGTTGAATGGCGAGGTGGGTGGAGTAATGACTTGGTTGCCACCATACAGTCACTGGTTGCTACAGTATCACTGTGGTAACAGTTGAGTCGACCAATGAGAAGCCATAGCGTAGAAGGCGGGCAATTTTGCGGACGTTGATTTCTTCAAAGTACATTCATTCATATTTCTAAAATGTTATAGTAAATCTCCAAAGTCAGAAATTTGATAGTAAGTCTCCAAAGTCATGTAGAAAAAAAGGCGGGTTATTGAAGAAAAATGCGCCAATGGGTGTGAAAAACGTTTGATATGTGATTTTATATACTTTCTGGCTAAAATAGCAGCTAGCATTTTGGATGATATAAAACAATACATTCATAGCTAAAATGTTTTGTTCATTAAATGTAATAATACACAAGAAAAACACCCCCATAAAAGGTATTTCAAGGCTATAGTTTAATATAAACATTTAACAATCTAAGAGACAGTGAGTAAAGCAATTAAAATCTCAAATTACATTGCATGAAATAAAAATACAAGTCACAAACAATTTTATACAGTAACATTATTAAGTAGAGCATTTCAATGAAATTCAAAGACATTTTCCTTTTTTTAGTGTGCAATTAAATTGAACAATGATCTCTGGAAGCAAAGGAAGAAGTTAACCACCATGGTTTAGAAGTTACTCCGTAGTTGGTAATCTAAATGAAAGAAAATATAACAATAAAAATACTATAGGATAAATACTAGTTCTACTTTTAAAAAGTAAAAATATTTTTTTTCTTAAATTTCTCTCTCTCTATGACTAAATGATGAGTCTCTTTTTGCTATACATGAGTAAGCTATATCTAAAGAGCATGGCAGTCCTACCTCCACTCTGTGTGATGTATCTGACCCAGGGCAAGGCCTGGTAACCACTCTTCTCTATAATTTTCATGTACCGCACCTTGAGGCACACAGAGTGACAGAGGAGAGAGATCAGTGTAACTTGATATCATGGACCATTTGTTTTGCCTAACCAAATGAGGCACTTGTAGCCTATGCTAGTTTATGCTAAGTAAGTTACCACTTTGGTTCCGCATAAGCTTGTTTTCAAAGGTCAATACAGTATACTCACATGCGCGAGCACACACACACAGCTCACCTGTATCCCTGACACTGTGAAGTATGGAATCTCAAAGTTGACAGTGATGGGAGGTTTGCCCTCCATCTCATCATTCTCCACACTGGGCAGGCCAAAGCTGGCCCGCATCAGAAACTCCTTACCGCCCTGGAGACAGACAGAGAGAGAGAGAAAAAGAAAGAGAGAGGGGGGCGGAGAGATACAGAGATAAAAATTACAGAAAGAGTGAGATGGTTCATATAGGGCCCTGAGTTTTTCGTTCTGATGATGTGTCCTGACCAGAAAAAGAGGCTGGAGTTTTTCCAGGTCAGGAGCCTTAATGTTCTAAATTTTAGGGTACATTATAGACCCATTTCCCGGCCGACGGCCACATCATGAAAAGTTGCACACAGTTCAGAATCATAAAGGGGTTTATTTACATGGGAGTGGGATACAGAATCCTCTGGCTTCAAATGCAGCGTGTGCAATTAATCAGATGGTTATCGTCTACAACATTGTCATCAGAGGATTGATTACCTAGCAAGTTAGCAAGCCAGTGAGGCAAGGTAAAATACCACAACTAGGGCTAGATAAAGCCAGGAGAATAATATACTTGTTGAACATAGCTATAGCCATCAGTCTTATGTGTTTTCATGGTCATCACTCTCTCACTGTTAAGTTTGTCAAGGTCCCGACATCAGGGTTAGCTATCCTGCTACAGAGCTTTTTGTTGCGAAGATGCGCACGCTTCCCTCGAACGGGACGTTTGCTTGTAAACAAAAAAAATGGCTCTATATATTTGGCCTCGAGTTTTGTCAACAGGGAAGAACGGCTGGAGACAGAAGTGCTGCTTGGATGAAGCACTTACAGGGAAGGACTTGATAGTCCACACAGCCAGGTTCTTCTCAGGGACGTATTTAGCGTGGCCCGTACTGGTCTTAAACTTGGGGGAGTCAGCGTCACTGGGGACGGGAACCCGCACCTCCACGTTGTTGGCTACTGACTGCTTCTTGAACTGACCTTTAGCCTATGGAAATAGAGAAAGGCAACTGTAGCATAGGACAATGCATAGATTCATACACTGAGTGTTACTATATAACACTACCTTAACCATGATCTCAACTCGACTGTGAGAGAACTTCTCGATGACAGACTCAATCCATATCAGAGGCTTCACCTGTAGGGATACAGAATGTAGTTAGTTCTACCGTCAACTGGAAAGACATGATACTACTTGATCAGTGATGTAGTGGTAGAAAAATAGGTGAATAAACGCTGATCGCCGTTCGCGGTGAGTCAAGTAACACTCCCTTTATTTTCAATGCATTTTTCCCCCAAAAAGTGGCAAAATAAAAAATGGTGCATGAAGTGTTTACCCTCCACTACACACCTGTACTTGATACAGACAGGGCTTTACAGCTCACTCAAGTATTGATTTCAGTACAGTACCGTAACAGTGCAATGGAAGAGTGAAACTGTATGAGGGAGGGATATAGGCTATTAGGGAGGTCATTTACGAGGGACACGTGTACATTTTCAGAGATACAATATGAATTTATTAAGGTAACTCACGTGAGTGTTGATGCGGTAGGACATGAGTTCAGACTCTCCGTCAGGAGGGATGAAGGAGATGGTGCGGTCACTCTCGAAACGGGACAGACGAACACACTGGTGAAACTTAACGTCCTCCATTGTTACAGTCTTCCCCTTGTCTCCTGAACACACACACTCATTTTCATCAACATCAAAAATGCAATTGCATCTGAGAAGCAGTGACTGTGTGGTGTGTGTGTGTGTGTGTGTGTGTGTGTGTGTGTGTGTGTGTGTGTGTGTGTGTGTGTGTGTGTGTGTGTGTGTGTGTGTGTGTGTGTGTGTGCTCACTGCTAGCCTGTGTGTGTATTGTACATACGGCCAGTGAGGGCGAACAGCGCTCGGTCATTGAGTCCCAGTCTCAGCTCAGGCATGCCAGACAGCATGGTCTTCAGCTTGACGGTGCCCACAATGTCACTGCTCATCACACTGCCATTGGCATTCACCTGGGGTCAACGCATGACACAGGGGTTAACCTCTGATGGAGACTTTTTATACAGTAGCTAGTTGATTTATTGAGAGAATGCTCAGTCAATTAAAGATCAAATCCACATTAGGGGAAACAGCATCAGTGTTCACTCCAGCATCTTCAGCATTGTTTTTGTTTTGTTGAGGAGATACGGCGGAGAGGAGCATCCGGCAGTAGGGGAAAACAATCGCAGTAGGCCTACATATTCTGCTGTTCGCGCGTGCAGTGACGTCTGAGGAAAAAAAAACTGTGTTCCTTGTTTCCAGTAACTTCTTTGTTGTTGTTTTATCACAAACAGACGTGGCAGTTCATCCAATTAAGGATTCCAGCTTTAATCAATTAAATAAATCACATTTTCAGAAAGCAAAGGTTATTGGTATTTTCAGTGATCAATATTTTCCTATGGAGATTAAAGCATTATATACACAAAACCAATTATGACAATTATTGATATTGCCCAAACACAAGCAAATTCATTGCCGAATTGCATCAAACCCAACGTCCTTATGGTAAACCACTCACCAGTAAGTTGATGGACTCGATGACATCGATGAAGACCTCATTCTTCTTGTACTTGATGCCCTCTGACCTCCAGGACACAGCGTTGGTGACAGTGGTGGGAACCTTGGTCTTAGCCACCTCCAGCTTGGTGCCCTCCTGTGTGATGTACCTGGAGAGACAGACAGTATGGACATCAGTAGCTTGATCCCAGATCTGTTTTGTATGACAACGAATTACAAGGACCAGGAATTGGCAAGACAGCACAAACAGATCTGGAATCAGGCTAAGTCAAGATAACATTCAATGTACCTGTAGTAGAGACAGACAGTATGGAGATCAGTCTGATTGGACTTTCAGAAGTCCCAAAACTTGTCCTTACTTTATGATGTTGGGTCTAGAACCAGTATCTGTCTATTAAAGCTGCATCTTATAATAATAATAAATATGCCATTTAGCAGATGCTTTTATCCAAAGCGACTTTCAATCATGCGCGCATACATTTTATGTATGGGTGGTCCTGGGAATCGAACTCACTACCCTGGCGTTAGAAGCGCCATACTCAACCATACTCAGTCCGTTCTCTCCATTTACCCAGTACACGTGTATGACTAATTGACTATATTGTAACAGGGAACATGTGTATCAGTGTGTGTTGTGATTGGCAGGCTCCCCCACCGCCTTCCTCTGCAGATCCTTTATGGTCAGCTGACGAATGGACTGAGGTCTGCCAGGGGGCAGAAGAAGCGCATCAAGGACCACAGCAAGACCTTCCTGAAGCGGAGAGCCTGACAACCAACTGCCATACCTGGCGTCCCACCTTCCACCTGGGTGTCACACACCTCCAGGACACAATCCCAGAGAGGAGAATTGAAACGTCTTGCACAACGACACCAGCATGCAGCAGGTACACCCCTCTGAGGTGGAGAATTCACCTGCCCCCCATGTGGCAAACCACGCGGGTCTGGAATTGGCCTGCACAGCCACGGCACTGACGCAACTCCACACAATAACCACAATTGGGAGCAGCGTCATCATCGAAGGACAGCCATAAGCAAGTAAGTAAGTGAGCGGGTGTCACTCACTCCTGCAGGATCTTGCTGTCGGTGGTCTGGGGGAAGCCAAAGTCCATGAGCTCGTCCAGTAGCTCATAGACCACCACAAAGTTGTCCTGTATGCTCTCCTCCTCCAACTCTGTAAAGTACTCTGTGAACACCTGGAAACAACACAACATCGATTGGCAACCTCAGTAATAATATGTGAATTATGATCATGTTTGGAACATGTTATGTCAAATGGGTAGGGAGAAACCAGTAGACACATTATGCAGGTCTTTTGGTAGTGAGAAACACTTCTGACTCAGCCATTGGGGTGAAAATGACAGCAATGGAGTTGTTAAGACAGCACAGACAGACCTCTGACTCACCTCAACCACTTTATAGAGGAAGGCATAGACCAGAGAGGCGTTGGAGTTCTTGTTGGTAGTGGCCACCACTGTTAGAGCGTCAAGGTAGATAGAACACACAGGCCTATTCTAAGGTCCTAGAGTAATATGTTTAAAAAGTTCATTATCATCTTTACTCTAGGGAAAAATACATATTTGTCTTTGTGTAGGTTTGACTAGCATCGCATTAGTAAAGCTAACATTATTTATACAGGCTACAAAATGGTAATGATTAACTTTTAGCTGGCTAGCGACTAAAATCATTATAAGGATACAGTACAGGTTGGTGTGCTTGATCCACAGGAAGTGAACATTGCCGTGCGACATGATTGGACAGGTAAGCCCCTCCTCTTCCTGTGTCATGAGCAAAGGCAGGAAATGGTCAATCTCAGCCATGTCCACGTCACCCTTGTAGTTCCGACATATGAGCACCTGCAGGGTAAGAGGGGAAATTAATAGGGAAAGAAAAACAATAAACTATATGGGTCAAAGGTCACCCTTAAGGCACCTGAGTTTTTCCTAACCATGTGACGTGATTTAAAAAACTCATGGTCCTACTAGAGGTCAATGGGTGAGAGAGGTAATGAGGTAATGTAACAAAGGTCAATGGGTGAGAGAGGTGATGAGGTAATGTAACGTAGAGGTCAACGGGTGAGAGAGGTGATGAGGTAATGTAACGTAGAGGTCAACAGGTGAGAGAGGTGATGAGATAATGTAACGTAGAGGTCAATGGGTGAGAGAGGTGATGAGGTAATGTAACGTAGAGGTCAACGGGTGAGAGAGGTGATGAGGTAATGTAACAGAGCAGATATGGGAACAGTAGAACTAGAGATCATCATTCCAGCAGCCTTCTGGATGTGTCAGGCGAAGAGGTCTCATAAACGTTACACAATATTTCATGTTGAGTCCTGTACATGTTCCATCTCTAAGGATTGGTAAATGAAGGAAGAACATAAGGGCTTGACAACTCTTTGCCTTGACAAGAGATCAGATGGCTGAGATTGGGCTCCAGAGCTACACCTGTCACTCAGTCAAGATGTTGCAGTGCCAACAAAGTCTAGGTGTACAGTAGTACGGTGGTTATTGTGGCTTGTCAGTTGTTGTGTCAGCCTAGGCCAGGGGTTCGGCAACAGGCGGCCCAAAACCGTCCCAAGTGATATTTTTTTTTGTAAAATCAACATATAATATATCTTTTTTAGGATTTTAGTTTTTGTTAAAAAAAAGGACTAAAATCAACAAGAATTCAGCTAAAATTGAGTTTACTTTAATGATCATGTCTCAATGTAATCAAGGTATGAAATTATTATTTTCAAATATGTCTTTTTGGCTTAGTTGTGGTCAATTTGCAGTGTACAAATTATTATAATGATGTTCTGGCCCCTCGACCATAATCGTCCGGCTGCTGCATATAGTTGCCTAGGCCTACTAATTTGCATGTAGCCTAATACAACCTCTTGCTGTTGTGCCACCTGAAACCATGTCCTCTTTCCCCTCCCATGACTTCTAGGTCTATTGTCCTCCCATGACTTCTAGGCCTATTGTCCTCCCATGGCTTCTAGGCCTATTGTCCTCCCATGACTTCTAGGCCTATTGTCCTCCCATGACTTCTAGGCCTATTGTCCTCCCATGACTTCTAGGCCTATTGTCCTCCCATGGCTTCTAGGCCTATTGTCCTCCCATGACTTCTAGGCCTATTGTCCTCCCATGACTTCTAGGCCTATTGTCCTCCCATGACTTCTAGGCCTATTGTCCTCCCATGACTTCTAGGTCTATTGTCCTCCCATGACTTCTAGGTCTATTGTCCTCCCATGACTTCTAGGCCTATTGTCCTCCCATGACTTCTAGGCCTATTGTCCTCCCATGACTTCTAGGCCTATTGTCCTCCCATGACATCTAGGCCTATTGTCCTCCCATGACTTCTAGGCCTATTGTCCTCCCATGACTTCTAGGCCTATTG
This sequence comes from Salvelinus namaycush, assembly GCF_016432855.1. NCBI lineage: Eukaryota > Metazoa > Chordata > Actinopteri > Salmoniformes > Salmonidae > Salvelinus > Salvelinus namaycush. Next base: position 5,161,659 of record NC_052345.1, read on the forward strand.
TCCTCCCATGACTTCTAGGCCTATTGTCCTCCCATGACTTCTAGGCCTATTGTCCTCCCATGACTTCTAGGCCTATTGTCCTCCCATGACTTCTAGGCCTATTGTCCTCCCATGACTTCTAGGCCTATTGTCCTCCCATGACTTCTAGGCCTATTGTCCTCCCATGACTTCTAGGTCTATTGTCCTCCCATGACTTCTAGGTCTATTGTCCTCCCATGACTTCTAGGTCTATTGTCCTCCCATGACTTCTAGGTCTATTGTCCTCCCATGACTTCTAGGCCTATTGTCCTCCCATGACTTCTAGGCCTATTGTCCTCCCATGACTTCTAGGTCTATTGTCCTCCCATGACTTCTAGGCCTATTGTCCTCCCATGACTTCTAGGCCTATTGTCCTCCCATGACTTCTAGGCCTATTGTCCTCCCATGACTTCTAGGCCTATTGTCCTCCCATGACTTCTAGGCCTATTGTCCTCCCATGACTTCTAGGCCTATTGTCCTCCCATGACTTCTAGGCCTATTGTCCTCCCATGACTTCTAGGTCTATTGTCCTCCCATGACTTCTAGGCCTATTGTCCTCCCATGACTTCTAGGCCTATTGTCCTCCCATGACTTCTAGGCCTATTGTCCTCCCATGACTTCTAGGCCTATTGTCCTCCCATGACTTCTAGGCCTATTGTCCTCCCATGACTTCTAGGCCTATTGTAGAGGGATGGAATATTTTTATCAAATTACACCTCTAGCTGTGAGAGATTCAGGCTATACTGGTTGTGGTCAATGTTTGTTAGTGGATAAGAAACCTGAATTGAGCATTCTCTTCTGTTTACAACAGGAATTACTGTGTTGTCTGCCCAACCAAATGTGATTTATAATGTGTTAATCTTTGCACTATCCTTCTACAATGTACACAAGATGACAAGTGCCAGGCAACTTTGACTCACTTACTATATTCACTTTCATGTTTGGAAATGATATGTAATTATTTTGTCATAGCCTTTTTCATAACACCTGGTATAAGAATTTGTCAAGTCTAAAAAGGATGCAGCCACTGGCCTTATGACCTGTTTCTATCCACTTGTGTCCCGGAAGTGACTTGTGCAAGGCTTGAATGGAAATGTCACAGGCAACGAATTAATCTTTAACGAGGCTATCTATTAATGTTTAATGGCAAGAGCAAACGTTGAACAAACTCGATTTCAATCACAAACAAACGCGAGTTAAGGTCAAGTCAAGCTAAAACTGACATTGTTTATAACGTTATCAATGGCAACAATCAAAATGAGAAGTGATCTTACCTTTCCTTTCAAGTCCAGAACGAAGACAGCGGAGGCAGACATTATCAGCACCAAATGAATCACTCCGCAAGTATTTCAACCACTACAAGCTTGTCCGCTTAAATTCAAGTTAACCTTTTAAGCGTTTCCTTTCGCCAGTAAAGTAGTCTAAATGGGTATAAATGTACTCATGGCTTCCACGGTTCCTCTTCTTGAAGGGACACGTCAGATCTGACGTCACGGGCCTCCAGGTAAAACATTAACAACATCGCACTCACCTGTATGGAAAAAAAGAGGCCTGGACGCACTGCTCGATTATTTCGCGAGATGGCGCAAGAGATCCAGAAATGCAAGTATGAACTTTTAGCGCAATACTCACGACTTCCACAAGAGGGGAGACGTACATTAGAAAAGTAACGATTACAAAAAAACACCTATCGATTCTGTACCATACAGCACAGGAGGCTGGTGGCACCTTAATTGGAAAGGACAGGCTCGAGGTAATGGTTGGAGTTGTATAAGTGGAATGGTATCAAATACATCAAACACATGGTTTCCATCTGTTTGATGCCATTCCATTCGCTCCGTTCAAGACATTATTATGAGCCGTCCTCCCCTCAGCAGCCTCCACTGCCATACAGTCTATAGACTCTATGGTCTGTAGGCCTGGCCTGCTGATAACAGTTTCATGTGATCTTGAAATATTTTATATTTTTTTATTTTCTGCTTCACATATCTAGAATTTACTTTAGATGGCTGGAGCTTTTCCCAACTAGATTTATTTTGACCTGGTGACCTTGACTTTTAACAGGCATTATGTCTGTCAAGATGTTTTGTTAGTTAATGCAGTGATATTTATTGCTCTGACGTCACTTTTGGAACCTTGCAAAGAACTGGCTAACAACAAACTCACATGTTTCTCCTCAAAGTCAAACCCACCCAAAAGGATCTGACACTTTACTATTTCATTACAAAACCCCAGGCCTTTCAGCGTTTTCTGGTCTCTTTATCTTGACATCTTTACAAAGGCCTATAAGGAGTTGTCTAGACCTGGGTTCAAATAGTATTCATCTTTTTATATATATATATATATATGTGTGTGTGTGTGTGTGTGTGTGTGTGTGTGTGTGTGTGTGTGTGTGTGTGTGTGTGTGTGTACTTTGATTGTGCCTGCATAAAGTGTGTGAGTGTTTGATTGTGACTGCATAAAGATGACAGATGGTCAGAATTAGTTTGGACTTTTGGGACTATTCTATTGGATCTATTCACTGTGCCAGTCAAGCTCAATCAAGCCCAGCTAAAGTAATTGAATACTACTTGAACCCAGGTCTGGATTTGTCTTGTGCAATCCCTTTACAGCTTCTTAATCTGTTATAACCCTTACTTTACATGTATGGTGCCTCTACTCGCCTCCTTCCCCATTGGGGCCTCAGTCCCTCTGTAGGCGGCTTTGTGCCCTACATCTCCCTTCCTCTCTCTTCCTCTCCTCTCTGTACATTCCTCTTGCTTTTATCACGCTATAGGAAAGCTGTGTGTGTGTGTGTGTATTTAGGCTATAGGAAGGCCATGGCCAACAACAGACTTCCATGTAGGAGTTGTGTATGTTATGGGAGGGTTGGGACATGTGTCAATCTTAGTCAATTTATTGCTCATTTTGTCCAAAAGCTTTGTTTGCACCAGCTTAAAGTAGCCATTTCCAACCCACAGATAGGAGAATTTGTAGACCTATTTGAGCTGTAAACTAGACAGCAACGCCTTAGTGAAACACACATGCTACATTCACAAAGGCTGTGGCCTATCTATAAAATAATAAAGGGTCAGATGTGGGCCAATGGGTGACATGCAAACTAAGGAATGCTCTGTGTATTTTTCAGACACACACATTGTTTGTTTTAGTCAGTTAGTGCAGGCCTACTGCCAACTTTTCTAGTCACCCTTAACTTTACCTGTTTTTGGACAAAATGTGTCTAAAACAGGTAACGTTAAGGGTGACTAGTAAAGATGGCAGTTTATCCAAATCAAAGTTTAGCATCCTCCACCAATGTTTGATTTTAAACTTTAAAAACTCATCCCCACACTCCAAATCAATTATGGACTACAGGAAGAGAGGGAGAGCTGTGAAAAATGTAAACATCAACATTAAATCCCACTATTCTTAGTCGGACCTCTTCTTCCTCCCCTGTTGTGGTGGCCTGGATGTGAAGCCAGAAGGAAAGGCCATCACCGCTGCAGCCTTAGGATGTGTCTCAAATGGCACCCTATTCCGTACATTGTGCACTACTTGTCAAAAGTAGTGCACTATATAGGGAATAGGGTGCCATTTGAGATGCAGATTTGACTGACTGCAGTAGCCTTCCCATATTCCCCATATGGGGTACTTGGAGGTCCAACAATAACATATGGAAGCGCTTTGTAGGTCAGACAGACTCCAAGGGTAACAAATGGCTTGTAGGTCAGACAGACTCCAAGGGAAACAAATGACTTGTAGGTCAGACAGACTCCAAGGGAAACAAATGACTTGTAGGTCAGACAGACTCCAAGGGAAACAAATGACTTGTAGGTCAGACAGACTCCAAGGGAAACACATGACTTGTAGGTCAGACAGACTCCAAGGGAAACAAATGACTTGTAGGTCAGACAGACTCCAAGGGAAACAAATGACTTGTAGGCCAGACAGACTCCAAGGGAAACAAATGACTTGTAGGTCAGAGACTCCAAGGGAAACAAATGGCTTGTAGGTCAGAGACTCCAAGGGAAACAAATGACTTGTAGGTCAGACAGACTCCAAGGGAAACAAATGACTTGTAGGCCAGACAGACTCCAAGGGAAACAAATGACTTGTAGGTCAGAGACTCCAAGGGAAACAAATGACTTGTAGGCCAGACAGACTCCAAGGGAAACAAATGACTTGTAGGTCAGACAGACTCCAAGGGAAACAAATGACTTGTAGGCCAGACAGACTCCAAGGGAAACAAATGGCTTGTAGGTCAGAGACTCCAAGGGAAACAAATGACTTGTAGGTCAGACAGACTCCAAGGGAAACAAATGACTTGTAGGTCAGACAGACTCCAAGGGAAACAAATGACTTGTAGGTCAGACAGACTCCAAGGGAAACAAATGACTTGTAGGTCAGAGACTCCAAGGGAAACACATGACTTGTAGGTCAGACAGACTCCAAGGGAAACAAATGACTTGTAGGCCAGACAGACTCCAAGGGAAACAAATGGCTTGTAGGTCAGACAGACTCCAAGGGAAACAAATGACTTGTAGGTCAGACAGACTCCAAGGGAAACAAATGGCTTGTAGGTCAGACAGACTCCAAGGGAAACAAATGACTTGTAGGTCAGACAGACTCCAAGGGAAACAAATGACTTGTAGGTCAGACAGACTCCAAGGGAAACAAATGGCTTGTAGGTCAGACAGACTCCAAGGGAAACAAATGGCTTGTAGGTCAGACAGACTCCAAGGGAAACAAATGGCTTGTAGGTCAGAGACTCCAAGGGAAACAAATGGCTTGTAGGTCAGACAGACTCCAAGGGAAACAAATGACTTGTAGGTCAGACAGACTCCAAGGGAAACAAATGGCTTGTAGGTCAGAGACTCCAAGGGAAACAAATGGCTTGTAGGTCAGAGACTCCAAGGGAAACAAATGACTTGTAGGTCAGACAACAAATGACTTGTAGGTCAGACAGACTCCAAGGGAAAGACATGACTTGTAGGTCAGACAGACTCCAAGGGAAACAAATAGCTTGTAGGTCAGACAACAAATGACTTGTAGGTCAGACAGACTCCAAGGGAAACACATGACTTGTAGGTCAGACAGACTCCAAGGGAAACAAATGGCTTGTAGGTCAGACAGACTCCAAGGGAAACAAATGGCTTGTAGGTCAGACAACAAATGACTTGTAGGTCAGACAGACTCCAAGGGAAACAAATGGCTTGTAGGTCAGACAACAAATGACTTGTAGGTCAGACAGACTCCAAGGGAAACAAATGGCTTGTAGGTCAGACAACAAATGACTTGTAGGTCAGACAGACTCCAAGGAAACACATGACTTGTAGGTCAGACAGACTCCAAGGGAAACAAATGACTTGTAGGTCAGACAGACTCCAAGGGAAACAAATGACTTGTAGGTCAGATAGACTCCAAGGGAAACAAATTACTTGTAGGTCAGACAGACTCCAAGGGAAACACATGACTTGTAGGTCAGACAGACTCCAAGGGAAACAAATGACTTGTTGGTCAGACAGACTCCAAAGGAAACAAATGACTTGTAGGTCAGACAGACTCCAAGGGAAACAAATGACTTGTAGGTCAGACAGACTCCAAAGGAAACAAATGACTTGTAGGTCAGATAGACGCCAAGGGAAACAAATTACTTGTAGGTCAGACAGACTCCAAGGGAAACACATGACTTGTAGGTCAGACAGACTCCAAGGGAAACAAATGACTTGTAGGTCAGACAGACTCCAAAGGAAACAAATGACTTGTAGGTCAGACAGACTCCAAGGGAAACAAATGACTTTTCCTCTCCCTCTCTAGGTTTTACTATGTAGTAGGTCAACAAGTTAAACTGTTCAACAGTAGCTTCTTGCTACTATCTATCCCAGGGGTTCTTAAACTTTATCAGCTCAAGACCCAAATGAGAAAATGACCGTGACCCAAATTGCCCTCCAACGACTGATTTTTAAATCTGATTTTAAACCTAACCTTAACCACACTGCTAACCTTATGCCTAACCCTTACCTTAAATTAAGATAAAAAATCAAAAACAAATCCATACATTTTTACGACTTTGCAGCTTGGCCATCTAGTGGGTCGATATGACTGTACATTCTATTGTTCATTCAGTGCACTGCTGAGTGCCATAAAGAGGTAGACATACACAACAGACGACACATTGACGCAACTGCTATTGTCATGACCTAGTTAAGAACACCTGTGCCGGTCAAATCATCTCCCCTTCACATGATGGGTCAAACCATCACAAGCTCAGTTCATTTAACCCTCAGACTTCACCATGGTATGTACAGGCCTGACCGGGGCATATGGAGAAATGTAATGGACCAGCTAAGTGGTGATGCTCTTGACCAGTCTTACTCTCACTCCTACCAATTTTCAACAGTGTAGAGCCACCACTGAAGATATCGATGGTAGAACTACTAGTGACTAGTTGGCCTACGACTAGTTGGCCTATGACTAGTTGGCCTACATGTGTTTGGGTGTGTTTGATTGAGTGCAGCAGTGTGTGTCAAAGTGTATCCTCCCCTGCAGCCTGAGAGGAAACATTGCTCTGGGTAGTGGCTGGAGTCTTTGGGTCTCTGAGACCCAGACCCAGTATTGTTATTGCTTATCACCAGACCAGTACAGCCAGTACCACTCTGTTCTGTTTAGTAAACTGGCTAGTGACCTGTTGTTCCTGTTCCTGAAGTGACTTCCTGTTCGCATGTCACAAGACACTCCCCCTCATAGACTGTCACAGTGGTGTGATGTTCTGACCCCGCCCCTTTGTGACATCGCTGGCCAATGGGAGACGGCGGAATGGCAATATGTAAATAGTCAGGTGAGGTGACAATACAGGAGATAGTGTCTATGAGCCTATCCCCTGGGGACAAACATTGTTTGTCACCTGTGTTTCAGTGTGTATCTTAAAGCCATAGGGGTCTAGCACACTGTGGATCTAGACTCGTTTGAATGGCTATAAAGGGAAAGCTTTGTGCATCTGTCAACAGAGATGCTGATGGAGTGTATGTGGATACAGACCCTGTATAATTTCCATTGCTCTGCACTTTCACATGTTTTACCTGCAGGTGTCACTTTACCCATCATAACACTATTATAGCTTAGCTTCAATACAACATAGTGCATCTAACGAAGGGAGTGAAGGTTAGGCCAAAACCCCAGAATTGCACCCCCAGCTTTGTATTGCAGTTATATGTTGAATTGAAAGATTTATCAGAAGACTGTTGATCTACAGTAAAACTGTACTGAATGTCCCGCTGGGGCCTCCTGGGGCCACCAGTACAAAAATGTATGCAATCACTTGTTATAAGCCACTTTAAGTAAAGGTGTCTGCTAAATGGCATACATTATTATAAATGTTGGCAAACTTTTTGCACATGCATAGGTACCGCTCAAAAACCTGACAGAAATATCACGAGGATGACAAGGTGATCCTATGTATTCTCTATCCATCGGATGTTCCTGGCTGTCTAGGTAGACTCCACGTGTAGACCACTCCTACTAAGGAATGTGGTTGCTAGTTCCTGTCAGATGTTATTCATTGATAGAGAACAGGTCTGTCCTTGAGGAGTGGATAACGACATCACAGCTCATAGACTAATCTACTCATTCACTTCTTGCATAGCTCACCTATATATACTTTATATAAGTAAGCTAAATACCATTCAAATCAAATGTAAACTTTGTAAACAACAGGTGTAGACTAACGGTGAAATGCGTACTCACGAGCCCTTCCCAAAAATGCAGAGAGAGAAATAATAGACAAATAATAACACAAGGAATAAATACACAATGAGTAACGATGACTTGTCTATATACACGGGGTACCAGTACAGAGCCGATGTCTAGGGGTACAAAGTCATTTAGGTAGATAGAGTGCCTTCAGAAGGTATTCACAGCCCTTGACTTTTCCCACATTTTGTTGTGTTACAGCCTGAATTTAAAATGGATTAAATAGTGATTTTTGTGTCACTGGCCTACACGCAACACCACATATTTTAAATGTGGAATTGTTTTCTTTTTCAACATTTTGACAAATGAATAAATAATGAAAAGCTGAAATGTCTTGAGTCATTAAGTATTCAACTCCTTTGTTATGGCAAGCCTAAATAACTTTAGGAGTAAACATTTGCTTTATATGTCACATAATAAGTTGCATGGACTGTGCAATAATAGTGTTGAACATGATTTTTGTATGACTACCTCATCTCTGTACCCCACACATACAATTATCTGTAAGGTCCCTCAGTCGAGCAGTGAATTTCAAACACAGATTCAACCACAAAGACTAGAGGTTTTCTAATCCCCGCAAAGAAGGGCACCTGTTGGTAGATGGGTAAAAAAAACAAAAAACAGACATTGAATATCCCTTTGAGCATGATGATGTTATTAATTACACTTTGGATGGTGTATCAATACACCCAGTCACTACAAATATACAGGCGTCCTTCCGAACTCAGTTGCCACAGAGGAAGGAAACCTCTCAAACTCCAGCCATTACCACGAGCCCATCAACCCCAATTAAGATCCCACCAACCTCTTGTGCATTAAAGCATTTTGTGTAGATTGTTAATTAAAAAAAATTACAATGAAATTAATTTGAATCCCATTTTGTAACACAAAGTGTGAAGAAATCCAAGGGGTCTGAATACTTTTGCAAGGCACTGTATATAGTAAAATGTGATATAATCGCCACACCTTGATGACTTAAAATGGATCATATTGACATACATGTGTCGTATCTTTTGACTATAGTGAGAGGAAACATTGCAACATTGCTATCAGTCAGGGTTAGTACTAGGAGGTACCATGCAGACAAGATTGTGTTAGGGAGTGAGAGAGAGTATTGGGTCAAATGAAACAAATCTCCATCATTTTGACTGCCGTAATGGGATCCAAGCCCTTGGCTTTATCTACAGTACACAGATGCATTCTCTCTTGTGTCTAGGAAGGAGATAAGGGGCTGTATGTACAATGTATCAAATGTCTCAGAGCAGGAGTGCTGTGAATCAATAAGATGGACGGGGGGACCAGTGCCAGTATTCACAAAGAGTCTCAGAGCAGGAGCTGATCAAGGATGAGTTTAGCCTTGTAGAGATGTAATAGGATTAAATTGACAAGAGGGGACCTGATCCTAGAACACCACTCCTACTCTGAGACGCTTGACACATTCGGCCTGGGGTGTTAGAGTTGGGGGTTGATTGATAGACGGTGGTGTCTATTTGAAAGACTGGTATAACTGGACTCTTTTAAGTATCACCTAGCTATGACCAGCCCCTAAAGGGAACATTCTTGTCAAGTACTCTTAATGGTGTGACTTTTGCTTGTCACTCTTGTCAATGGCACTGTCACTGAGTGGTGTGCAGTAACGGTTTGCGGGCAAAATAACTGGGGAAGCCAGAAAAAAGCCATATCACACCCTAAGTGCTGTGATAATTGCGTTGTTTGCTCTATAACCTGTTAGTTCATATGCCTTGCGACCATGGTATATAGGCCTAAAGGCCGAGACAATAAGAAGACACGGTGGCAGAATAAATTCGCAGGTTAATGAGAAGGGTGTGCCTGAAACGATGCACATAACTTTGCAATGTTGGGGTGTATTGGAGAGAGTCTCAGTCTTAAATCATTTCCCACACACAATCTGTGCCTGTATTTAGTTTTCATACTAGTGAGGGCCGAGAATCCACTCTCACATAGGTATGTGGTTGCAAAGGGCATCAGTGTCATAACAGCGCGATTTGCCATGGCAAGAAACTCTGAGCGCAGCCCTATCCAGAAATCTGGCAGTGGCTTCTGATTAAATTACATTTTCACAGAACCGCTTGTTGCAATTTCGATGAGGGTCTCTTGTTCAGTTATCGGTAAGTGGACTGGAGGCAGGGCATGAAAGGGATAACGAATCCAGTTGCTTGTGTCGTCCGTTTCGGGAAAGTACCTGCGTAATTGCACACCCAGCTCACTCAGGTGCTTCGCTATATCACATTTGACATTGTCCGTAAGCTTGAGTTCATTTGCACACAAAAAAATCATACAATGATGGAAAGACCTGTGTGTTGTCCTTGTTAATGCAGACAGAAAAGAGCTCCAACTTCTAAATCATAGTCTCAATTTTGCGGAGAGTCCCTGTAATCCTAGATTCAGGACATTCAGGCGAGCAAAAAAAATCACCCAGATAGGCCAGTCGTGTGAGATACTCGTCATCATGCAAGCGGTCAGACAAGTGAAAATGATGGTCAATAAAGAAAACTTTAAGCTTATCTCTCCAAAAAATGTGTCAATACTTTGCCCCTTGATAACCAACACACTTCTTGTATGTTGTAAAAGCGCTACATGGTCGCTGTCCATATCATTGCATAATGCAGAAAATACACGAGAGTTCAGGGGCCTTGCTTTAACAAAGTGAACCATTTTCACTGTAATGTCCAAAACGTCTTTCAAGCTGTCAGGCATTCCCTTGGCAGCAAGAGCCTCTCGGTGGATGCTGCAGTGTACCCAAGTGGCGTCAAGAGCAACTGCTCGGACGCGCGTTACAACTCCACTATGTCTCTCTGTCATGGCCTTTGCACCATCAGTACAGATACCAACACATCTTGACCACCAAAGTCCATTTGATGTCACAAAGCTGTCCAGTACTTAAAAAATATCCTATCCTGTTGTCCTGGTTTCCAGTGGTTTGCAGAAGAGGATGTCTTCCTCTCTAAACGAAACGGACATATAACAGGAGCTGTGCCAGGCCCGCCACGTCTGTTGACTCATCCAGCTGTAACGCATAGAATTAACTGGCTTGTATGTGAAGCAGTAATTGTTTCAAAACATCTCCTGCCAAGTAACTGATGCGTCGTGAAACAGTGTTGTTTGATGAAGACATTGTCTGTATAGTTTTTTTGGCCTTTTCCATCAGCATTGCCCCAGCCATATCCACGGCAGCAGAAAAAATGAAGTCCTCCACAATAGTTTGGGGCTTGCCTGTCCTAGCCACTCGGTAGCTCAACATATAAGATGCTTCTAGCCCTTTCTTATTAACAGTATCTGTTGCTTTTATACATGTCTTACTACTTAAAAGTCATCTTTATTCTCACTCAAAAAACTCCTGTGGCTTATTTTTCAAATGTTCATGTTTCGTTTCTAAATGTCTGCGCAAGAGTGAAGGTTTCCCACGAGAGAGTAACGGTTAATGTGATTGAATGCTAATTATTTGACTAGGCTACCTGTATTTGACATTGTGTTGTTATTTCTCTGAACACTAGATGGTTTAATTGTATTTTTGGCAGTGAAACGAGGCTACTCAGGCGAGACAAAAACCTTACCCAAATGTATAGCCCCGTTGGAAAATATACATTTACATTTACATTTAAGTCATTTAGCAGACGCTCTTATCCAGAGCGACTTACAAGTTGGTGCATTCACCTTATGATATCCAGTGGAACAACCACTTTACAATAGTGCATCTAACTCTTTTAAGGGGGGGGTTAGAAGGATTACTTTATCCTATCCTAGGTATATAAATGTACTGTTTGAAAATGTGAAGAAAAATAAATAAATAATCATTTTCAAGCAAGTTCATGTTTCCGACATTTTCGGAACACTAAACAACTATTGATTTAGAACCACGGAGAGGTACCGCAAGTCGCTAAGAAAACAGGTGCTGCCTCCACTATTCCAGCACCATTTCAACTTCAATATTTCAACATCATCTAACCACCTATGCTTAGGTGACAACTAAAATATACCAAAAACTTTTAGTCCAATCAATGTAAGCTACAGTAAATATGATGTGGCTGTCCATGGTTCTGATTTCTGTGTGTGTGTGTGTGTGTGTGTGTGTGTGTGTGTGTGTGTGTGTGTGTGTGTGTGTGTGTGTGTGTGTGTGTGTGTGTGTGTGTGTGTGTGCGTTCGTGCAAGTATACTTTTTTTTGACTCACCCTACTTGTAGACAAACGCCAATGCTATCCTCCTCTCTTTCATGTTGACGAAACGGTCTATCACTCTGTCATACAGTACACATATATTTTGTTGTCCTAGCCTACCTAGCTAAAATGCTTGCTCGCTAGCCTAACTTCCTTTCATGGGCAATGATGCGCCAGGCCAGCTAGTTAACATTAACCTACTAGCTACATGTTGAACTTCCATCCTCTCAGGCCAGGGGCACAATGTATGAATTTATGGTGGGATCAGAATCGCAATTATAATAATTTGCCAGTACAGAGAATTAAGTATCCCTATCTCCATCCATGGCTAATTTAGGAAACAGACAATTCTAGCTAGCTAGCCACTGGAGGACAACAACACAACGAGACGCAACAATTCAAGTTGTTTCTGTCAATGACGTACACTCCCGATGAATTTGATAGGAGTGATGCCAAATCCAAACTGGCTTCCCTTGTATTCAATGCTACAGGCGGCAATAATGTCATACCCTTTTGGACCAGACAGCATCAGATAGATGGCCTACACATACAGAGACAGAGGGGCGCTGTTTTGCTCGCTCAGATGCTTTCTCCGGTGACATACATTCAGCCTCTTGCGAATTGAAGGAAAATTATGAAACACAGAGAGACTAAATAAATTATTTGAAAATAAATAAATCATCTGTATACACGGATACACGCCGCTGGTGGTGTGATCTTTGTTTGTTCAATCCCAGCTCCCTCTCTGGTTTAGTTTCCAAGCAAACGTCTCCAGCTGTTAAAGCAATCTTGAACCAAAGACTGTAATGTTGCAGAGTTCTCTTCTGACTTCAATAGAGTGCTATAAGTGTAGATTCTCTTCCCACAACTCACTATTGGTGGTTGATTCCACATCTTAATTCCCCTGTTCCGGAACTCTCTCCCTGTTCCATTATGCAAGTAGAGTGCTGATTTGAGTCTCTGGTGTATAGAGAGAAGAGTGGGAGGATAGAGGGAAGATCCATCATTATGGATGAATTATGGATGCTGTTAAATGATGACAGGATGTTGTCTGTAGTTTGAGACCATCTGCACTACAGACAGTTCTACAGTTAGATTCTAGAACTCCCATGTGTGTAATTCCATGTTCGGGGGAAATGTATGGGTAGTCTCACAGCCAGATCAATCCAAGTTTTTTGGTTGTCTGATCTCCACAACTCTGTTGTGGGAAAAAAAAAAAAAAAAGCATTTTGCTACACTCGCATTAACATCTGCTAACCATGTGTATGTGACAAATAAAATTTGATTTGATTTGACTTTGTATTACATTATGCATTTTATTATCTGAAGTCTGGATGGAAATACACTTAGATTTGTAGGTCTACTGGCAATTCCTCACAAAACCTGCGTTAAAAGAAACACCTTTATACACACCGTTTATACACCCTTGAATACATCCTTACCTATCACATTTTCCATTGCAAAGACAAGTGATGACTCAGGGAAACCAATGTACTGTAACTTGAATCAAACCATCATTGCAGAGTCATGATGTTTCCCTTTGAACAGCTCTAAAGTGAAGACCAACTGTACACTTTGGGTGGTTCCCAATGAGCCACTTTAAAAGAGAACATGAAACGCGACAATGTGCACATTCATCAATCTCTCTACACTGTAATTGTCCTAAATAACCCATTTCAGTGAGGTTACTGAAATACCCTGTAATACTGCAGTGAGTATAATATGAGTTTATCCCTAGCAATCCAGTTTTAGGCTTTCAGGACCATGATATTACACGTACAGTACAGTTGAGTCATTCTTGACTGGAGGGTTCTTTCTGAGGGCCTTATGACTTTCCAAAATGTGCTAATTTCCTTGTTACAAATACATCAGAACTCTATTGTATAATGAAAATGACTGGATAATTGTAAAGGAGAATTTGGGTCGCAAGGACTTCATTGTAAACGTCCTTGTCACAAGTCAGCAACTTAATTGTTCACAGGGAATGACTGGATTATCATAGAATAGAATTGGGTGACCTTGACATATTGGGGCAGGAAATGTTAGACCAAAGTTCTAGGCTGTTCTCAACACTGCATTACTCCCACAATGGTAATCCAAGTGGAATATTCTCTAAGTGAGAATAAAAACATGGGTTTAAATTAGCTTAGAACACACAGCCTGCACATTGCATTCCTTATTAGTAGTCAAGTGTGATCAAACTGACATGTTTCATCGGTAAGAATGTTTTCTTAACTGACTTTCCTAGTTAAGTAAATGTTAATAAATACATAGGTTGGGTGCAGGGCTGAAAACAGTTGGTATAAAATAAAGAACCGGCACACTCAGAAGCTTCACCTATTTATTTATTAACCTTTATTTAACTAGGCAAGTCAGTTAAGAACAAATTCTTATTTACAATGACGGCCAATCGGGGAACAACGTTCAGTTGTTTGTTCAGGGGCAGAACGACAGATTTTTACCTCGTTAGCTCGGGGATCCGATCCAGAAACCTTTCGGTTACTGGCCCAACGCTCTAACCACAACGTTTAGTTTGTTCAGGGGCAGAACGACAGATTTTTACCTCGTTAGCTCGGGGATCCGATCCAGAAACCTTTCGGTTACTGGCCCAACGCTCTAACCACAACGTTTAGTTTGTTCAGGGGCAGAACGACAGATTTTTACCTCGTTAGCTCGGGGATCCGATCCAGAAACCTTTCGGTTACCTGCCCAAGGCTCTAACCACAACGTTTAGTTTGTTCAGGGGCAGAACGACAGATTTTTACCTCGTTAGCTCGGGGATCCGATCCAGAAACCTTTCGGTTACTGGCCCAACGCTCTAACCACAACGTTTAGTTTGTTCAGGGGCAGAACGACAGATTTTTACCTCGTTAGCTCGGGGATCCGATCCAGAAACCTTTCGGTTACTGGCCCAAGGCTCTAACCACAACGTTTAGTTTGTTCAGGGGCAGAACGACAGATTTTTACCTCGTTAGCTCGGGGATCCGATCCAGAAACCTTTCGGTTACTGGCCCAACGCTCTAACCACAACGTTTAGTTTGTTCAGGGGCAGAACGACAGATTTTTACCTCGTTAGCTCGGGGATCCGATCCAGAAACCTTTCGGTTACCTGCCCAAGGCTCTAACCACAACGTTTAGTTTGTTCAGGGGCAGAACGACAGATTTTTACCTCGTTAGCTCGGGGATCCGATCCAGAAACCTTTCGGTTACTGGCCCAACGCTCTAACCACAACGTTTAGTTTGTTCAGGGGCAGAACGACAGATTTTTAGCTCGGGGATCCAATCCAGAAACCTTTCGGTTACTGGCCCAACGCTCTAACCACAACGTTTAGTTTGTTCAGGGGCAGAACGACAGATTTTTACCTCGTTAGCTCGGGGATCCGATCCAGAAACCTTTCGGTTACTGGCCCAACGCTCTAACCACAACGTTTAGTTTGTTCAGGGGCAGAACGACAGATTTTTACCTCGTTAGCTCGGGGATCCGATCCAGAAACCTTTCGGTTACTGGCCCAACGCTCTAACCACAACGTTTAGTTCCTGCAAGGATCCTCATCAGGTCCTGGTGAAACATTGTTTATGAATACAGGTGCGTGGTGGAGTTTGAGTGTGCCGGCTCTATTTATTTTATACCTTGTTGTATCTTCACCTTGACACGTGATAACAAAAGCTGGACTTACACTGGTGGTAAAAGGCTTTGTAAAACACACACACTGACGGGAAGGAGATGTCAGTGAGAGACTGAATACAATACTGCGCATAAAAAAACAACTTTAGGAAACATTAACAACTGACTGAGAACAAAAATAAGTTGTAGCTTAGGCCTTCGTTCCGAAAAAACTGTAAAACTGAAAGCCTACATCAAAAAGCCTTATTAGATTGGCTTCCCACCGTTATCAGGAACGGGTTGAGTAATACAGTATGTTCAGTGGCTAGAACGTTCTAGTTCTGTATTTTTTTTGTTCTAACGATGACACAGCCATACAAGGAAGACACTATCTGTGCAGTGGGATGAAAGAGACGTGACAGATAAACCTTGATCATTATTTTTATTTTATTTAACAAAATAATCACAAACACAAACAAAACAATGGTCACTGAGATTGGATTCTCTGAACAGGAAAATTAAGAATCAACAAGAAGAACAATTTGCATGTAACAGGCAAGCTGCAGTTGGTGCTCTGTCCTGTGGACTCGTACATCTTAGGGTGATACACAACATTGTGCTTTACACACCATAACCACACCTGATGTCATAAAACACTGCACAACAGGGGCAATTTAGTCTATAAAATGTAAAATCTTCCATCAGCTTTGAATGAAAACATAACCTTATAACAGAACAAACATTAACTTCACCAGAACCATAGATATATGGATCTGAACTTTACACTGTTGTTCAGACCCAGCAGTGTCATTCACACAACCAAGATAATGATTCAATGGATAATGAATCAAGATAATGAACATTGGTTGATTGGTTATGATGATGGGACAATATTAACAACTGTGTAACCATTCACACAACCAAGATAATGATTCAATGGATAATGAATCAAGATAATGAACATTGGTTGATTGGTTATGATGATGGGACAATATTAACAACTGTGTAACCATTCACACAACCAAGATAATGATTCAATGGATAATGAACATTGGTTGGTTGGTTATGATGATGGGACAATATTAACAACTGTGTAACCATTCACACAACCAAGATAATGATTCAATGGATAATGAACATTGGTTGGTTGGTTATGATGATGGGACAATATTAACAACTGTGTAACCATTCACAGTAGACACAAGAGCTTGGGAAAAGAAAACATCCAATCAAGATATTTATATATGTATATATATATATATATATAAATAAATAAAACAAATCTGTAATATGTACAACATATTTTTCACGTTTTAAAATGTACAAAATGAACAGGGTGATACCACAGCGAACTGAGGATGTAGTATTTACAGAAACAAACTATATACATATTCTCAAAAATAATTAGTATTGTCATACCAGGATGTCATTCACCATCATTCACCATGTCAGCTTTCCACCTCAATAAAAAAATCAAACGGAGGGTGTTTTCTTCATGGCTTAACTCTTTAGAACAGTGAGCAGCATACAGACAAAAACCAGTGGCCTTCAGTTAGCCTTCAGCTGCTGGCCTTCAGTTAGCCTTCAACTACTGGCCTTCAACTAGCATTCAACTACTGGCCTTCAGTTAGCCTTCAACTACTGGCCTTCAACTAGCCTTCAGCTGCTGGCCTTCAACTAGCCTTCAGCTGCTGGCCTTCAACTAGCCTTCAGCTGCTGGCCTTCAACTAGCCTTCAGCTGCTGGCCTTCAACTAGCCTTCAGCTGCTGGCCTTCAACTAGCCTTCAGCTGCTGGCCTTCAACTAGCCTTCAGCTGCTGGCCTTCAACTAGCCTTCAGCTGCTGGCCTTCAACTAGCCTTCAGCTGCTGGCCTTCAACTAGCCTTCAGCTGCTGGCCTTCAACTAGCCTTCAGCTGCTGGCCTTCAACTAGCCTTCAGCTGCTGGCCTTCAACTAGCCTTCAGCTGCTGGCCTTCAACTAGCCTTCAGCTGCTGGCCTTCAACTAGCCTTCAGCTGCTGGCCTTCAACTAGCCTTCAGCTGCTGGCCTTCAAGTAGCCTTCAGCTGCTGGCCTTCAACTAGCCTTCAGCTGCTGGCCTTCAACTAGCCTTCAGCTGCTGGCCTTCAACTAGCCTTCAGCTGCTGGCCTTCAGCTATCTTTAAAATTGTCCACAAAACAAACAATGCTCATCGATTTGGATGTAACTTGCTGATGCACAAATTGGAATATATCGAAAATGCACAAGGCGTGTAAAGCCATAACCAGATAGAAGGCAACAACTCAACTCACTAACTTGTGTAAGGCAACAGTTGACAGGGGCTATAAGATCATATTTACCAAGAGACAGGATGTCTGCTGCACGTGCAAAGGCAAGAGAACCATCATGGCAGCTATAGTTGACTATAGTGAAAGGAGGTCATAAGGCATTTGGGTTCTTCTAAACACTGTATGCCACATACCGTAAGAACATGTACGTCACTAGACATTACACACATTGCTGGAGAGAGTATAGAAATGCTTGCATTGATGATGGCAAAGGCACAAATATGTAAAGAGACCAATGACAGCTCACATGTTTCAGGTTTGAGTAGTGCCGACAACTCACGTTTTAGCTTTGAGTAGTGCCGACAACTCACGTTTTAGCTTTGAGTAGTGCCGACAACTCACGTTTTAGCTTTGAGTAGTGCCGACAACTCAAGTTTCAGCTTTGAGTAGTGCCGACAACTCAAGTTTCAGCTCTGAGCAGTGCCGACAACTCACAAGTTTCAGCTCTGATTAGGGCCGCCAACTCACACATTTCACCTCAAGAGTAGTGCCGACAACTCACACATTTCACCTCAGAGTAGTGTCACACCATAGTTCAATGTCCCCCCTGGGAAAGTCTCCACTTTAAGATGTGGTGATGTTTGGTGCTAAGTGACTAGGCACGTGCATGTGTCAATGTCAGATGGTAAGGCCATCCAGAGGTCTCAATGTCCATTGTTAAGTACACCATAAACATACAAACTAGGTACCGTTTTTGACAAGACAGCTTTTTGACTGCAGCCTGTTTTAAACTCACAATCTTCAACACATTCTTCATATCGTGCTAATTGTGTTTTCTAGTGCTTTTGTCAGGCTGACAAGGGAAGTGGGATCAAACTGAACTCAAGAATCAAATGGGTTGGAAGTGTAGGACGTCTTCTGTACAGTGCTATGCACAATCTTATGCAACATTAGAACAAAAGTTTGCCTATTTTACAGTAAGTAGCCAAATGTACACTCATTTACAAAAGAGCTGCTAAGTGATATGTAACAAAAACAAACAAAGTTGAAGCTGTGTTAGATGGTTGTCATTTTGAACTTCCATGTGTCAAAGAGCCAAGTTCCAGGACCTAGCCTGGTACCAAATCTGTACATTATGTGCTTAGACAATTATTCTTCTCTCTGACGAGGAGTTAGCCGAAAATACATACATTTGGGACCAGGTCACCTAGGTAAGAGCTCTTACATTATGAAAGAACGGACGACTACAGTCCAACTGTGCATTTACTGTGTCTTTCATTTTCAAGTCCTTCCGATGTTTGGCAAAATGGCTTCCAGATGTTTTTTTCTCCTCAGGGTTGTGTTCGAGACCACAACGATTCCGTTTGTATGTTTCTTCTTCTTCCATTCCTTTTTTGGGGGGGTTGGTTTCCATGGCAACCAAGTTGTTCTTCTTTTGAGTTTCTTTTTTCCCTTCTTCTTCGTCTTGGATGGCAGCACAGTGTTGAGGTCGGAATCTTCGGAACAGGAAGCCAGGAACTTAGGTCATCGAGATGAGGTCATCATCATAGGATTGGAAAGGACGTTTCAGTAGCATTAGGGTTAAAATGACCTTCATCGTTTTTTGTTTGTCACTTTTTCAAACAAAAATCTCTCTCTCTTTAAATACAATTCTTCATATCCACTTCTTCTTCTTCTTCTTCTACTAGTCATGCCAGGTCTTCTTCCAGGCTCACCATCTGTCTCTGTGAAGGGAGACAGAAAATAACGATAAACACAAAGTCACACAACACTGAAAACCGCTACAAGCAGTATTTCATAGGCTATATCCATAATCAACGGTCACATGCTATCTGTTGGCCACTGCAGAATACCTGCAGGATTGGGGTCAATTCCATTTAAACTCAGTTCAGGAAATTAAGTGGATTGCAACTCCACATAGGAAAACGATGGGCAAATCATCCCATTATTTTACTTAATCGAAATGGAATTGATCTTAACACAGTATGAGAATTTAAATGGAATGAACTCTAACCCTGGTGACACGTGTAGTCTACATAAGTAATATGACAGTGACTGGGTTGCTTGGTGGGTTGCTAGGTGACAGTGACAGTACCTGTGGGTAGGTGTATCCGTCCTGGCTGTGGTTTCTACAGATGTGCAACTCGTCCTCTGTGGTCTTCTGGTACACGGGGTTGTCAAAGTGGATGGTGTTGGTGTTCTTCAGCCTCCAGTGTCTCCATAGCAACACTGCACCAAACAGCACCAGGCACATCATCACTGGAGAGAGGAGATAGGGGGTCAAAGGTCAGTTCTTGTTGTTGTAATTGTTGTTGTTGATAAAGTATGGTAGGTAAAGCCAGTTTAACTTTTACAATGATGTGTTTTACTGAGTGTACAAAACATTAGAAACACCTTCCTAATATTGAGTTACACCCCCTTTTGCCCTCAGAACAGCCTCAATTCGTCGGGGCATGGACTCTACAAGGTGTCAAAAGCATTCCACAGGGAGGCTGGCCCATGTTGACTCCAATGCTTCCCACAGTTGTGTCAAGTTGGCTGGATGTCATTTGGGTGGTGGACCATTCTTGATACACACAGGAAACTGTTGAGAGTCAAAAACCCAGCCACGTTGCAGTTTTGACACACTCAAACCGGTGCACCTGGCACCTACTACCATACCCCGTTCAAAGGCACTTAAACTTTTGTCTTGCCCATTCACCCTCTGAATGGCACACGTACACAATCCATATCTCAAATGTCTCAAGGCTTGTCTCCTCCCCTTCATCTACACTGATTGAAGTGGATTTAACACGTAACATAAATAATGGATCATAGCTTTCACCTGGTCAGTCTCATGGAAAGAGCAGGTGTTCCTAATGTTTTGTACACTCAGTGTATGTCAACACATAAACAGAGAGTAGGTTACTACAGTACTACTGTATTTATCAGTGCACTAGACATTATGCTGATACTACTAGGTAAAATACTCACTGATAGGTAAGACAATGTAGAGCACAGTATGGTGTGATGCCTCAGCTACTTTGGGCATGGCAACATAGCCACTTTGACCTGTGACCGCAGTTTCCTGTGGACTGTGAGTGGTCGAGGACCTTTCAGGGTCCTGAGGCTGGGCCCGGCGGGCAGAGGAGGTAGTTGTAGTTGAAGTGGGACCAGCTGGCTGTTTGGTTGGGGCCCTGGTAGGGATGGGGGCTGCAGTTTTGGGAGTGGTGGGGGGAGCGGTAGTTGTTGGAGCTGTTGAGATAAGAGACGGGGGTAAAGGTCACCGAAGGTTAAAGCTTAGACACACAAGAACGTGTCAGTTAGTTTGAGAAAAGGTACAATGACCATGAACAGTGAGTATGAGGATAAACACTAACACTTTGACATCCATTGGCTTTTGAACTAGCTTTTAACTACAAAATATTTGGTCTTAAACGGATTTTAATGATGATTAATAATGAAAATATGAATAACATTCCACCCATGAGGTGGGCGATCTGGTCATTTAACTGCAGGAAAGGGGTCTACAGTGCAAGAGTTGCACCCTTCTTCTCTAAAGTTCCATAGGGTTCGACAGAGGAAAACACATACCTGCCACACACTTCCTCATGTCCAGGCCTAGGGTCATGTGATCAGGACAGGCACAGGTGTATTTGGGGGAGTGTTGGTTGATCTGGGGAGCAGGCAGACATAGGAACTCACAACCTCCATTCACAAAGTTTTTCTCTGTGCACCAGTTCTTTCCTATAAGAGAGAGAGAGAAGGGGGAGAGAGAGAGAGTGAGTGTTAGACCACCTGATTCAGCTTTTAAAGTTAATTACAGTTATTCATATGAGATTTGTTATGTTTTTAAAAAGTGTGCGTTGCCATACCGATGGGCTGCTTGAGGTTGTGGTATACAATGATGTCCTCTGGCTGCATCAGGTCTTCCGCCAGTACAGTGATGTCATTTCCTGTCAGGCGGTTGGCGCTCATGACCGCTCTGTCGCCCATGTCGGTCCAGAATACTTTCTCCTGTGAAACAAATGAGAGAAACCAGAAAAAAGAGAGACAGGAAGAAAAACTAGGTTACCCAAAGTTAACCAACTGTCCATAGTCAGTACATACATACAGTACTTACAAAGTTAACCAACAGTCCATAGTTAGTACATACAGTACTTACAAAGTTAACCAACAGTCCATAGTCAGTACATACAGTACTTACAAAGTTAACCAACTGTCCATAGTTAGTACATACAGTACTTACAAAGTTGACCAACAGTCCATAGTCAGTACATACAATACTTACAAAGTTAACCAACTGTCCATAGTCAGTACATACAATACTTACAAAGTTAACCAACTGTCCATAGTCAGTACATACAGTACTTACAAAGTTAACCAACTGTCCATAGTCAGTACATACAGTACTTACAAAGTTAACCAACTGTCCATAGTCAGTACATACAGTACTTAAAGTTAACCAACTGTCCATAGTCAGTACATACAGTACTTAAAGTTAACCAACTGTCCATAGTCAGTACATACAGTACTTACAAAGTTAACCAACTGTACATAGTCAGTGCATATCATAGTCAGTACATAGCGTACTTACAAATCCATCCACAAACAAAGACTTAATGTATCTGTCCTAATTTAAATGGGGGAAACCAACAGTTTCAGATATGGGGCTTATTAACCTCCTATGGCCTGGATACTGTAAGATCAGTTTGGTCTCCATTCAGCAGCTACATGGATGGATTTCTGTAATACAGCTAAAGCTGGCTAGCTGCATGGCTAAACTCATTAACTAGGCTGGTGTATAAGACTCTGAACCTGGAAATCCCCTTTAATTAAAGCTACCACAGCCAGGTTGGTGTGGGCTGGAGGGGGGAGACCATGGTGCTCGACCCAGGGACCTAGAGGTGGTTCTGGGGCCACAGCCAGGGTAGAGGGGGAAGACCATGGTGCTCGACCCAGGGACCTAGAGGAGGTTCTGAGGTTGGATTGTAACCATTGCCCTCATGGACTGGACTCTACTGGTTCAGTTAAGTCTCCCTTTCCCGTCCTACAGTTCCTCTAGGACCTGTCCATAACTATACTCCAGATGGAACTCCAGTTAGGGAGACCTTAACATTCTATCACCATTTACCTCGAAGACGGCGACAGAGAGGGGGTGAGCCAGCTTGTCCTCGTTGTAGATAAGTGTGTGTCGTCCTTCTCCGTTTACGCCGATGCTGGAGAGGGTGTGCATCTTAGAGTCCACCCAGTACAGACGCTGGTTAACTATGTCTGTTCGAGAGGCACAGCGCGTTAGAGAAATCCAACTGTATAATCATGAACTTATAAACAATGCCTCCACGCATGATAACGAGGCAGATTATTTGAATGCATTTAAATAATGTACACCTACAGTATGATATAACTTCCAACAATAACACAACACAAAATCTCAACTGTTCTGTATACGAGTATAAGAATCATGTGAGACAGCAAACACCAATGTGTCCAATCACACATCACTACATTGCAGTGTCCAATCAGTGGACTCTTCTTACCAAGCGTGATGCCGTTGGGCCACATGATGTTGTCCGTTACCAAGGCGACGCGGTCAGCACCGTTCAGCCCACTCTTCTCGATCTTGGCCTCGTTGCCCCAGTCAGTCCAGTACATGAAGCTGGAAACAGACAGTACCGTCAGTCAAAACTCCTACCTCGAACACACTTCAGCACAACGTCTGGAAGTCTTTAGAGAAAATCACACACACACTGACACGTTGAGCTTCTGCCATGTTTCTTGTTGCGAAAGAGATCCTCACTCATTCAATTATTCCAATATGTTCGACAACAAAAGCATCCTGTCGAAGATTTATCTATTTGGTTTTCATGGCAGTCAACGCCCTATTGAGCATGATACTAATGAATTCAGATCAATAGCCTATGACCCAAACAAGGTTAATAAAATCAATCAAAACCAAAGTGTCTTACTTATTGGCTGGGTCCACCACGATGCTTCTTGGTTTCTCCAGTCCTTCGCTGATCAGTGTCTTTCGCCGTGTTCCGTCCGTGGTTGCCACGGAGATGGTCTGGAGCACGCTGTCCGTCCAATAGATGTTACCGTGAATCCAGTCGACGGCCAGACACTCCGGCGCCTCCATCTGGCTGTCAATCACCACGTTGTGGTGGGAGGAGTCCCCTGCCAAGTTCATGTTGGCGCTGGGGAAGGGGCGGGACAAAATAGATGTTTGTTAACGAACAAATACTGTATATTGTCTGTTTGCAGATATATATATATACACACAAACACACACACTCCCCTTCCCCCAGTAGGTCCTCACCTGTAGATCTTCCTGTGGTACAGGTCAGACCAGAAGATCTTGTGTCCAGGCATGTCCATGTCCAGGGCCACCACGTTCTTCAGTCTGGGGATGAGAGGGACGTACTCTCTACGGTCCACAGTCATCTTCCTCACCTCGTGGCGGTTGGTGAACAACAGGTAGGGGACAGTACCTGGAAGACATACCATTATATTTAGAAAGTTTTAGATTTCGACCTCAAGTCTGCCACTTTACTTAACTATATTTACATCACATTTAGAAAGTTGTTGTTTAATAATGAGGCCTCAGAGAAACTACCTAAACCTCTTCTTTGCTTTGATTTGTTCAGACTACATCAGAATTCCTCCCAAGGCTCTGTTCATATATCCACACTAGCAAGTAATCTATCAAGCATCCATTCTAAGTGGTATGCTGGGGTGGCTGTCGGAATGTAGCTTAGCTAGTGTGTCCCTCCATCTCACACGTACCTGTGGCAGCCTTGCAGGTCTTGGTCTTGGGGTCCAGTTCGTAGCCCTCCTCACAATCACACTTGTAACTTCCCAGGATGTTCACACAGATCTGGGTACAGGTGTCTGGGTCAGCACACTCATCAATGTCTACAGCAGGAGGAAAACAGGGTTAGAGGTCAGAAGATAGGGTCAGGGGTCAGTTGTGGCAATTCATAGTATGATTTGATCCAAATCCAATGTCCTGCGATCTTATCTGGCACTTGTCACTATGGTGACTTAGAGCTCAGTCATTACAATCTTCTGTGCTGAGTTCAGAGTCTTAGAAAAGTGTCGTATAAATGTTTATTTCCGCACACCTTCACATTTCTTGTTGTCCTTCCCCAGACTGTACCCAGCAGGACAGGAGCAATTAAAGCCAATCTTCAGGTCGGTACAGGTGTGAGAGCAACCGCCGTTATTGGTCAAACACTCGTTGTTGCCTGCAGAATCAGACCGGAAATCAGTTAGAAGAAATATATCTATCTAGAAATCTATAAGAAACAACCATCATCCTCAATGTCCATGATGACAGCCTTTTTCCTTAGGCAAGACTAAACCAGTCACCTCACTCTTTACAACCACTAACTAGTTTGGCCAGACCAGACTGGCCTGAACCACTTGGCTAGCTGTCTCCATCATATTTTCCTAGCTGGGATGTGGTCTCTCTCCTCTGTTTTCCACTGAATGGTATGTGGGTGTAAAGGGAGTTCCTTATGGGCCATGGGTCAAAAGTAGTGGCCGAAACAGGGATTAGGGTGCCATTTGGGACGCAGAATATGTCTACGGTTCCAACTCACCACACTCCGTGATAGGTTCGTCGGACATGTCTCGGCAGTCTTTCTGCCCGTTGCACACCTTGTCCACGGTGACGCACTCCCCACTCTTACACCTGAAGTTATTCGGACCCTCACACACATCCACTGGGGGGAGAATAAGAAAGAGGAGAATATTATTAGACATATAGTACAGCTATAGGGAGTGTGTGTGTGTGTGTGTGTGTGTGTGTGTGTGTGTGTGTGTGTGTGTGTGTGTGTGTGTGTGTGTGTGTGTGTGTGTGTGTCCATTAGGGCTGAGCCTCACCGCTCTTGCAGTCCATCTCATCGCTCAGATCCTTGCAGTCAAACTGGTGGTCACACTGACGGCTACCATGGACACAGGAGCCATCGTTACACTGAAACTCATCTGGCTGGCAAGTGGGCCGACCTACCGAGAGAGAGAGAGGTTAGATAAACAATACAACAAGACAGATGGACAGAAAAAGAGCGATTGGGATTTTCTCTTAAGAGTCCCTTAGTTTAGTATCTGTTCATACAGTATATCTTGGAAGATGAACATTTGTTTTTGTAAACACTTAACTAAATAAGCATATTTCTGTCTTTGGGAGAAAAAAAATGTTTCAGAGAGAAACGACAGAAGCAGAGTAGAATATTGTCAAAAAACCTTCCACTCACTGCAGTTGGTTTCATCTGAATTATCATGACAGTCCTTGCCTCCATCGCAGCTCCAACTCCTATGGATACACTCCCCACTCCCACAGTGGAATTCATGTGGCCCACAGGGCTTTGTTGTCGGTTTGGTGTCCCTCCCGCCACAGCTCTGGGGCCACTCGTCTGAACCGTCGGCACAATCGGCGTCGCCGTCGCAGGCCCAGAGACGCGGTACACACACAGTGTTGTTACACTGGAAGGCGTTGGGACCGCAGGTGACGGCGGGACAGGAAGTCTCGTCAGAACCATCGGAACAGTCGTTGTCCTTGTCGCACACGAAGGAGACGGCGATGCACTGACCGTTGGCGCAGCGGAACTCGTCGTCCGTGCAGTTCTTTGCGGCTGGAGGGAGGGTGATGGAGGGATGAAGGGTTAGGAATATGGAAGGTTTGGGACTGGGTGATACAGTATTTGTACTCGTGTCTTTAGGATGTTATTATATCTATAAATAATATTATTGTCACTAAAAGAACGAGAGGTTTTTGTCTAAGGGTTCAATGGGCACATAGACACAAGGACCATAGTCATGTGGTGATAGTACCAGTTAGTGATTACAAACTGAAGTCTTAACACATCATCATG
Organism: Salvelinus namaycush; assembly: GCF_016432855.1. Taxonomy (NCBI): domain Eukaryota; kingdom Metazoa; phylum Chordata; class Actinopteri; order Salmoniformes; family Salmonidae; genus Salvelinus; species Salvelinus namaycush. Next base: position 5,188,304 of record NC_052345.1, read on the forward strand.
CACTAACTACAGAGGTAATCAGAGATGAACAGAACAGTTTGTCCTCAGTATGGTGATGACTACAGTCTATCAGGCATGACGACGATAGAAGAGTTGGCTACAGCATATACACTATTGGACTAGACTAGTGAATGCAAATATGTAGGATTTTAATTTGAGACAGTTTGCTTCAGAAGGAAAATAATCCTGCAGCAACCGGAAATGTGAATTATTACGTGGATTATAATTAATGGACATTTCTGTAGAGGTTGATACATTTTTCGTGAGGAAAAATCGAGTCAAATTTCAAAGTGAAGTACTTCATAAGCCTTCTTAAACTTCAAATACACTACAAATGTTAGATGTCCTGCATTGCAGGAAAGTTCTCCTGCAACAGAGTGATCAAATTAAGATCCTACATCCGTACTGTTATCTTACCACAGCTCTTCTCATCAGCTCCATTGTCACAGTCATCTTTGCCATCACAGTGCCACGTTCCGGAGATACACTTGTTCAGTGGGCCTCCACAGCTGAACTCAGTGGGCAGGCAGGTCTTAGCCTCTGGAGACACAGAGAGACAGATAGAGACATTAGAGTCTGTGTGACACATCTTAACAGCTATATCTTATCTGAAGAGGAGGAGGAGGACGACGAGAGGAGGAGGAGAACAGAGGAAGGAGAGTATGAAAAGAAAGAGGAGAGAGAAGAAGAGTAAAAGAGGAGGAAGAGTCAGTTACTCACCACAGGCGGCTGGCAGCTCGTCAGTTCCGTCACCACAGTCATCACCTCCGTCACACACCCACCGGCTGGTGATACATTTCCCGTTGCCACACCTGAACTGACTTGTCCCACATGTATACGCAGCATCTAGGGGAGGAAAAACCCAGGAGAACTGTAAATGATTGGCAAACAGGACACAAGGTAGTACAAATATAATATACAAGGTAGACATTTTAACAGAGTGTATTTGATACTGACTCAGTGAGTTTTTACAATATAGGGCAATAATTCATTATACATATTTTCTGTCATGTGACACTAGTACCACATAACATTAGGCTCACGCAGAGGATAGAAAAGGTCTGTAGTAGTGACGGATGTTAACTAACATTTAACTAAGTAACTTCCCTCGGTTAGTTCATGTTCAACAACGCTCGCTGACAACAGAGGGCAGTCATCTGGCGGCCATTAAGATTGGGATTATATCTTGTTGTTGGTGAGAAGAACACATCCTCTACAATGTTTTGTAGTGCCCCTCTGGGACCAGCAATTATGTGTGATAAGAGCTACAGTAGTGAGAGTCCAAAGATAAAGGATTATGACGTAAAAAGACTACACTATGGAGCATTTCTAAACAGGAAGTGAAGGAGTTTCCCATGGGAGAGACCTCGTTGAACTCATCTGACAAATCAAAGTGAAGATGTCTTCAACAAGGAAGTGAGAGCCATCAGGTAGAGCTAGCATGGAGCCTTCAATATTCTGCAAGGTCTCGGTCACTAAGTCAGTTTCTCCCTCCACTGTGCCTGAGGCAACAGAGTATGAGTCAGAGCCCAAGGCTGTCTCTTTAAGACAATGGAAGGGGGGAGGAGTCATAATCACACCACCAGCTGCTGATTGGCCCTCGAGGGACATTCCTCAAAATACTCATAACAAGAGCACTAGTGAGAGCAACAGGGGGAGGTGGGGCACAACCGGTCACAACACCAGGAATTTTCTGAACTCAAGCTGTCGGATGTTGACACTTGTAATAGTAACCGCGGCTACACAGGCATGACTCAAGTCGTAAAGTCGGTTGCTACACAGAGAGTTAGTGAAGTAGATTCAAAAGATAGAGGGTGCTTGCTCCATCTATTGGCATGTGACGTCACCAATGCTCACACCTTCCTGTAGAGATGTGGGACTATAATATCATAAGACGATCTTGTATTGAGAAATGTTGGCCTGACTTGATCAATCAGGGCTTTTCATGGGAAAAAAACGACTGTTGAAACCTGCTGAACCATTATGATACCCAGGCACTGTAACCGCCAGGACTGTGTCTGTGTTTCCAGTGAACCCAACACACACACACACACACACACACACAACCAGATGTGGAGGTTCCAGGAATAGTTTCCCCCCCATCCTATTCCAGCTGTTCTTGGAGAGAGTGGTGATACATTTACGAGGCCGGCCAACTGTTAGCTCGCCCTGAGACTTATACAGTCGCTCAAGTGAAAACGGAGACGTTACTTGGCCCTGACACGCACTCTGCCTCTCTCTCTTTCCATGATCCTCTCTGTCTTCCTTCCCCCTTTCTCTCTCTCTGTCTGTCTCTCTCCTCTCATCTTTCCCCTATTTCTCTGTCTGTGTTTTCATTTTCTCTCCTGCTAATCTTCTGTCCCATCATCTACAAATGTACAAGCCTCTCAAGCTGCATACTGTGTTCTCTCTACCATTCTCTCTCTAGGTCACAAGACGCTCAACCTCCAGCAGCATAGCCCACTGTACTCTCTCAACATGCATCTGTGTGTACAGTGTGTTAGACTGTACGTCACAACTATGTCTACCATTCTCTCTCTGGGTCACAAATCTCCATTCCCAAGCATACTGTACTGCACTCTCTCTTTGTAGCCTATACGATTAGATAAACATTGGGTAATAGAGGACTTGTACTGTATTCAACATGGTCTCTAATTGAAATGCAGTGGGTGAGAGTTATTTTCCCAGGATGTTGTAAGTCATTTATCTTTTAAAAAAGCCCAGCCAGTGTGAATGGAAACCTCTTTCCATTGACTTGCTTTGGATGTGAGACGTTATCAACGACAGAGGGCAAGTTTAGCTTACGTTTGAACCCAAAACCATCTGGCTGGAAAGGTTGGGCCACGCCATAGCAATACATAGCCCTCTCTCCCAGTGTGGGTGTGTCGTGACGTCAGAGTGTATTAGTGTGCGTGTCGTGCATACCATTGATCGATAACTAAGCCATGCACTTGGCGTAGTAACCAAGCACAGAAGACGGAGGAAGTTTGTTTGTGGTACACTGTTCAGGTTACAGTTAATTATTATTAAACAATCATAAAATAGAAGTTTGGTTCCTGTCTACTTAACTTCCTTATGGGCCCACTTAATGCAGTCCACCTACTGTCTGTACGGTTACTGTATGTACAGTGAGTCACCATATGGGCATTTTATTTGTCTTTGAGGTTGTGACTAAACTAAATCAAGATAACAAATATGGGGTGATTTCTCTGTCGCGTTTCCTTGAGGGATAATAGTTGTATTGTATTGCATTGGTTTTCTTCACAATTACTCCAGAAAAGAATTGTCTTGGGGAATCGACTTCAGACAAAGTGAGTGGGGAAAATCCTGTTGTATTTCGAGTGGAACGTTACTTTAACAAATCTACACAGTTCTACCAGCAGGGTACTTTCCATTAGTTACAACAAATCACATTCAAACTAGCTCTGCATGCAGCCTGTAAACTATTGCACAATGATCTCAGATTCTAAGAACCAAAAAGCCATTAAGCAACCTTCCTTATTCACCAATCAGCACATTCTTAGGTGTCTCTCTGCCCGCCCGCCCGCATGTCTGTCTTGCAAATGGAATTACCGGCAAGTCACCTGATTCGCATTCTCCTTCCTATGCCTGACGCCATCCCCACACAATTTGACCCACGGGGGAGGAGAGGCAGAGACAAATAGACAGAGTGAGGCAGAGACAAATAGACAGAGTGAGGCAGAGACAAATAGACAGAGCGAGGCAGAGACTAGTGATGAGGAGGTTGACTTATAACCTGCAGTCCCAGCAGTTATATCCGCGGGGCGGACGGGTTCATGGTCATTAAATATTGGCGGATGTGTGTGGCAGGCAGGTTAAATAAAGAGAAACAATACCTTCAAAATATCCATCAATGTATAATTCTAGTGCAATTTCTATCAACAGGCTACATTGGGCTTCTTATTTAATAAATGTAGGCTATCTGGCATTAGTGCAGAAGACTAAGCTTCAGGTTCTAGCTGCCCTCCAAATAGCCTACACAGCCAATCGCCAAATGCTTTCGGGAAACAGGCAGAAAAAGTTAAGGACATGGTTGAAATTTCATTCAATAAGACAAAAGCTGCCAAAGGAGAGTTGAAAATAAGGAGAACGGTGGTGTTTGGGAAAGATTTGGTGAAGTAGTGAAAGCGGAGGATAGCAGTGCTGCTGTGTTATGTGTGATTGTGAGACACTATACAAATTTGACAGTCACAAGACGGGACTTAAAATAGGCCTATGTCAAGGGAACTGTAGCCTACTGTTCAGAAGGGTTAAATGGAAAGTGAGATCTGGACACTGACTGTAGGTCTATAACCTCTCACAGAGCCTTAACAATAACTCCTGCAAAACGTAGCCTTTCTTGCAGGTAAATTATAAACCAAATGTAGGCTGAATTTGGACTTGGGAACAGGAGTGGAGAAATAAGATTTCTTTCTGCATCTTGAGAGAATACATTGCTCAGTTAGATACCGTCTGTAGAGGTGCTGTCTTCATCATACAATCTGATAGTATTTCAACCTTTTTTGACTCCTGAACAGGAACAGGACAGGACTATTTGCATTGTGTGCCCCCCACCACCCCTCTTCTACGCTGCTGCTACTCTCTGTTTACCATATATGCACAGTCACTTTAACTATACATTCATGTACATATGTACATACTACCTCAATTGGCCCGACCAACCAGTGCTCCCGCACATTGGCTACCTGGACAATCTGCATTGTGTCCCGCCACCCACCACCCACCAACCCCTCTTTTACGCTACTGCTACTCTGTTCATCATATATGCATAGTCACTTTAACCATATCTACATGTACATACTACCTCAATCAGCCCGACTATCCGGTGTCTGTATGTAGCCTCGCTACTGTTATAGCCTCGCTACTGTTATAGCCTCGCTACTGTTATAGCCTCGCTACTGTTATAGCCTCGCTACTTTTATAGCCTCGCTACTTTTATAGCCTCGCTACTGTTATAGCCTCGCTACTGTTTTTCACTGTCTTTTTATTTCTTTACTTACCTATTGTTCACCTAATACCTTTTTTGCACTATTGGTTAGAGCCTGTAAGTAAGCATTTCACTGTAAGGTCTACTACACCTGTCGTATTCAGCATTTCACTGTAAGGTCTACTACACCTGTTGTATTCGGCATTTCACTGTAAGGTCTACTACACCTGTTGTATTCAGCATTTCACTGTAAGGTCTACTACACCTGTTGTATTCGGCATTTCACTGTAAGGTCTACTACACCTGTTGTATTCGGCATTTCACTGTAAGGTCTACTACACCTGTTGTATTCGGCATTTCACTGTAAGGTCTACTACACCTGTTGTATTCAGCATTTCACTGTAAGGTCTACTACACCTGTTGTATTCGGCACACGTGACAAATACACTTAGATTTGAACCACATAAAATGTGCATCGAAGCCCAACTGAAATCTGATCAGAAACACGTTGGGTCGTTTTCACAGCTTTCTTTTTCCTTACAACTGGTCAAACTGATGTCAAAAAATCTTCTGCCGTCTTTGACTGTAGCCTATAGTGCATGTTCTATATTTGTGGGTTGGGTGTGGGCCTCAGATTTACACTTGATCTGGCGGTTGTGGATGGCTTATTAGCAATTGCGGGCGGGTGTTGGTGAATAAACAGCTGACCCGTGCACCTTTAGCAGAGACACACAGCTGACCACAGCTGCCATCCGGACAGGGCCTTAATGTAGTTAGGTGCTTGTTGGATGCCAATTTACTGTAAAGGCCTATCCACTGCTGCCGGCTCACAGTTAAATAGAGGAAGCCCTATTTGCAGACAGACAGTGCTCACTTCTTGTAATGTACGCCTACTGTCTTCAAAGGTTAGTATCATGACCAAGTTACATCATGACCTGAATAGACCTTCATATGGCTGCCAACATACAACAGAAATCACTTTGATTTAGCCGTGCTGATGAGCGAGGAGAGACAGAGCGAGAGAGATAGAAAGAGACAGTGAAGGAGAGAGAAAGTTAGAGGGGGACAGAAAGAGAGAGCGGGAGAGAGGGAGACAAAAAGAGAGAGAGAGAAAAAGAAAGAGAGAGCGAAACATTTTATAGAGAGAGTCCCCACCTCCCAATCTTCATCAGGTTCTATTAATAAACACTGCCTGCCTGCTTGATGACAACTTGACCATGTAAGGTCATTCAACGTTGGTGTTTTTGCTACGGATGGAAGAGAAGAACATGCTCACTAAAAACCAGACCCTGGTCTGCAATAGACTTTCCAATAGCCCCAAATGTCATCCATGTAACCTTTTATATATTTGAACTGGAAAGCTGCAGCCCGCCTGGTGTTCAACCTTCTCAAGTTCTCCCATGTCACCCCGCTCCTCCGCACACTCCACACTGGCTTCCAGTCGAAGATCACATCCACTACAAGACCATGGTACTTTCCTACGTAGCTGCAAGAGGAACTGCCCCTCCCTACCTGCAGGCTATGCGCAAACCCTACACCCCAACCCGAGTACTCTGTTCTGCCACCTCTGGTCTCTTGGCTCTCCCAACCCTACGAGAGTGCAGCTCCCGCTCAGCCCTGTCAAAGCTCTTCTCTGTCCTGGCACCCCAATGGGGGAACCATCTTCCCCCTGAAGCTAGGACATCAGAGTCCTGCCCATCTTCAGAGAACATCTGAAAGCCTACCTCTTCAACGAGTATCTTAAGTAATCCAACAACACTAGCACGCGACTCCTCCCCCTTACTAGCTCTGACTTTGCTGATAGCTCCTTTTATTGAGGAAAAACGTACTTACTATGACTGAGATGTGTGGTTGTCCCACCTAGCTATCTTAAGATGAATGAATCCAACTGTAAGTCACTCTGGACAAGAGCGTCTGCTAAATGACTAAAATGTCAATGTAAAACTAGAGCTGAAAAGACTATATTGTTTAGCAGCAACACCAACAGTGTCTGCAGCTTTAGTTGAAGTGTATGAAAGGCTACACTGGATGACAACAGGAGGACGGTCCATATAGGTCAAAGGCGGGGCTAATATTGGTGTCATCACCAACGCCCTTGTCATTGTGTGTGACAGGCTTGTTTCTTTAAGTTAGTTTGCCTATGCATTTCTGCTTGTTTTGGCACGTGGGCAGTGGCACACACAAACACACACCCACACGGCGAGAAAAGTGTTTGTATGTATACACAAATCTTGCCAAAGGTCAGGGCTTGGTCTTTCCATAGCCACAGATTAATTTAGAACTAGGTGACACGTGCACTGATGGTCGTCTGTCAAGACGCTAAACCAACAGAACTCAGTCTGTACTAGTTCAGCTAACTGCATTTTTGGTTTAAAGTCATTCATCTAACTGCACTTGGTTTATACTAGTTAATCTAACTGCACTTGATTTATACTAGTTCATCCAATTCCACTTGGACCTTCATTGTGAGGTTATTAAGGGTGTTTTTGCATGCCACTGGTGACTGATTGAGAGATCTGGTGTGTTAGGAGAATGTACATCATGCTATGCCTATCAGATGCTCTTGGGGCTGCATGATTCATATGGGGATTATTCTAGAATCTATTCTATTCTAGAACCACTGATGCAACTCTACAGGGATTTTCCCGTTATTCTTCATGGTGTCAACTAATACAGCCCCTTGGGGCTCCACACATACAGTAACAGCAGACCTACTGTTGGGACCCCACATATACAGTAACAGCAGACCTACTGTTGGGATCCCACATATACAGTAACAGCAGACCTACTGTTGGGACCCCACATATACAGTAACAGCAGACCTACTGTTGGGACCCCACATATACAGTAACAGCAGACCTACTGTTGGGACCCCACATATACAGTAACAGCAGACCTACAGTACTGCTAAGGCCCCACACATACAGTAACAGCTGACCTACTGTTGGGGCCCCACACATACACACACACACATACACTCATGGACATACACACTCTGCACATGTCAGCAGCAGATTTAATCGCTACATTAATGTATAGCTTGAACTATAAACATTGGATGGAAGTTCTAATCTTCAAATCCCTGGAAGCAGGAGCTAGTCTGCATCGCAAATGGCATAGTCCCATAGGGCTCTGGTCAAAAGTAGTGCACTTTAAAGGAAATATGTTGCCATTTGTGATGCAACCTTAAAGATTGAGGGATTACAGTAGAACGGGGTGGCAGAATGGAGCTACAACTAGACTAATACACAATACAATATTAACCTAGAGGCCGGTAAGTTCACCCTTTGCCTACCTACTGAAACCAATAAGGAATTTGCCTCGACTGCTGTTAATGCATTGCAATACAATGTAATACATTGTAATAATGTTAGAAAATAAGTTAATGGACATGTGAGTCGTATGATAGTGTGTTTAGTTCCTACTGTGGGTTACTGGTTGGGGGCCACAGAAGGTGAAGGAAGTTGGTGGGTTTTTATCATATCAAGACATCTAAAGGAAGCAGACTTTGCTTGAGGTGATAAACATATCCTAATAACATGCATCTATTAATAAGCCTATTACATTTCATTGTTGATGACAAAAGCTATGATTTTAAATGCCAATTGAGAATGTATTTTGACATAAGCTACATCTAACCTATAAATGCATAAAATGAGTGATCAGGAAGGTCTGCAACAATCAGAATTTTGCAAAACAGGCTATCCAAAGGTGTAATATAAAACCATTCCTGTAAAAATCGAAGTTGTTCTATTTCCTCCATACATGGCACAGAAGCTGGGCTAAATAACCTCTTGCCACACGGTATAGATGCTGGGCTAGACGCCCTTTTGCCGCGCCCTTTCTCGTTGACAACCGTCTTTTTCCTCCAACACATCAAGCCCACAGGTAAAACCAGACAGCCTTGACAAGTAGGTTTACCGGATGTGACGAGCCTATTTCTCATTCGGATTGGCTCGCGGCTACATACTATTTGAAGAACAGCCAATCGACTTCCCGAGCGTAGCTTCCGTTCATACGGACGAAATTGATACATTTGAACTTTTATAGATAAACTATCATTTTCGTTGACAATATGTTTAAGTTAATCTTAAATCGGATTTGAAAGGGAAGATGTCTTGAAAAGCTGTTAGCTAGCGCTTGACTCTCAATGTCAAGAACATGCCCCCTTCCTGCGCACTAAACCCACTATTACAAGTTCAGCCTAGGACACGAGGGTATAAACATTGGTTTAATTTAACATTCGACTGGTATTAAATCACCAAAATAGAAATTAATTGAGAAAATGTAAATTTTGCCATTTATTCTATGTGAGCAGCACGGTTGCATTTGCAATTCCATGTCAGACATAAAATAAAAAGCTGACTGAAATATAGGCAATTGACAACTATGTCATGTTATAAGTAATTTAAAGATGTCATATTTCATGTCAGATCGTTTAGACTAGAGAACCCCAAGGGCAAAACCCGCTCTGCATTCAGCCGGAGTCAGCCCCAAAAATACGCATCATAAGCATCTTGCATGATACAATTGACTTCACATCCTTACCTGTAGGAGCAAAACAGTGGGAAAGCAACACCAGGCAACATGCCGTCAGCCAGGTGATTCCCACACGAGTCGGTAGCATCTTTTCTCCTTTGGGCTTCCACGCAATTCGAAGTGTTTCTTCTTGGTCTAATATCGACCACCCGGCACGCAAAATGTTTGACAGCTAGCCTACTGAACAGCACTATTTCAACTCAACTGAGAGATGCTTCTATATCTTTGTGGATGTTGCAGTCACAGCTAAAACAAACTGGGATAAACAAATGACTGTTGTTTGGGTATATAGAGAAGACTTACTGTGCGCCTGTGTCTAGGACTAGTGCCAGGGAGAAATATTAGATTTTTTGAGTCACTTCTGACTATTTCTATGAGGTCCTACAAGTGGGCGGGATCAGCAGAGTGGTGTGATACTTGAAATTCGACATCAGCACCGCAGGGGTGGAGCTACAGCAGTCACTGACAGAGAGTAAGAGAAAGAGAGTCACCCAACCACAATGTTACTGTTATCATTATCTGGCTGGGCTGGCTTCCCTGTCTTGCCTAGCCTGACCCCACCTTCAATTTCAATTTAAGGGCTTTATTGTCATGGGAAATATATGTTAACATTGCCAAAGCAAGTGAAGTAGATAAAAGTGAAATAAACTCAACTCAACAAAAAAAGAAACGTCCCTTTTTCAGGACCCTGTTTTTCAAAGATCATTCGTAAAAATCCAAATAACTTCACAGATCTTCATTGTAAAGGATTTAAACACTGTTTCTCATGCTTGTTCAATGAACCATAAACAATTCATGAACATGCACCTGTGGAACGGTCATTAAGACACTAACAGCTTACAGACGGTAGGCAATTAAGGTCACAGTTATGAAAACGTAGGACACTAAAGAGGCCTTTCTACTGACTCTGAAACACACCAAAAGAAAGATGCCCAGAGTCCCTGCTCATCTGCGTGAACGTGCCTTAGGCATGCTGCAGGGAGGCATGAGGACTGCAGATGTGGCCAGGGCAATACATTGCAATGTCCATACTGTGAGATGCCTAAGACAGCACTACAGGGAGACAGGACGGACAGCTGATCGTCCTCACAGTGGCAGACCACGTGTAACAACACCTGCACAGGATCGGTACATCCGAACATCACACATGCGAGACAGGTACAGGATGGCAACAACAACTGCCCGAGTTACACCAGTTACACCAGGAACGCACAATCCCTTCATCAGTGCTCAGACAGTCCGCAATAGGCTGAGAGAGGCTGGACTGAGGGCTTGTAGGCCTGTTGTAAGGCAGGTCCTCACCAGACATCACCGGCAATAACGGGCACAAACACTATGGGCACAAACCCACCGTTGCTGGACCAGTCAGGACTGGCAAAAAGTGTTCTTCACTGACGAGTCACGGTTTTGTGCCCATAGTCTTGTGGCTGGCACATGTACACAAATCATGTGCAAAAGAAAAGCTTGTGTTTTTCTGTTGTGTTCATGAAGAAGAATAATTAAAAACAAGAAATTAAACATTTAATAAAGTTAAACAGGATGAATTCAAGATATAGAATTTACCACCTGGGTAAAGTTTGGTGGAGGTAAAATCACATTTAATTTTTGTACGTGCTATACAATAACAACAATAAGCTATTTTACTGTTCATGTAGGAATGTATCTTTGTTGAATCACTACACAAAGCCTATTGTAAGTATTACATAAGAAAATGGCCTATTCAGTAGTGAAATCATTGCCAAATGCTTTGCAGAGAATTTGCAAGATAGTTTCAAGAAGTCCAATATTAGGAAACTCACTAGAAGCCTTCAGCAGCTGTGTCAATCTAAGCTTCAATGGTATGTTCTTGGCCATTGAAAAGTATTTCAAAACGGTTACACAATACAATTGTACAGTTTCAATGTTACTCCCAGGAACAAAGTGCCATTTACACAAGATAACAGTTATGATGTAAGCTGTCACATTCTATTCCATATCAAAACCGGTCTGAGAATCCAATAACCATTCTCTTGCACAGTAATCAATTTGAATAGAAATAATAGCAGCTCCTCCATGAATCTAAGGCTCTTTCTCACAGCAGAAAGTTCAACTTCACCTAGACAGACTTTTGTTTTGGAAAATGTAGTAAATGAATGGAACATTTAAAACATCTAAATCAACTAGACACTACTTTATATACTGTCAAGTCTATCCTGAGCCAATGGCAGCATGCTATCTGTATTCAAATGTTCATCATTTCCACCACATCCTGTATGTACCCTAGTTTCTCTAAGTCAGCAACGTGGGCAGATTTGCAAAACAAATGTATGGCATAATAAATATTGCAAAACATAAGTCTTGTGGATCATAAATGATTTGCTGTATGTGAAGTATGACTAGAGTGAACAGGCTACTCCTTATAGGAGTCCTATTGGCTGATGTAACTGAGGTATTTGGGGAGTTGAGCAAGATGCCGGGACTCCCAAGGGTGTGACAGACAGTTCAAAACAGATTTAGTAACTTGCGTTACGACCTGACTCATAGTTCGTAACAACAAAGGGAGACCACACATGACTTAAATGTAAAAAGGAATACATTTATTCAACTAAATAATAAGAAACATACTGTGGACGTCTGTAGGATCAGTAGTGTATGCAGTGTGTGGATGAGTGGAGAGGGTGTTGAATGGTGAAAACAGACTAAAAATAACTAAAGGTGGTGGAAGCCAGCCTGCCAGTCAGGGAAGACCGAGAGTTGGCTGATGTGACAACCCTTTATAGCCTGCAGGCCAAGCCTGCCCAGGTGCGCCACATCAGCTGACGATCTTAACTCTGCCCACTGGCCTCCTGCAACACGCAGACTGCCAAACAGGAGATCCCAGCAGGGAGGGATGTCACACTTAGAAGATACCTTTAAATCACATTAGCCATCATATCTATCTATGTATATACACTGTATATTCAATATCTATTCTCCACATTGTTATCACTCTTCTATTTAGTGAGTATTTATATATAAATCTGGTATTACACAGATTCAGTAACTGGAAGGACAAAATAAATGAAAATCATTGTTGACACAATCGTTTTATGTTATTATGTTTATGTTATGTTTCCTGCCATCATGTTGTCCCCTCCATTCAGCCTGTATTGATACACAAGGTTGGTGTACAATAATCGGTTGGAGGCTGGTTGGGGATTCCCGAAATAAGACTAGGGAGGATGATGGAAATCCTGCCCCCCTTTTCTCTCTCCTAGTCTACCGCTCCTCCCCTCCTCGATCCAGCCCCTCTAGTTGTTTACAGTTCATCTTGGAAAGTCATACATTTTCCTAGAACCTATTAAATGGAACTCTGGGAACTCTCTACTGTAAAATCACCAGGAATTCAACACAAAAAACATGACATGTCAAGATGACATGTCCCACCCACCCCTAGTGGATAAAGGAAAGACCTAGAGGTTGTCTGTGAGCAAGCCCATTGGAATGGAGAGAGATTCTAAGAGTGTGGGGTGGATCTAATGTTTATAGAATGTGTGTGTCAGAGCAAATCTTTCCATGAGGTGATAGTGTGTGTGTGTGTGTGTGTGTGTGTGTGTGTGTGTGTGTGTGTGTGTGTGTGTGTGTGTGTGTGTGTGTGTGTGTGTGTGTGTGTGTGTGTGTGTGTGTGTGTGTGTGTGTGTGTGTGTGTGTGCATGTAATCAGGGGAAGCCTTGTTAATATTTATAGAATAGAGGAAATCTTTCCATGGGGTGATATGTGTGTTTGTGTTTCAGTAGGAGGAGGGGTTAATTAGTTATCAGTTATAAGATAAGATACTACTTTATTCATCCTCCAAGAGGGGAAATGTACAGTTCACTTCTGGTCGGCCCCTGTTAGCTGGGCCACCAGCTAAGCATTGAGTGACCACTCAATGTTCATTGATTATGTTTGTAGACATCTTTATATATCTCACTGAACTGGTGTTTCCTTCCAGTTCTCTGCTGCCAATGACTGGAACGAACTGAAAAAATCTCTGTTCTGGAAACACTTATCTCCCTCACTAGCTTAAAGCACCAGCTGTCAGAGCAGCTCACAGATTACTGCACCTGTACATAGCCCATCTATAATTTAGCCCAAACAACTACCCCTTCCCCTACTGTATTTATTTTGCTCCTTTGCAGCCCATTATTTCTATTTCTACTTGCACATTCTTCCACTGCAAATCTACCAATTCAATTCAATTCAATACCATTCCAGTGTTTTACTTGCTATATTGTATTTACCTCGCCACCATGGCCTTTTTTTGCCTTTACCTCCCTTATCTCACCTCATTTGCTCACATTGTATATATACTTATTTTTCTACTGTATTATTGACTGTATGTTTTGTTTATTCCATGTGTAACTCTGTGTTGTTGTATGTGTCGAATTGCTATGCTTTATCTTGGCCAGGTCGCAGTTGCAAATGTGAACTTGTTCTCAACTAGCCTACCTGGTTAAATAAAGGTGAAATAAAAAAATAAAACATCTTTCACCACGCAACCATTGATCCAAAATACACATTAACAGATGTTACAGCAGGTGCAGTGAAATGCTTGTGTTTCTAGCTTCTACAGTGCAATAATACAATACGCAAATAATCCAGAAAGTCCAAAACAAGAAAGAAATGCATCCCTTTACTAAAATTGCATTGGCCAATACGGTACTGTAATACTGTAATATATGCCATTTACGTAGCAGACACTTTGATATAAAGTGACAACAGTCCACACATTTTGGTATGTGACACCAGTGGGAATCGAACCCACAACTCTAGTGCCATGCTCTTATGAACTGAGCCACGTACAGGACCACAACAATACATAAGTACAGTAAAATACAATACATGATTACAATACAGGTGGAAGATGTACAATTGCCATCCCCATGAGCGTACCAACCTCCTTCAGGCCATGGATGAAGCATGCAATGATTTCAATCCAGACCTACATTAGCAGTGGCTTAATAACTGTATATAACCATAGATATAGTAGTGTTTTAATAACTGTATATAACCATAGATATAGTAGTGTTTTAATAACTGTATATCACCATAGATATAGTAGTGTTTTAATAACTGTATATCACCATAGATATAGTAGTGGTTTAATAACTGTATATAACCATAGATATAGTAGTGGTTTAATAACTGTATATCACCATAGATATAGTAGTAGTTTAATAACTGTATATCACCATAGATATAGTAGTGTTTTAATAACTGTATATCACCATAGATATAGTAGTGGTTTAATAACTGTATATCACCATAGATATAGTAGTAGTTTAATAACTGTATATCACCATAGATATAGTAGTGGTTTAATAACTGTATATAACCATAGATATAGTAGTAGTTTAATAACTGTATATCACCATAGATATAGTAGTGTTTTAATAACTGTATATAACCATAGATATAGTAGTGTTTTAATAACTGTATATCACCATAGATATAGTAGTGTTTTAATAACTGTATATCACCATAGATATAGTAGTGGTTTAATAACTGTATATCACCATAGATATAGTAGTAGTTTAATAACTGTATATCACCATAGATATAGTAGTGTTTTAATAACTGTATATCACCATAGATATAGTAGTGGTTTAATAACTGTATATCACCATAGATATAGTAGTAGTTTAATAACTGTATATCACCATAGATATAGTAGTGTTTTAATAACTGTATATCACCATAGATATAGTAGTAGTTTAATAACTGTATATCACCATAGATATAGTAGTGTTTTAATAACTGTATATAACCATAGATATAGTAGTAGTTTAATAACTGTATATCACCATAGATATAGTAGTAGTTTAATAACTGCATATCACCATAGATATAGTAGTGTTTTAATAACTGTAACCATAGATATAGTAGTAGTTTAATAACTGTATATCACCATAGATATAGTAGTGTTTTAATAACTGTATATAACCATAGATATAGTAGTGTTTTAATAACTGTATATCACCATAGATATAGTAGTGGGTTGCCAACAGAGCCCAGCCATAATCTTAACCTATTTTACTCTTCTCATGTGTAGCTCCTCCTGCAACATCCGACATACTGTACGTTGAAAGACTGACATGCTCCTCCTTCTATACCTACAAACACAGACAGATTGACATAAAATCATATCAAATCTTTTGTCACATGCGCCGAATACAACCTTAGTGAATTGCTTACTTGCAAGCCCTTAACCAACAATGCAGTTTTGAAAATGTTTACTAAATGAAAGTTTAAGAAAGTAACAATAAAACATCAATAATGAGGCTATATACAAGGGGTACCGGTACCAAGTCAATGTGCGGGGGTACAGGTTAGTCAAGGTAATTGAGGTAATATATACATGTAGGTAGGGGTAAAGTGACTCTGCATAAATAACAAACAGCGAGTTGCAGCAGCGTAAAAAAAGCCCAGCCAATGCAAATAGTCCGTGTAGCCATTTTATGAACTGTTCAGCAGTCTTATGGCTTGGGGGTAGAAGCTGTTAAGGAGCCTTCCTCTGACACCGCCTGGTATAGAGGTCCTGGATGGCAGGAAGCTTGGCCCCAGTGATGTACTGGGCCTTACGCACAACCCTCTGTAGCGCCATGTGGTCAGATGCCAAGCAGTTGCCATACCAGGCGGTGGGTGATGCAACCAGTCAAGATGCTCTCGATGGTGCCACTGTAGACATTTTTGAGGATCTGAGGACCCATGCCAAATCTTTTCAGTCTCCTGAGGGGGAATAGGCATTGTCATGCCCTCTTCACAACTGTCATGATAGTTTGTTGGTGATGTAGACACCAAGGAACTTGAAGCTCTAGACCTGCTCCACTACAGCCCTGTCGATGAGAATGGGGGCGAGCTCGGCCCTCCTTTTCCTATAGTCCACAATCAGCTCCTTTGTCTTGATCACGTTGAGGGAAAGGTTGTCTTCCTGGCACAACACTGCCAGGTCTCTGACCTCCTCTCTGCAGGCTGTCTCATCATTATCGGTGATCAGGCCTACCACCGGTGTGTCGTCCGCAAACTTAATGAGGGTGTTGGAGACGTGCTTGGCCATGCAGTCGTGGGTGAACATGGAGTACAGGAGGGAACTAAGCACGCACCTCTGAGGGGTCCCCGTGTTGAGGATCTTCGTGGCAGATGTGTTGTTGCCTACCTTTACCACCTGCGGGCGGCCTGTCAGTTGTTGAAAAACAGAGACGAGTGTACGTGTAATTGTGTATAAACTATACACACACATACATACTGTACATACAATTATATATACAAAAGTATGTGGACACCCCTCCAAATTAGTGGATTCTGCTATTTCAGCCACACCCGTTGCTGATAGGTGTATAAAATCAAGCACACAGTCATGCAATCTCCATAGACAAACATTGGCAGTATAATGGCCTTACTGAAGAGCTCAGTGACTTTCAACGTGGCACCGTCATAGGATGCCACCTTTCCAACAAGTCAGTTTGTTGCCCTGCTAGAGCTGCCCCAGCTGCTGCTACAATAACCTCAGCTGTGAGTGCTGTTATTGTGAAGTGGAAACGTCTAGGAGCAACAACGGCTTAGCCGCAAAGTGGTAGGCCACACAAGCTCACCGAACGGGACCGCAGAGTGCTGAAGCTTGTAGAAATCATCTGTCATCGGTTGCAATACTCAATACCGAGTTCCAAACTGCCTCAGGAAAAAACGTCAACACAAGAACTGTTCGTCTGGAGCTTCATGAAATGGGTTTCCATGGCCGAGCAGCCACACACAAGCCTAAGATCACCATGCGCAATGCCAAGTGTCCACTGGAGTGGTGTAAAGCTAGCCACATTTGGACTGGAGCAGTGGAAATGCATTCTCTGGAGTGATGAATCACGCTTCACCATCTGGCAGTCTTACGGACGAATATGGGTTTGGCGGATGCCAGGAGAACGCTACCTGCCCCAATGCATAGTGCCAACTGTAAAGTTTGGTGGAGGAGGAATAATGGTCTGGGGCTGTTTTTCATGGTTAGGGCTAGGCCCTTTAGTTCCAGTGAAGGAAAATCTTAACACTACAGCATACAATGACATTCTAGACGATTCTGTGCTTCCAACTTTATGGCAAGAGTTTGGGGAAAGCCCTTTCCTGTTTCAGCATGACAATGCCCCCGTGCACAAAGCGAGGTCCATACAGAAATGGTTTGTAGAGATTGGTGTGGAATAACTTGACTTGCCTGCACAGAGCCCTGTACTCAACCCCATCCTACAGCTTTGGGATGAATTGGGACGCCGACTGCAAGCCAGGCCTAATCGCCCAACATCAGTGCCCGACCTCACTAATGCTCTTGTGGCTGAATGGAAGCAAGTCCCCGCAGCAATGTTCCAACATCTAGTGGAAAGCTTTCCCAGAAGAGTGGAGGCTGTTATAGCAGCAAAGCTATGGACCAACTCCATATTAATGCCCATCATTTTGGAATGAGATGTTCGATGAGCAGGTGTCCACATAGTTTGATCATGTAGTGTAAATGCATACATAAATACACAGACTGACATGACAGAGACAAGTGTATGAATTAGTGTATGTTAATTCCTTACCTGCACATAAATGTAGGCAGACTGACATAGAAAGAGACAAGTGCACGTTAATTACCTACCTACATACAGCATGGCATGACTGAAGAAGAAGAACTAGTAGTAACAGAAATACTTTTGTACCGAGTTAATCATTGTCAGAGCAAATTCCTGTCATCTTTTGTTCATGGGCAATAAACTATCTTCCAGCCTATTCCAATTTAGATATGGGTGGTCAAATATGTAACTTATTAAGTGGAAATGTTCACTATACAATGTCCTCTATGGCCTTGACTTCCTTTACGTTATCAAACTAAACATGGTTTACGATAGTTGTGACTTCCTGTCATTGTAAACTACATTATATTCTGACTTCTACAGGAAGGAACATAGTTGAGCAGGAAGTGGATCTGGGTCAACTCCCTGACTGACACTTCCTGTTAAGGTATCCATAGTAACTCTGTTGTAGGGTTAGGGTTGAGGCTAGGGTTAGGCTTGTACTGAGATGTGGACATGAATCTAGGGTTAGGGTTGAACCGACATGTGGACATGAAGCTAGGGTTAGTGTTAGGGTTGAGGCTAGGGTTAGTGTTAAGGTTGAGGGTTAGGGTTTAACTAGGGTTAGGGTTGAACTAGGATGTGGACATGAAACTAGGGTTAGTGTTAGGGTTGAGGCTAGGGTTAGGATTTAACTAGGGTGTGGACATGAAGCTAGGGTTAGGGTTGAGGCTAGGGTTAGGGCTTAACTAGGATGTGGACATGAAGCTAGGGTTAGGGTTGAGGCTAGGGTTAGGGTTTAACTAGGATGTGGACATGAAGCTAGGGTTAGGGTTGAGGCTAGGGTTAGTGTTAGGGTTGAGGTTAGGGTTGAGGCTAGGGTTAGTGTTAGGGTTGAGGCTAGGGTTAGTGTTAGGGTTGAGGCTAGGGTTAGTGTTAGGGTTGAGGCTAGGGTTAGTGTTAGGGTTGAGGCTAGGGTTAGTGTTAGGGTTGAGGCTAGGGTTAGTGTTAGGGTTGAGGCTAGGGTTAGGGTTAGGGTTGAGGCTAGGGTTAGTGTTACTACTGTTACCGAAAATGCTTGCCCAACAGAAACTGTAAGTATTAATTACATTCCTACACTCCATGTTGATAATGACGACTCATTTCCATCACATCTACTGTTGCATGCTGGATTATTTGGTTGCTGAATCAAGGCGTTCACTGTCACATCTATGAATCAGTGGCTCCTATCACAATGGATATCTCTCTGACAGAGTACAACAGAGCATTAAAGAACCAAACATCCTGCCTGAGCAACGCTCCAGCACTATCCTATATCACATTATCTAAAAACACAGCGGCAGTGGTAGTCTACACTGTACGTCCTAGAGAGTGATTGTTTTGTTTTCTGCTGAACAGTAGAATGTTTTGTGTGTGTGTCCTTGACAGATAGATAGATGCAGCCAGTCAGGCCATGTGCTGGTTGGACTGGAAGCTGATACCACGGCCCTGTACTCCAGTGGAGGCTGCTGAGGGGAGGATGGCTCATAATAATGGCCGGAATGGAGTTGATGGAATGGTACTACAAAATATATTTGATACCACTCCATTCCAGCCATTATTACGAGCAGTCCTCCCCTCAGCAGCCTCCACTGCTGTACTCTCAGGCCCAGCTCTATAGGATAGGGCGGGAGGAGGGCTACACTCTGCTCCAACTCAGGTCTAACTATCAAGGCCTCTGATAAGTGCTTCATCCTCTGACACGGCAAGAGGGGAGATGACCATTGTGTCCATACACACGTGGCCAGTGAAATAGGATGTGGACATGAAGGTAGGGTTAGGGCTACTACCGTTACCAAAAATGATTGCCCAACAGAAACTGTGAAGTATTGATTACTTTCCTACACTTCTTGTTGATAACGATGACTCATTTTCATCACATTCCATCCTATCTACTGTTGCATGCTGGATGAGTTGGCTCACTCAGGTGCTGAATCAAGGTAGTTCACACCACTGTCACACCTTGGATTTGATTGTTTTCGACATCTTTTGTGTTTTTATGTTCTTTTATGCATCTCTTTCACTGCTCCTGTTTGCTTTGACTTCCCTAATGTGTGTTGCGATTTTAAATGCACTTTGATTTGAATCATTGACTCCTATAAAACACAATGGAATCTTGAACTTAAACGAACCCCGAGGCTGACAACTGATCTCCCTTTCAGACAGAAAGTGCAACATGGAGCATTTGTGGGAACCAAACACCCTGCCTGGGCAACACTCCAGCAATATCCTATATCACATTATCTAACAACACAGGGTTTTCAGTGCAGTAGTCTTCAATCAAGTAACATTGCATGTCCTAGAGTGATTATTTTGTGTGTGTGTCCTTGACAGATCGATAGATGCAGCCAGTCAGGCCATGTGCCGGTTGGACTGGAAGCTGATACCACGGCCCTGTACTCTGTATACAGCATCTCAAGCCCAGTGCTAGGATAGGGTGGGAGGAAGAGGGCTACACTCTACTCCAATTAGGGCCTAACGTTTAAGACCTCTGACTCTGATAAGTGCTTCATACTTTGGTACAGCAAGAGGGGTGATGACCATTGTGTCCATACACACACTAGCACTCACGCACACACACTAGCACTCACGCACACACAGACAGACTCATGTGGCCTGTGAAAATGGTACCTCTCCCCATCCCTCGTAATGTAAAGGATGGCTTTAGCTTTAATCTTGTCTGGCCCTGTTGGTGTGTGCGAGTGTAAAACATATTTTCTCAGAGGCTATTGATTGACTTCATATAACCTTTTTCATATGGCCTTTAGATAGCAATCCTAAGGACTCTACATTCAAAACAACAACTTGTTTTCCAAGTTAGGTAGTGTTTACCCTACCTGTTCTACTCACGTTTAGGACCCGTTCTATGGACATGGCTTTCCCGCTCCCCATCCTCCCTCCAACTGGGAGAACATGAACGTGCCGCCCCTCCCCCTTGACAGATGTGAACAGCTCGCTGAGACTTGCTCTGGATGTGTGTGTGCGCGTTCCTCCAGAGGTCCAGACAAGGGGTTCCTAGAAGTCAGGAAGTGTTCCTCGAAGCACGGCTCCAGAGTGAGAAACCCTTCCAAGTCAAACATTGGGGCCCCTGTCAAAACACACACACACTCTATTGCCATCAACTTGCCCCCCTAGAGAGACTGCACACTACACTGACCGTTCTCTATCCTGTGCCTACTGTCAATGCTCAACAAAAATAAACATCAGTTCTGATTGGTGTAATCCAGGTTGTTGATATCAGTCAGATAGTGAGTAATTTATTGGACCTCTTGTCATGTTGTGGACAAACATGAAATGTGTTTTTAACAGGTAAGGTTGAACTATGACCTAATGTTGTGGCTTAACATCAACCAGAAACAAAAATATAGGCTCCATACGCATAACAACATTTGCTGCAGTTTGTAATTAATCCCCTAGAGTTGATTGACACACCAGTGCATCAATCTAAGTAACAATTTAAAAAATCCCCATTGATATCCATCAGTTTAAAGGAAAGGTTCACTGATGTTTTATATTATATTGTTTTTGTGCATCTCTGAGTGGTGTTCTATCGATTCCCTTAGTCATTTCATGTTTTCACGTGTATCTGAGTTATTAGCGTTCAAGCAGGCAGAAATCCGGACGGTATGACGTAGCACTGTGATAAAGTCTCTCACTACACTGGAAGTTAATAGGTGTAAGACTTTTACATCGCCAAAACATCTATCATATGTGTCAAATTTCAAAACTGGCCGATGTCATAACTCGGAGGATGTCTTCTCTCGAATGAGCCATTGATCAAATTTTTGTGATATTCCTACCTCGAGAAATGTGTAATTTAACAGAGGGTCTAAATGTCCAGAAAGCTATTCTAGTCTACATCACGGGTGGCGTAGGAATTTATTTCTAACCCCCTAAATCAGTGGTTCCCAAACTTATTCACTCAGGTCCCCCTTCCAGCATTGGGGAACACGCACGTACGCACACTGCACGTCTATTTCAAACTGTTCACACCTCTCTTGTTGGCGGAGAGAACATTTAGCAGTTTAAAGCTAATTTTCTTGCAATTATATACATTTTGCCATGTCTAATGTTTAATCATGTGATATTTGAGTGACTCAAACATTACAACAAAATCTATGGGCTAAAAAAACCTAGCTAAAATAAACGTTAGCTGACATGGGCTAGTTGATCTCTATATTTCTGACAAGTTATAAATAGCTCTCTAGGGCCTGCAATGACCGACATGACAAGAGGAATACTGATGATGCACTACCCAATTTCGAAATTGCACCTTGTGCATTCTACTTTTACAACTTTCGAGAGTAAGTTGAAAGCCCAACAAAGTTCCTAAAATAAAAATAATAAACCAGTGGCCTAAACTGTTCTATTTGAGAAGGCTGCTCCTCCCTACTAGCTTTAGCCCAATGAGGTGATGGGCCTTTGCCTGGTGCCCCACAACTCAGCATAATCGAATCCACCCAATGTGCCGCAAAATTAAACATCACTTCTGATTGGTGTATTCCATGTTGTTTAAACAGGTTAGATAGAAAGACATTCATTTGTTGACCTGAGTCACCTGACCTTAAATGGACCTCTTGCAACCTCTTGTTGATGAGAGTTTGTGTCTGTGGAATAACATAAAATGTGTTTTTGGTTGACCTGTCAAGAAGTGTTCTTCGCATCACTGCTTCTCTGTTGTCAAAATACCCCACTAACACACACTCACCCACTAACACACACTCACTCACCCCACTAACACACACTCACTCACCCCACTAACACACACTCACCCACTAACACACACTCACTCACCCCACTAACACACACTCAAGAAGGAAACAGAAATAAAAACGCATTGTAAAGATCTATCTGATCTATCTAGTCTACTAATGAGATAGGAACACACCTCAGTTTAGCTGGGAAAGGCTGCTTGGAAGGTTTGAGTGAGATCGCCTCACTGTGGACAAGAACTGCCATTACACCATCATGCACTAATCACAATTACCTGTAGATCTGAAATGGAAATCATCACGTTTCTTTATAAGAAATTGAATATGAATACTGTAGCCTATATCTCTCAATGGTTTCCTTACTGTAGTCGTGAAGATCCAGTGAATGACAACACGATACTGAGCACCCCAACATCGAAGGAGGGAGTCGAATACTGCCGCTTTGGTTGATACCTCTTCTAGGGCCCTGTGTTTTGCGCAATCATTTATCTTGTATCTAAAACCTTTTCCAGAAATGATCATTACACCAAAAATCGAAGCAATTGACTTAGGATGGCCCTGAACTATATGACATGAAAGTAAAAGAGGACAGTTTGATGAAAAAGCTTTAAATAAAGGTTCAAATCCAGGCATGTCACATAATTGCACAAAACACTCAGACCTACTCATAACATTAACTTTGTCATATGAAATAATACAGTACATTGGATTGTATCCTACACACATACACTGAGTATACACAACATTAAGAGCACATGCTCTATCTACGACAGACTGACCAGGTGAATCCAGGTGAAAGCTGTGATCTCTTATTGATGTGTCAAGAACTGCAACGCTGCTGGGTTTTTCACGCTCAACAGTTTCCCATATGTATCAAGAATGGTCCACCATCCACAGGACATCCAGCCAACTTGACACAGCTGTGGGAAGGATTGGAGTCAACAAGGGCCAGCATCCCTGTGGAACGCTTTTGACACCTTATAGAGTCCACGCCCCAACAAATTGAAGCTGTTCTGAGGGCAACAGGAGGCGCATCCCAATATTAGGAAGGTGGTCCTAATGTTTTGTACACTCAGTGTATACATGCATATCTAGAATGACATAACCATAGATATCTAACACCGTACCGCCATGAGGCATACATTAATACAGAGAAGAACTACTGTCCCTCTGGTCCGTCATCTTAAAAACAACAAACATGGAAGAAAATGTGCAAAAAAGTAGATTCAAACAGTCTGACATTCTGTTTAGCTACGCTAGGAAAGCAGCACAACATCCAAATAGAAGCATTTGAAATTTCACTTACTGCTACATTACTTAATGTATTATTAATACTTAGGGGCAAACTTAACTTCCATTTAAATATCATTTTCACGTAGTCAGCATTGACGTCAATGGGAGACTTTGGGATAGATTTAATTCGATCGGCCCTTTCCGACTATGCACCATTGAAAGTCGACATTTCCGCATTGGCGGAGACTGCATTCACGGTAAACGCTGCCTATGTAGGCTCAATCGGGAATTACCTTTAAATGTCAAATGCGCTATAACGAGGATCATCCACGCTTCCGGATTGAATCCAGGCCTAAGTGAGACTAAGTGAAAATTTGACCTAAATGGAAGATAGGATTTGCCGCTTAATAAATTGTTATACAATCGTCAGTAATAACAGAGTGTATAGTAATAGCAGTTACAACTACTGTAAGCAGCGTCTCTGGTGCAGTTACTGGGTGAGTTATGGTATAATACATGGACAGGTACTGTATGTCAGTTTTAGCTTGGGGTCAATTCCATTTCAACTCAAGTCAGTTTAGGACAGAGCCTTGCTCAAATGTACACAGATTCCTAGAACCAACACAGAAAGAAACGGTCGCAATTCTAACAGAGGGCCTCTGTCAACATAGACGATTAACACACACCTACAGTGTCTTCAGAAAAAATTCACACCCTTTGATTTTTTCCACATTTTGTTGTTACAGCCTGAATTAAAAATGGATTCAATTGAGATTTTGTTTCACTGATCTACACACAATACCTCATCATGTCAAAGTGGATTTTTTTATTAATAAAAAATTAAAACCTGAAATGTCTTGAGTCTATAAATATTCAACCCATTTGTTATGGCAAGTTCAGGAGTAAAATGTGCTTAACAAGTCACATAATAAGTTGCATGGACTAGTGTTAAACATGATTTTTGAATAACTACCCCCTCTCTGTATCCCACACATACAGATAATTGTAAGGTCCCTCAGTTGAGCAGTGAATTTCAAACACAGATTCAACCACAAAGACCAGGGAGGGTTTCCAATGCCTCGCAAAGAAGGGCACCTATTGGTAGATGGGTAAAAATAAAAAAGCAAACTTTGAATATCCCTTTGAGCATGGTGAAACTATTAATTACACTTTGGATGGTGTATCAACACACCCAGTCACTACAAAGATACAGGCGTCCTTCCTAACTCAGTTTCCAGAGAGGAAGGAAACTGCTCAGAGATTTCACCATGAGGCCAATGGTGATTTTAAAACAGATACAGAGTTTAATGGCTGTGATAGGAGAAAACTGAGGATGGATCAACAACACTGTAGTTACTCCACAATACTAATCTAAATGACAGAGTGAAAAGAAGAAAACCTATAAAGAATAAAACTGTATCCTGTTTGCAACAAAGCACTAAAGTAATACTACAAAAAATGTGGAAAAGCAATGCAATGTTTTTGTGGGCAAATCCATTACGGAGTACCACTCTACATATTGTAATTGTTAAGGACTGGGGGAGTTTTTCTGGATAGAAAAGAAACAATGCAGCTAAGAACAGTCAAAATCCCAGAGGAAAACCTGGTTCAGTCTGCCTTCCACCAGACACTGGGAGATTAATTCACCTTTCAGCAGGGCAATAACCTAAAACACAAGGCCAAATATACACTGGAGTTGCTTACCAAGAAGACAGTGAATGTTCCTGAGTGGCCGAGTTACAGTTTTGACTTAAATAGGCTTGAAAATCTATGGCAAGACCTGAAAACGGTTGTCTCGCAATGATCAATATCCAATTTGACAGAATTTTGAAAATAATAAAAGGTAAATGTTCCACAATCCAGGTGTGGAAAGCTCTTAGAGACTTACCTAGAAAGACTCACAGCTGTAATCGCTGCCAAAGATGCTTCTACAAAGTATTGACTCAAGTTATGTAAATGAGATATTTCATTTTCAATACATTTGCAAACATTTGTAAAAACATGTTTTCACTTTGTCATTATGGGGTATTGTGTGTAGATGGGTGTCCCAAAAAAAGTATATATTTTGAATTCAGGCTGTAACACAGCAAAATGTGGAATAAGTCAAGCAGTATGAATACTTACTGAAGGCACTGTATATGGCCTCAACTTACCCCCCAAAAGACATCAGACATAATAAATAACACTTATAGTAGTTGACACATATTACATTAGCAAGGTTGTTTAGATCGACTAACAGGATGAGGCAGAATTGGTCTATTTTCCACACCTAAGCAGTGCTTCATGTCCAGTAGTTGATGTTATGAAAGCTGTGCTAATGTACATAACAGGGAGGGAATTGGCATCAATATTAAGTGAAATTCCACATTCCCAAGTAGATATGAAATGGAGTTGAACAAAACCTGGTAATAATGGAAGTAGAGTTGGACCTTGGAGTAAGCAGCTAGTTTCCATTTAGGATTCTTCATCAGTGCCACTGGGGGAGCGTTCCTGTGAGAGGTGGAACAGGAGAGGAGAGAGACAGAAGGGGGAATATTTCTGGGTGTCATGCACAATATGGCCAACACATTTTTGCAGAGGGATCATAAAAGAAAACATCAAAGATGGAAGGTGCAAACACACACACACACCTCCTCTCCCCTCACCTCCTCCTGCTCTTCTTCAGTGTCGTCGTCGCTGACGACAGGTTTGGCTCGGGTGCGTCCCATACGTCTCCTACCCTTCCCCCGGTCACTACTCTTCTCTCTCCGTCCCAGACGGATCTTCACCTTCACTGAGCGGGCTAGAGGATGGACACACACACACATTCATATCATACACATGCAGATGCAGACACACACCACAGGATCAACACAACACAGTTTATTGGTCACAGAGATGGCTGGTTTACTAATCGTTCTCTCTCCGTCTTTCATTCTTTATTTTTCTCAATATTTTTTTTCCCTTCTTCCTTCCTTTGCTTCTTCATTCCTTACATCCTTTCTTCAGTGATGACTCACACTCTGACTCGGAGCCTTCGTCCAGGTCCTCCTCCTCTTCCTCACTGTCCTCTCCCTCGCTGTCCTCCTCCTTCTCGATCTTCTGTCTCAGACTGGTGAACACCGACTGGAGCACGATGGAGTCCTCGTAGATCTGGGAACGAGGCAGCAACCAGACGATAGACCGATGTAGCTATTTTAGGCTCATGCACAGATGCAGTTGGACACGTGCCAACAATGGTATTGTTATTTGGTCCACTGCTTATTGTTATTCAGCCTTAAACTTTTTATTTGAATGTTTTGAAGCAGGTTATCAAAAAAAGGACTGGTCCCTTGATACATTTTTATACAGTAACAAGAGCGCATATAGGAAGAGCAGTTATAACTCCTGTAATCAGCATCTCTAATGAAGTTACTGGACGAAGTGAGTTAAAGTCGATTAAGTCATTAATTTATTTCATCTATTGTTACATCTATTGTTATCGATGTGTTTGTGTTGTTGTGTACTCATTCCAGTATAAAGTGTGTGTTTGTCTCACCAGTGATCCCTCCAGGTTGAAGGTCTGTGCGTTCTGAAAGAGTAGCATCACATCTCTCTCCAGGTCTCCTAGACTACGGTATCTGTGGCTACGGATCCTCTCCTACAGGAGGGGCAGACAGGGGAGAGGGAGAGAGAGAGATTAGAGGGGGGATGAGAATGAGAGTGTGTGTGTGTGTGTGTGTTAATTGACCTTGATTTTCCTGAAGTCGACAGGCTTGCGGATGAGCTCGTAGTACTCTGGCAGCTCTTTGCGCGAGGGCAGCTGGATGAAGACCTCACTCAGCTGACGACCATTACTGCTGTGAAAGACATCACCAGAGACACTGATGTTAGTGCCCGTAGTACTGATGTTACACAGCAGTTACACAGACATTCTGTATTGCAGCATGTTGTGGCCCATATGGGAATCAGTCTCACAACTCTGGTGTTGCAAACACCTTGATCCAACCTAGCCTGGTCCCAAACATGTTTGGCATGACAAGGAGTGGCGTGACGGCACAAACGGACTGGTACCCAGGCTAGCTCCAACCAGCATGTAAGTCAAAATTGTAAAGCAAGCTAAAGAGAACACTAGCCTCAGTCTTACCTGTCTTTGTATTTAATAACAGCGTCCACTATCTTCTTCATCTTCTTGGTGAGAGCGGGGGGGTTGGGGGAGAGTTTCTCTGCGGGGGGGCGTCCCCTCTTCTTCTGTCTCTTCCCGTCCTCGTCCTTGTCCCGGCTCCGCCTGCCCCCCGAGGAGGAAGAGGAGGGGCCAGGGAGGTCATCGCGGTCACGCTTTCGCTTCCGGGTGGTCTTCTTGTGACGCACCTCCTCCTCGATCTCCTCTAACGTGCCTTCCTCAATGGCCTGGAGGGAGAAAGAGAGGGAGGGAGAAAGAAAGAGAGAGAGAGAGAGAAAGCGAGAGAGAGAGGGAGGCAAAGATGATGAGCACCTTGTCACTTAATAAACAACATCAAATGAATACACCAATTCCAGAGTGTAATTTAACCCCTGACCCTTGACCTCTAACCTTGAGCCACTGTTTCTCAGTGAGTGAGTCACTGTAGTCCACCTCCTTGCGCTGGCGGGACCCCCTCCCGAACATCTTCTCCTCTTCCTCCTCACAGGTGAGTCTCTCCACCTCTGCGTCGTCCTTCATGATCCAGGTGGGCAGCTCGTCCTCCTCCATCAGACGGGGCTTACGGCGGGGGTTACGAGCGTCCTCACGCCTCCTGTCCAGGTCCATACGCTGGAGGGGGAGAGGGAGATAGAGACAAGGAGAAGGGGCAGGAGAGAGGAGAAGACAGAGGTAGAGGGAGGAGAGGAGAAAGATTGGCCCTTGACACGTTGACCCAGAGAAATGACCATGATGACCAACAGACACTAACTAACCATGAAGTGGTCAAACTCCTCCTCGCTCCTGGCGATCATCTGGTTGACCGTCTCATCGTCTGGCACCTCGTCCTCCTCCTGAGCGGTGAAACACACATCAATGGACAGACACAACACACAGCAGGACCGAAGGACATGAGCAAAGCTATAGCTCTATCCACTCTAGCCTGGTTCCAGATCTGTTTGTGACCATATGACCAATGACAAGAGGAATTGTCAGACAGAACAAACAGGTCTGGGACCAGCCTATCCAATCCACCACTCTGTAAGAGAGAGCTCTGTAAGAGCTCTGTGACAACATCAAGGAATGGGTCAATATATACAACATAAAATTTACAGTACATGTAAAGTCTTTAAAACAGTATTAGCATTCAAAAGAAGTGTAGATGAAATACCATCCACATTGTGTTTGTCCACTTAAGACAAATACACAAGGCACAAAATATGTGAGAGAAAGAGAGTGGTGAAAAGAAGAAAGAGGGATTGAAAGAAAGAAAGAAAGAGAGAGAGAGATGTACAACGGATGAAAAAGAGGAAGAGGGAAGAACAGTACAATGGAGAGAGGTAGGTGTGTCAGTGGGCAGCGTGGGAATTCTGAGGGTGTGGGAGTTCCGGGCTTTCGTCAGTCACACCCACCCAAGACCCCCCAGACTTCCACACGCCGCCCGGGGCCCCGACCTCGTCCTGTTCCTCGTGCTCCAGGATAGCCTGCAGGAAAGCCCGGCGCTCGTGGCTCGATGACTTCTGGTCAAACATGCCGGCCTGGATGACCTTCTGGTCCACGTTGAGTTTGTACTTGGCCGCTGCCAGGATCTTCTCCTCTACGGAGTTGACGGTGCAGAGACGCAGGACGCGGACCTCGTTCTGTTGGCCGATGCGGTGCGCACGGTCCTGGGCCTGCAGGTCCTGGAGAGAGAGGGAGGAGAGGGAGAGATGGTTAGAATACGGTAGGATACTTTGGGCTGAATCGTTAGATATTCGTAGCAATGATTCAGTTAGTATCTGGCCCATGGTGGCATGTCAATACTAACATGGCAAGTTTAGTGGGCTATTTTGTACTTCTAACTGAATACTCACTCAAGTAATGTTAAAATATGACTTCAACTACTAACATTGCAAGTGTACCTGCTGTGGGCTCCAGCCAATCCCTTAGGAGTTGTGTGTGTGTTACTCCCCCTACCTGGTGAGGGTTCCAGTCAGAGTCGAAGATGACCACGGTGTCAGCTGACTGCAGGTTGAGGCCCAGCCCCCCGGCTCTGGTACTGAGCAGGAAGATGAAGTACTGGGAGGCCGGGTCGTTAAACGCCTTCAACAGCATGCCCCTGTCATCTGCTTTGGTGGTGCCTGGAGGGAGAGGGGGGCGGAGGGATCACGAAAATTTTCCTTCGTCACTTCCTGTTGAATCTGCAGACGTGTTGCTGTGCGTTTTGTTGCTGTGCGTTTTGCTGCCAACTTTACTTTACTTTGCTAGCTGACAACTTTACGTTTTTTTGTTTTGTTTTTGTTTTTAATTACCGTTTATATTTTTAGTTTTTCCATCGCAACTTTTTTCCCTCATTCAACTTTTTCACTCCGGACGCTTTATCTGGACATGGTTCGTCAACACCTTCAACAGCCGAAGCTAAGTAGTAACATTAACATGATGTCTTCTAATTGCAGTCGCTGTACTCATAATATACAGGAGAACGATCGCCTTACGGCGAGAATAGCTGTGCTACAAGCCCAGCTTCAGACGCAATCGTTAGGCAAGGGTAATTTCAGTGTAGGAAAGGAAGAAACAGCGTCTGTGCCACCAGTAAGTACAGATAGTAACGTTAGTATAAACCCCCCCGCACAGTCCCCGCAGCCGGACAACTTTCTCATGGCTTCTGGAGGGAAATGCTGTTGGAATGCTCAACCGGTGTCGCTCATTCAGCCGACAGAAACTTTCAACCGGTTCTCCCCATTATGTAGCGAGTCGGAGTCTGAGTCTGAGTCTTCTCTTGTCTCTACTCCTCCCGTTACGGGGTCTGAGACGCCGAAGGCTCCCACCATTAGCTCTGACAAATTGAAAACCCTAGTCATTGGCGACTCCATTACCCGCAGTATTAGACTTAAAACGAATCACCCAGCGATCATACACTGTTTACCAGGGGGCAGGGCTACCGACGTTAAGGCTAATCTAAAGATGGTGCTGGCTAAAGCTAAATCTGGCGAGTGTAGAGAGTATAGAGATATTGTTATCCACGTCGGCACCAACGATGTTAGGATGAAACAGTCAGAGGTCACCAAGTGCAACATAGCTTCAGCGTGTAAATCAGCTAGAAAGATGTGTCGGCATCGAGTAATTGTCTCTGGCCCCCTCCCAGTTAGGGGGAGTGACGAGCTCTACAGCAGAGTCTCAGCACTCAATCGCTGGTTGAAAACTGTTTTCTGCCCCTCCCAAAAGATAGAATTTGTAGATAATTGGCCCTCTTTCTGGGACTCACCCACAAACAGGACCAAGCCTGACCTGCTGAGGAGTGACGGACTCCATCCTAGCTGGAGGGGTGCTCTCATCTTATCTACCAACATAGATAGGGCTCTAACTCCTCTAGCCCCACAATGAAATAGGGTGCAGGCCAGGCAGCAGGCTGTTAGCCAACCTGCCAGCTTAGTGGAGTCTGCCAATAGCACAGTCAGTGTAGTCAGCTCAGCCATACCCATTGAGACTGTGTCTGTGCCTCGACCTAGGTTGGGCAAAACTAAACATGGCGGTGTTCGCCTTAGCAATCTTATTAGGATAAAGACCTCCTCCATTCCTGCCATTATTGAAAGAGATCGTGATACCTCACATCTCAAAATAGGGTTACTTAATGTTAGATCCCTCACTTCAAAGGCAGTCATAGTCAATGAACTAATCACTGATCATAATCTTGATGTGATTGGCCTGACTGAAACATGGCTTAAGCCTGATGAATTTACTGTGTTAAATGAGGCCTCACCTCCTGGTTACACTAGTGACCATATCCCCCGTGCATCCCGCAAAGGCGGAGGTGTTGCTAACATTTACGATAGCAAATTTCAATTTACAAAAAAAAAAATGGCGTTTTCGTCTTTTGAGCTTCTAGTCATGAAATCTATGCAGCCTACTCAATCACTTTTTATAGCTACTGTTTACAGGCCTCCTGGGCCATATACAGCGTTCCTCTCTGAGTTTCCTGAATTCCTATCAGACCTTGTAGTCATAGCAGATCATATTCTAATTTTTGGTGATTTTAATATTCACATGGAGAAGTCCACAGACCCACTCCAAAAGTCTTTCGGAGCCATCATCGACTCAGTGGGTTTTGTCCAACATGTCTCTGGACCTACTCACTGCCACAGTCATACTCTGGACCTAGTTTTGTCCCATGGAATAAATGTTGTAGATCTTAATGTTTTTCCACATAATCCTGGACTATCGGACCACCATTTTATTACGTTTGCAATCGCAACAAATAATCTGCTCAGACCGCAACCAAGAAGCATCAAAAGTCGTGCTATAAATTCTCAGACAACACAAAAATTCCTTGATGCCCTTCCAGACTCCTTCTGCCTACCCAAGGACGTCAGAGGACAAAAATCAGTTAACCACTTAACTGAGGAACTCAATTTAACCTTGCGCAATACCCTAGATGCAGTTGCACCCCTAAAAACGAAAAACATTTGTCATAAGAAACTAGCTCCCTGGTATACAGAAAATACCCGAGCTTTGAAGCCAGCTTCCAGGAAATTGGAACGGAAATGGCGCCACACCAAACTGGAAGTCTTCCGACTAGCTTGGAAAGACAGTACCGTGCAGTACCGAAGAGCCCTCACTGCTGCTCGATCATCCTACTTTTCCAACTTAATCGAGGAAAATAAGAACAATCCAAAATTTCTTTTTGATACTGTTGCAAAGCTAACTAAAAAGCAGCATTCCCCAAGAGAGGATGGCTTTCACTTCAGCAGTAATAAATTCATGAACTTCTTTGAGGAAAAGATCATGACCATTAGAAAGCAAATTACGGACTCCTCTTTGAATCTGCGTATTCCTCCAGGGCTTAGCTGTCCTGGATCTGCACAGCTCTGCGAGGGCCTGGGATCGGGAGAGACACTTAAGTGTTTTAGTACTATATCTCTTGACACAATGATGAAAATAATCATGGCCTCTAAACCTTCAAGCTGCATACTGGATCCTATTCCTACTAAACTGCTGAAGGAGCTGCTTCCTGTGCTTGGCCCTCCTATGTTGAACATAATAAACAGCTCTCTATCCACCGGATGTGTACCAAACTCACTAAAAGTGGCAGTGATAAAGCCTCTCTTGAAAAAGCCAAACCTTGACCCGGAAAATATAAAAAACTATCGGCCTATATCGAATCTTCCATTCCTCTCAAAAATTTTAGAAAAAGCTGTTGCGCAGCAACTCACTGCCTTTCTGAAGACAAACAATGTATACGAAATGCTTCAGTCTGGTTTTAGACCCCATCATAGCACTGAGACTGCACTTGTGAAGGTGGTAAATGACCTTTTAATGGCGTCAGACCGAGGCTCTGCATCTGTCCTCGTGCTACTAGACCTTAGTGCTGCCTTTGACACCATCGATCACCACATTCTTTTGGAGAGACTGGAAACCCAAATTGGTCTACATGGACAAGTTCTGGCCTGGTTTAGATCTTACCTGTCGGAAAGATATCAGTTTGTCTCTGTGAATGGTCTGACCTCTGACAAATCAACTGTACATTTCGGTGTTCCTCAAGGTTCCGTTTTAGGACCACTATTGTTTTCACTATATATTTTACCTCTTGGGGATGTTATTCGAAAACATAATGTTAACTTTCACTGCTATGCGGATGACACACAGCTGTACATTTCAATGAAACATGGTGAAGCCCCAAAATTGCCCTCGCTAGAAGCCTGTGTTTCAGACATAAGGAAGTGGATGGCTGAAAACTTTCTACTTTTAAACTCGGACAAAACAGAGATGCTTGTTCTAGGTCCCAAGAAACAAAGAGATCTTCTGTTAAATCTGACAATTCATCTTGATGGTTGTAAAGTCGTCTCAAATAAAACTGTGAAGGACCTCGGCGTTACTCTTGACCCTGATCTCTCTTTTGACGAACATATCAAGACTGTTTCAAGGACAGCTTTTTTCCATCTACGTAACATTGCAAAAATCAGAAATGTTCTGTCCAAAAATGATGCAGAAAAATTAATCCATGCATTTGTTACTTCTAGGTTAGACTACTGCAATGCTCTACTTTCCGGCTACCCGGATAAAGCACTAAATAAACTTCAGTTAGTGCTAAATACGGCTGCTAGAATCCTGACTAGAACCAAGAAATTTGATCATATTACTCCAGTGCTAGCTTCCCTACACTGGCTTCCTGTTAAGGCAAGGGCTGATTTCAAGGTTTTACTGTTAACCTATAAAGCGTTACATGGGCTTGCTCCTACCTATCTTTCCGAGTTGGTCCTGCCGTACATACCAATACGTACGCTACGGTCACAAGACGCAGGCCTCCTAATTGTCCCTAGAATTTCTAAGCAAACAGCGGGAGGCAGGGCTTTCTCCTATAGATCTCCATTTTTATGGAACAGTCTGCCTACCCATGTGAGAGACGCAGACTCGGTCTCAACCTTTAAGTCTTTACTGAAGACTTATCTCTTCAGTAGGTCATATGATTGAGTGTAGTCTGGCCCAGGAGTGTGAAGGTGAACGGAAAGGCTCTGGAGCAACGAACCGCCCTTGCTGTCTCTGCCAGGCCGGTTCCCCTCTCTCCACTGGGATTCTCTGCCTCTAACCCTGTTACAGGGGCTGAGTCACTGGCTTGCTGGTGCTCTTTCATGCCGTCCCTAGGAGGGGTGCGTCACTTGAGTGGGTTGAGTTACTGACGTGATCTTCCTGTCTGGGTTGGCGCCCCCCCTTGGTTTGTGCTGTGGTGGAGATCTTTGTGGGCTATACTCGGCCTTGTCTCAGGATTGTAAGTTGGTGGTTGAGGATATCCCTCTAGTGGTGCGGGGGCTGTGCTTTGGCAAAGTGGGTGGGGTTATATCCTTCCTGTTTGGCCCTGTCCGGGGGTTTCTTCGGATGGGGCCACAGTGTCTCCTGACCGCTCCTGTCTCAGCCTCCAGTATTTATGCTGCAGTAGTTTATGTGTCGGGGGGCTAGGGTCAGTTGGTTATACCTGGAGTACTTCTCCTGTCTTATCCAGTGTCCTGTGTGAATTTAAGTATGCTCTCTCTAATTCTCTCGTTCTCTCTTTCTCTCTGAGAACCTGAGCCCTAGGACCATACGTCAGGACTACCGGGCATGATGACACCTTGCTGTCCCCAGTCCGCCTGGCCTTGCTGCTATTCCAGTTTCAACTGTTCTGCCTGCGGTTACGGAACCCCTACCTGTCCCAGACCTGCTGTTTTCAACTCTTAATGATCGGCTATGAAAAGCCAACTGAGATTTATTCCTGATTATTATTTGACCATGCTTGTCATTTATGAACATTTTGAAAATCTTGGCTCTCTCTAATTTTCTCCTTCTCTCTTTCTTTCTCTCGGAGGACCTGAGCCCTAGGACCATACGTCGGGACTACCGGCCGTGGTGACTCCTTGCTGTCC
The DNA here is from genome assembly GCF_016432855.1 of Salvelinus namaycush. Lineage (NCBI taxonomy): Eukaryota > Metazoa > Chordata > Actinopteri > Salmoniformes > Salmonidae > Salvelinus > Salvelinus namaycush. Next base: position 5,223,796 of record NC_052345.1, read on the forward strand.
CCAGTCCGCCTGGCCTTGCTGCTATTCCAGTTTCAACTGTTCTGCCTGCGGTTATGGAACCCCTACCTGTCCCAGACCTGCTGTTTTCAACTCTTAATGATCGGCTATGAAAAGCCAACAGATTTATTCCTGATTATTATTTGACCATGCTTGTCATTTATGAACATTTTGAAAATCTTGGCTCTCTCTAATTTTCTCCTTCTCTCTTTCTTTCTCTCGGAGGACCTGGGCCCTAGGACCATGCGTCGGGACTGCCGCCCGTGGTGACTCCTTGCTGTCCCCAGTCCGCCTGGCCTTGCTGCTATTCCAGTTTCAGCTGTTCTGCCTGCGGTTATGGAACCGCCACCTGTCCCAGACCTGTTGTTTTTCAACTCTTAATGATCAGCTATGAAAAGCCAACTGAAAATTATTCATGATTATTATTTGACCATGCTTGTCACTTATGAACATTTTTGAACATCTTGGCATAGTTCTGTTATAATCTCCACCCGGCACAGCCAGAAGAGGACTGGCCACCCCTCATAGCCTGGTTCCTCTCTAGGTTTCTTCCTAGGTTTTGGCCTTTCTAGGGAGTTTTTCCTAGCCACCGTGCTTCTACACCTGCATTACTAGCTGTTTGGGGTTTTAGGCTGGGTTTCTGTACAGCACTTCGAGATATTAGCTGATGTACGAAGGGCTATATAAAATAAAATTGAATTGAATTGAGGGCGGAGGGAGAGAGGAGGGGAGAGGGAAGTGGATGAGTAAAACACAGCAACTAAGAGAGACAGAAACCCCAACTTTGATTTTGTATCATATGCGTAGCAGACATGGGTTCAAGAAGTACTTCTTTTCTAGACTATAAAATACTTTGAGTATGATTGAGCCTGTATGGAATGCCAGATGGGTGGGGTTTGTACCATTTGTTCTATTGCACTAGGAATGTATTAGAAAGACGCCAAGTAACTATTTGAACCCAGTTCTGATACCGAGACAACCACACACACACACCGTACCGTCCAGACGCAGGTGCTTGAAGTTGCGGTAGGCGAAGTAGTCCTCCATGATGGTCATGAGCGAGGTCATCTGACAGAACAACAACACCTTGTGGTTGGTGGCCCTCAGCTTGGGCAGGATACGGTCCAGCACCTCAAACTTCCCTGAGGCTCGGTACAGGTCAAGACTAGGGGCAGAGAGAAAACACAACCAGGCCAATAGAGAGAAAGCATTTCGGGTCGTTGTTGTGAAAATTATTCTCAATCGACTTATGCACTTACCCACTCACTATCCCTCCGGAAAATCCTAAATGCTCAGAGAAAGATTCCTGTGAACAAATTCAGAATTGTGGTGGGGTTAGTTCATCAATAGAAAGTATACTCCCACTGTATGTACCTCTATCTGTGTGTGTGTGTGTGTGTGTGTGTGTGTGTGTGTGTGTGTGTGTGTGTGTGTGTGTGTGTGTGCATTCCCACTGTACCTCTGTGTGTGTGTGTGTGTGTGTGTGTGTGTGTGTGTGTGTGTGTGTGTGTGTGTGTGTGTGTGTGTGTGTGTGTGTGTGTGTGTGTGTGTGTGTGTATGTGTGTGTGTGTGTATTCCCACTGTACCTCTATCTGTTGGAACATGTAGGGATGGTTACAGATCTTCCTCAACTGCATGATGGTGTTCATCAAAGTCTTGGTACCTCCTTTACCCTACAATAGACACACAGATATTACAGGAGGAGTTCAGGATTTACCCTACAATAGACACACAGGTATTACAGGAGGAGTTCAGGATTTACCCTACAATAGACACACAGATATTACAGGAGGAGTTCAGGATTTACCCTACAATAGACACACAGGTATTACAGGAGGAGTTCAGGATTTACCCTACAATAGACACACAGGTATTACAGGAGGAGTTCAGGATTTACCCTACAATAGACACACAGGTATTACAGGAGGAGTTCAGGATTTACCCTACAATAGACACACAGATATTACAGGAGGAGTTCAGGATTTACCCTACAATAGACACACAGATATTACAGGAGGAGTTCAGGATTTACCCTACAATAGACACACAGATATTACAGGAGGAGTTCAGGATTTACCCTACAATAGACACACAGATATTACAGGAGGAGTTCAGGATTTACCCTACAATAGACACACAGATATTACAGGAGGAGTTCAGGATTTACCCTACAATAGACACACAGATATTACAGGAGGAGTTCAGGATTTACCCTACAATAGACACACAGATATTACAGGAGGAGTTCAGGATTTACCCTACAATAGACACACAGATATTACAGGAGGAGTTCAGGATTTACCCTACAATAGACACACATATATTACAGGAGGAGTTCAGGATTTTACCACTTGATGTTAGATGGTTCCTCACCATGAAAATAGTATATGGGCCTGGGGAAACTAATCTGTTTTCTTTAAACTGCAACTTCAAACTTTAGCTGACTTTAGCCACCACAAGCTATGAATTTATGGAAGTGAGGCATGTGAGAATGTTTTCAAAACAAGACAAAACTAATACTGCCCTGTACATTTTATAATTATTTTACCTTGCAATATAATCAAAAAGCTTCTTACACATATTCATATATGCAGAATATGATCTAAAAAGAGCATATTTTACAAACTGTATGTTTTGGACAAAGAACTTGAGTTATTCCTCCTCACCTTCTTGTCCTTCTCAGAGCCGTCTGTCAGTAGGACTCCCTTGGCCTGCATATGTCTGTAAAGAACCCTCTGGAGCGCTGACATATCACACTTTATTACATACTCCACCTGGAGGACAGAGAGAGAGACAGAGAGAGACACAGCGAGAGAGAGACAGAGAGAGAGAGAGACAGACAAAGAGAGAGAGAGACACAGCGAGAGAGAGAGACGCAGCGAGAGAGAGAGAGACACAGCGAGAGAGAGAGACAGAGAGAGAGAGACAGACAAAGAGAGAGAGACGCAGCGAGAGAGAGAGAGAGAGAGAGACGCAGCGAGAGAGAGAGAGAGAGACGCAGCGAGAGAGAGAGACGCAGCGAGAGAGAGAGAGAGACGCAGCGAGAGAGAGAGAGAGACGCAGCGAGAGAGAGAGAGAGACGCAGCGAGAGAGAGAGAGAGACGCAGAGAGAGAGAGAGAGAGAGAGAGAGACGCAGCGAGAGAGAGACGCAGCGAGAGAGAGAGATCAATAAACCAATCAATCAGCCAATCAATCAATTAAAACCACAGAATGGTTATTATGCAAACAGAGTCAGCTGAAAAATACCTGACAGTATAGTTAAGAGGACACCCAATGGACAAAATACTGAAGAAAGCTGTGAACACGAGTTTGTATTTAAAAGAAATGTGAAGATGGAGAGACGACCTATACCTTTTCCGGTAGCTGAGCCTCTACTTCCTTCTTGAGCCTGCGTAACAGGAAGGGGCGGAGCACCTTGTGGAGGCGACGGATAATCAGGATGGTCTCTTCTTCATTTAGATCTACCTGGAGAGAAGAAGAGAACGGAGTTAAATATTATGTAATTTCATGAACAGAAATGTATACAATTGACTAAAGGTACACTACCGTTCGAAAGTTTGGGGTCACTTAGAAATGTCCTTGTTTTTGAAATAAAAGCAATTTTTTTGTCCGTTAAAATAACATAAACTTGATCAGAAATACAGTGTAGACATTGTTAACGTTGTAAATGACTATTGTAGCTGGAAACGGCAGATTCTTAATGGAATATCTACATAGGTGTACAGAGGCCCAATATCAGCAACCATCATTCCTGTGTTCCAATGGCACGTTGTGTTACCTAATCCAAGTTTATCATTTTAAAAATGCTAATTGGTCATTAGAAAACCCTTTTGCAATTATGTTAGCACAGCTGAAAACTGTTCTTCTGATTAAAGAAGCAATAAAACTGGCCTTCTTTAGACTAGTTGAGTATCTGGAGCATCAGCATTTGTGGGTTCTTTCTTCTGAAACTCATCGGTCTATTCTTGTTCTGAGAAATGAAGGCTATTCCATGCAAGAAATTGCCAAGAAACTGAAGATCTCATACAACGCTGTGTACTACTCCCTTCACAGAACAGCGCAAACTGTCTCTAACCAGAATAGAAAGAGGAGTGGGAGGCCCGGGTGCACAACTGAGCAAGAGGACAAGTACATTTAGAGGGTCTAGAGACAGTTCACGATGTTCTGTTAAGAAAAAAAAAAAACTTTAATGGAATGAAAAACATTCCATTAAAAATCCAGCTACAATAGTCATTTACAACATTAACAATGTCTACACTGTATTTCTGATCAATTTGATATTATTTTAAAATGGACAAAATTTTTGCATTTCTTTCAAAAACAAGAACATTTCTGAGTGACCCCAAACTTTTGAACAGTAGTGTACGTAGCAGTGATTGGCAGCTGGCAGCCCGCGGGACAGATGAGCCGATTAAATGTGGGCCGCAGCCTCCCGAGTGCGCAGCGGGTTTGATCCCAGGCTGTGTCACAACCGGCCGTGACCGCAAGTCCCGTAAGGCGGCGCACAATTGGCCAAGTGTCGTCCGGTTTAGGGGAGGGTTTGGCTGGGGGGCTTTACTTGGCTCATTGCGCTCTCGCGACTCCTTGTTACACCTGGTCCGCGGTTGTGAGGCCGGTTGGACGTACTGACAAATTTTCTAAAACGCCGTTGGAGGTGGCTTATAGTAGAGAAATTAACATTCAATTCTCTGGCAACAGCTCTGGTGGACATTCCTGCAGTCAGCATGCCAATTGCACACTCCCTCAAAACTTGAGACATCTGTGGTATTGTGTTGTGTGACAAAACTGCACATTTTCAAGTCCCAGCACAATGTGCACCTGTGTAATGATCATGCCGTTTAATCAGCTTCTTGATATGCCACACCTGTCAGGTGGATGGATTATCTTGGCAAAGGAGAAATGCTCACTAACAGGGATGTAAACAAATTTGTGGACAAAATTAGAGAAATACACTTTCTGGGATCTTTTATTTCTGTTCATGAAACATGGGACCAACACTTTACATGTTGCGTTCATCTTTTTGTTCAGTATATATAGCATTTCTCAATTTCTTTCAGCTAAAGAAAACTCACCTTCTCTCCAGTCATAGCGAATGGTGCATTGAACCACTGTTCGAAGGTACTGCAGCTCTTAAAGATGGTGGGCAGGAGAAAGTTGAGCAGGGCCCAGAGCTCAGGCAGCTTGTTCTGGAGCGGTGTCCCCGTTAGGAGCACTCTCCTGGGGGCCAGGTAGTGGGTGTTGAGGACCTGGGTCAGCTTACAGTGGTGGTTCTTCATCCGGTGGCCCTCGTCCACGATCATGTACTTCCACCGGATCTGTGGGGGGGAGAGGGAGCAGGGGAGTGATGGAGAGAGAGAGCAAGAGAGTTGGGGAGTAGGAGAAGACAGAAAGAGGGTATATAGGTCATCAGTCAAATGGTCATGGTGAGAGTTGTTCAGAATCACGCTGGAGATAGAGTGTGTGTCTGTGTGTTACCTTGGCTAGGACCTGTTTATCCTTGATGATGTACTCATAGGTAGTGAGGAGAACGTTGAACTTGCCGCTGCGTAGCTGGGGGATGAAGGCCCTTCTGGCCTGAGGGGAGCCCTACAGAGACAACATGAAGGACAGGAACTTGGACTTAACTTGACATTAATGAATGAATTAAATTAATAATTACTAGAATGGCGTGACTTTACATTTGTATTCATAATAGGCCTAGTTGTTGTTGTTCTGACTGCAAGTGATACACTTTGATTTGAATGCTTAATAGACAGGCTTCCACACGGCCGCCCATATGGCTGTATTTCAGGACCCCAAGCAATGAGTGTTTCCATGGTTACCATATAGTTGGCGGAAGGTTAGCTGCTCCAACTCACCTTGTAGGAGACTTTCACTACAGACGGAGCCCACTTGTCAAACTCATACACCCAGTTAGAGAGAGTTCTGTCAATGTGAGAAGAGAGGAAAACAGAGGGCCAAACTTACCTAAGCAAACAAATAGCACTGTACCCATAGCGATAGATACATATATATTACTATTCTAATTATTACTTTTTAATTATGCGACTGTACCAAACCTTACCCACCCCTCTCTCCGGATCATTGTTTCCCTCTCATTAGTACTGTACTCCATCATATCATGTATGACAGTCACGTTAAGTGTACTATGAATACAGTTACAATTAAAGGGACAGTACTCTTCAAAAGTCCCACACCATCAGTTGTGTATATCCAGCTATATACTGTACCTCAACCCCAAATTAATGGAAAAAATAAGCACAGCAATTCTGGAAAATGATGTGGAGCTTATGTCTTCCATTCATTTTGGATTGTGGCATATAGCTGAATCTACAAAATGGCCTGTGACACGGACTTACAATAGCTCAACATACAACCAATGTTGGGGTCTTGAAAATGTGATTGATTTTGGAGTGTAATGTCCCTTTAAAGTTAAATTGTAATTGAAGCCATGGTTCTCCGTGCGTGGCAGAGCGGTACAGTACTCACGAGAGTGGTACTATGATGAGGAAAGGTCCGTTGACTCGTTTGTTCTCCATCAGGTACGTGATGAGAGCGATGGTCTGGATGGTCTTTCCTAGTCCCATTTCATCAGCCAGGATACCATTCAGATTGTTGTTGTAGAGAGACACCAGCCACTCCAGACCTTTAATCTGAGGGAGGGAGGGAGGGAGGGAGGGAGGGAGGGAGGGAGAAACAGTTTGAGTGGAAAGGCGAAACAAGGAAAGGAAGAGGAGAGAGTCAAGGAGAGGAAGAGGAGAGAGAATCAACAGAGGAAGACAAAGGACAATGTCAGCCAGTCAAAATTGTACAGGTTGGTCTGGGTCTCTTCTAATGACTTAAGAAAGGAAATGTCACTTCTCAGGCTTATTCAGCCTCTTGTCAGTGCTGCTTCACCTGGTACTGTTTCAGTTGTCCGTTGATGAGTATAGTGGACTGTTTCTCCACTCTCTCAGTGACAGCATGGGCCACAGCGTAGTAAGACTGGAGTCCCCGAGCGAACGCTGCCTCTGCACTGTTATACTCATCATCCACATCCTGTTTAGCGTGCCTAGGGACGGAACCAGGGAAGAAACCATATCAGTGGCTGAATGGCTTTAATGCAATCACTGTAGCACTTTGAGATAGTTTTTCAATTAAAAATGTGTTATAAATTCAATGTATTATTATTTATTATTACATATTGACCTGAGCCGTATAAAGTAAGTGTGCTATTTTCTTTAAATGTCATGCCAAAACGTCATGCCAGGGTAAGCCTACACGAAACACAGCACTTATTTTAAGTGTTTCTAAAATCGAGAAAAGGGAAAAAAGAATGGTGACGATTGGAACCATTTCCCTGTTTGACCGCTAGGTTTTATGGGTATTATGACTCATACTTTGTTACTCTATAGGGACCCAGGTGTAGTGTGCTCACTCTATGATGTGTCGTACGTCCACCTCTGATACTTCTTCACTGTCAGGGTCTGGGATCTTCTTCTTCTTCTCCTCTAACCCCACTAACCCTGGGAGGACCACTACTGGAGGCACTGCCGGCTGGGGCTCCTCCTCTTCCTCCTGACAGGCCAATGACAGGCCAGGGGCGGGACAACAACAACCTGTCAATCACCACTCAGACAGACTGGTCATAGCTTTGGTACAGAGAGAGTGTGGAATGAATCTAGTCTTTATGAATGTACAACCAATCCAGTTGATTTGGATGATTGATATAATTTGATATAATAAGAGTTTAATCATGGTTGGTTACTATCTTTTATGACCCAACCCACCTCCTCCTCTTCCGACCCACTGTCTTCACTGTCAGAGCGAGGCGCCACCTCATACCTGGAACAGCAGAAAACATCAGTACTACAACCACAAACATACCTTTACCCCCTCTAAAATATACCCCTAAACACCTAATAGGCCCATCTCATCCTCCTCCTCCAGCCTCGTACCCAGGGTTCATCTCCAGCCATGTGTCCAGCTGTCCAGCTTTAGGAGCGTCCGCCCCTGTCAGGATGTTACCACTGTCCACGTGGATCACCTTCACTGGTAGGTCACTCATCTGGGACGTCTCATCTAGAGGCTGGAGGTGGGGGGGCGAGTCAGAAAAACACTGGATGCTGACGTTGAAGGGGAAATATACTATTCTTGGCGTCTACAAATACTGATAATTTTTTTCATTTTACTAGGATCCCCATTAGCTGCTGCTAATACATCAGTTACTCTTCCTGGGGTCCAATATGTCTGGTGATAAGAGTCAGAACGTCTCTGGATACTGATGCAGATACCTGCTGCTGGGTAATGTAGATACCTGCTGAACCATGACTATTTTTTTAAATATTTTTTTATTTCAACTTTATTTAACCAGGTAGGCCAGTTGAGAACAAGTTCTCATTTACAACTGCGACCTGGCCAAGATAAAGCAAAGCAGTGCGACAAAAAACAACAACACAGAGTTACACATGGGATAAACAAAAGTACAGTCAATAACACAATAGAAAGATCTATATACAGTGTGTGCAAATGGAGTAAGGAGGTAAGGCAATAAATAGGTCAATAGTAGCAAAGTATTTACAATTTAGCAAATTAACACTGGAGGGATAGACGTGGAGATGATGTGCAAGGAGAAATACTGGTGTGCAAAAGAACAAAAAAGTAAATAAAAACAATATGGGGATGAGGTAGGTAGTTGGATGGGCTATTTACAGATGGGCTGTGTACAGCTGCAGCAATCAGTAAGCTGCTCAGATAGCTGATGTTTAAAGTTAGGGAGGGAGATATAAGTCTCCAACTTCAGCAATTTTTGCAATTTGTTCCAGTCATTGGCAGCAGAGAACTGGAAGGAAAGGCGGCCAAAGGAGGTGTTGGCTTTAGGGATGACCAGTGAGATATACCTGCTGGAGCGCGTGCTACAGATGGGTGTTGCTATAGTGACCAGTGAGCTGAGATAAGGCAGAGCTTTACCTAGCAAAGACTTATAGATGACCTGGAGTCAGTGGGTTTGGCGACGAATATGTAGCGAGGGCCAGCCGACGAGGACATACAGATCGCAGTGGTGGGTGGTACATGGGGCTTTGGTGACAAAACGGATGGCACTGTGATAGACTGCATCCAGTTTGCTGAGTAGAGTGTTGGAGGCTATTTTGTAAATGACACTGCCGAAGTCAAGGATCGGTAGGATAGTCAGTTTTACGAGGGTATGTTTGGCAGCATGAATGAAGGATGCTTTGTTACGAAATAGGAAGCCAATTCTAGATTTAACTTTGGATTGGAGATGCTTAATATGAGTCTGGAAGGAGAGTTTACAGTCCAGCCAGACACCTAGGTATTTGTAGTTGTCCACATATTCTAAGTCAGAACCGTCCAGAGTAGTGATGCTAGTCGGGGGGGCGGGTGTGGGTGCGGGCAGCGATCGGTTGAAGAGCATGCATTTAGTTTTACTAGCATTTATGAGCAGTTGGAAGCCACGGAAGGAGTGTTGTATGGCATTGAAGCTCATCTGGAGGTTAGTTAACACAGTGTCCAAAGAAGGGCCAGATGTATACAGAATGGTGTCATCTGCGTAGAGGTGTATCAGAGAATCACCAGCAGCAAGAGCGACATCGTTGATATATACAGAGAAAAGAGTCGGCCCGAGAATTGAACCCTGTAGTACCCCCATAGACTGTCAGAGGTCCGGACAACAGGCCGTCAGATTTTACACACTGAACTCTATCTGAGAAGTAGTTGGTGAACCAGGCGAGGCAGTCATTTGCGAAACCAAGGCTGTTGAGTCTGCCGATAAGAATGTGGTGATTGACAGAGTCGAAAGCCTTGGCTAGGTCGATGAAGACGGCTGCACAGTACTGTCTTTTATTGATGGCGGTTATGATATCGTTTAGTACCTTGAGCGTGGCTGAGGTGCACCCGTGACCAGCTCGGAAACATGATTGCACAGCGGAGAAGGTACGGTGGGATTCAAAATGGTCAGTGATCTGTTTGTTAACTTGGCTTTCGAAGACTTTAGAAAGGCAGGGCAGGATGTATATCGTTCTGTAACAGTTTGGGTCTAGAGTGTCACCCCCTTTGAAGAGGGGTATGACCGCGGCAGCTTTCCAATCTTTAGGAATCTCAGACGATACAAAAGTGGTTGAACAGACTAGTAATAGGGGTTGCAACAATGGCGGCATATAATTTTAGAAAGAGAGGGTGCAGATTGTCTAGCCCAGATGATTTGTACAGGTCCAGGTTTTGCAGCTCTTTCAGAACATCAGCTAAGGAGAAGCTGGGGAGGCTTGGGCAAGTAACTACGGGGGTGCAGAGCTGTTGGCCGGGGTTGAGGTAGCCAGGAGGAAAGCATGGCCAGCCGTAGAGAAATGCTTATTGAAATTCTCGATTATAGTGGATTTATCGATGGTGACAGTGTTTCCGAGCCTCAGTGCAGTGGGCAGCTGGGAGGAGGTGCTCTTATTCTCCATGGACTTTACAGTGACCCAGAACTTTTTGGAGTTTGTGCTACAGGATGCAAATTTCTGTTTGAAAAAGCTAGCCTTTGCTTTCCTAACTGACTGTGTGTATTGGTTCCTGACTTCCCTGAAAAGTTGCATATCGCGGGGACTATTCGATGCTAGTGCAGTACGCCACAGGATGTTTTTGTGCTGGCAAATACTATGTTTAGAAGTACTGTATAACAACAGGTAACATACTGGTAACCATAGTGATGTAACAGTGTACTGTAGATTGGTTATGAAAAAGTATGGACATGTATGCATTCATTACAGTAAGTTGCTCTGGATACGAGCGTCTGCTAAATGACTCAAATGTCCAGTACGTTAGTTTAATATCCCACTCACTTCTCCATCAGGTCCCAGTACAGGAGTCTGACCCTCAGCGTTCTCCAGCTTCTGTAGGAAAGACATCCACACATCAGTATGTTTATCAAGCTCACAACCACATCTACACACTGACTCTATCAACTCCCTACAGAGACGAGTGCTGACTACAGCCCACAAACACATCTACACACACAAATTCCTCAGGAGATCCCGGTCGGGTTGAAACCTTGTCTGTCATGTGTCCATCTCAACAAATCACTATAGGAACATAGCAGTCGTGGACATACGCCCCCCCCCCCTTATGTCCAGCACCTGAACCTATTGGATGTGTGTATGTGTCCTTTGTCACACCTCTCTATCTCTCTCATACCTTCTTCTTCTTCCTCTTCTTCTTCTTCTCTTTGAGGGCCTGTACTAGCTTGTGAGCCCGGACCAACTCAGTGAGGTTGGCCACGTACTCATCCGTCTGCTGCAGCAGGTAGGCCAGACGCTTGTCCTTCTTCTGGTCAATCAGCTTACGGTAGCCCTCCTCATCCTCAGCCTGGAGAGAGAGAGGGTGGAGAGAGAGAGAGGGTGGAGAGGGAGAGAAGGTGGAGAGGGAGGGAGAGAGAGAAAGAGGAATGGGGGGAGAGGGAGAGAGAGATGGGGAAAGGGAGAGAGGGAGAGAATGGGGAGATATTCAGACAAAACTCATTGATGTGAGATGGATGAGTGTGTGTGTGGGAATCAGAGTAGAGAGAGTAGTGTAAAGTAATGTGCATTGTAAGAGTGTGTTTCCACATTAGTGTGTGTCTTTGTATACACCAGAGTGTGTGTCTAAGTATGTGAAAGAGTATGAGTGTTTGCACGTGTGTCTTTATACACACAAGTGTGTGATTGAGAATATGTGCTGTCTGTCTATGTATGTAATAGTCCTCACCATCAGCCTCCTCATCCTCTCCTTCTCGATGCGCTCGTTCTCCTTCTTCTGCTCACGCTCTGTGTTGGCGTGGTACGTGGCCACGGCCTTGGTGGCTTTCTGGATCTTAGCTGTGATGGAGCGGTGGTACTCCTTAAAGTCTTTGGCGTGGGCCAGGATAATGCTCAGATACTCCTGGAGACAGACAAGAGATGAGAGTCAGTATTCAGTTCTGTCCCATAGCAAGCATTTCTAGCTGGCGTGGTGGTACTGCTGCTGCTACTACTGCTACTACTACTGCTGCTACTACTGCTGCTGCTACTAATACTACTACTGCTACTACTACTACTACTACTACTGCTACTACTACTGCTGCTGCTACTAATACTACTACTGCTACTACTACTACTGCTACTACTACTGCTGCTGCTACTAATACTACTACTACTGCTACTACTACTACTACTGCTGCTGCTACTACTACTACTACTACTACTACTGAGGAAGGCAGTTAACCCACTGGTCCCCGAAGACGTGGATGTCGATTAAGGCAGCCCTCCCGCACCTCTCTGATTCAGAGGGGTTGGGTTAAATGCGGAAGACACATTTCAGTTGAAGGCATTCGGTTGTACAACTGACTAGGTATCCCCCTTTCCTACTGCTACTACTACTAATGATTAACGTAATGTACTGTATCTAATAACTTTTGTTTTTATGATGAACAGCGAAAGAGTGAAATATATTAGAGTGAGATATACTTCTCCCAAATGTCCTCATTAAGGATTAAAGGAGTTAAAATAATCTAAACTTCAGGAAGGATTTTATCTGACATTGTGCCTTGAAAAGCACTTCACTTCTCACAAATAATGTCCATTGTAACTAGCTTTTAGTCTAGAAGCAGGTGTAATCCGGCCCTAGGTTTGTGTTAGTGTACCTGGTGTTTCTGTCGACGTTTACGCTCCTGTTCGATCTTCTGCTGTTTCTCCAGTTTCTCTGTGATGCGGGCCTCTCGTAGGGACTGGCGCTTGCTCCTCTTGTAGGCCTTAGCGTCCAGAGCTGTCTCCAGAGCTGTGTCCCTGCGCATACACACCACTACCTCCTGACGCAGCTGTGGGGTTGGAAGAGACCGGAGGAATGAGAAATGTGGATATAAATGCATCGTCACCATCATGTGTGGGAATACTGTATGGGAGAGGGTCTCAACAGTCTCCAATGTTTTCAGGACCGTTACAACAGTACAACACAGTTAAAGAGTCATGACTGTTTATAGGACTTCTGTTATGTCATTGTAATGACAGTGTCATGTAGCCATTATGAAGGGTCATTGTAATGACAGTGGCATGTAGACGTTACGAAGGAGTGCTGCAGTACAACAGTCCTGTGTGTGATCCGCAGGGCGGGCCAGTAGCCTACCTGTCTCTGGAAGTTGAGCAGCTGGAGGGCCTTGAGTTCGATGGTGGCCTTGGTCCTCAGGTCTCCAGCCAGAGAGCCAGGGAGGTTCTCCAACTCAGCTATACGGTGGGTGATACGAGCCTGCAGTCTGGAGATACCACAGAGACATGAGATAGAGAGGAGAAAGGGAGAGAGAGAGAAAGGAGAGAAAGAGAGAGAAAAGGAGTGAGAGAGAGGGGGATAGTGCTAGAGAGAGAATGGGATAGTGTGAGAGAGAGAGGGGGATAGTGTGAGAGAGAGACAGTACTAGTGCTGTAGAGAACTCAGTCTGCTTTTATAAATGTATATATAGTAGGACTAGCCTTGTAACTATGTATCTATCTATTCAATGAATGTATGATGAATGATAGGTATAATGCTTTTTGCTCTTTGGGGTCTAGGCCAGGTTACCGCTCTTTGGGGTCTAGGCCAGGTTACTGCTCTTTGGGGTCTAGGCCAGGTTACTGCTCTTTGGGGTCTAGGCCAGGTTACTGCTCTTTGGGGTCTAGGCCAGGTTACCGCTCTTTGGGGTCTAGGCCAGGTTACTGCTCTTTGGGGTCTAGGCCAGGTTACTGCTCTTTGGGGTCTAGGCCAGGTTACTGCTCTTTGGGGTCTAGGCCAGGTTACCGCTCTTTGGGGTCTAGGCCAGGTTACCGCTCTTTGGGGTCTAGGCCAGGTTACTGCTCTTTGGGGTCTAGGCCAGGTTACTGCTCTTTGGGGTCTAGGCCAGGTTACTGCTCTTTGGGGTCTAGGCCAGGTTACTGCTCTTTGGGGTCTAGGCCAGGTTACTGCTCTTTGGGGTCTAGGCCAGGTTACTGCTCTTTGGGGTCTAGGCCAGGTTACTGCTCTTTGGGGTCTAGGCCAGGTTACTGCTCTTTGGGGTCTATGCCAGGTTACTGCTCTTTGGGTCTAGGCCAGGTTTCTGCTCTTTGGGGTCTAGGCCAGGTTACTGCTCTTTGGGGTCTAGGCCAGGTTACTGCTCTTTGGGGTCTAGGCCAGGTTACTGCTCTTTGGGGTCTAGGCCAGGTTACTGCTCTTTGGGGTCTAGGCCAGGTTACTGCTCTTTGGGGTCTAGGCCAGGTTACTGCTCTTTGTGATGTAAAAAGTCTTTATAAATACATTTTGATTAATTGTGTACTGTACCTGTAATCCCTTTCCTGCAGTATCTCCACCGGGTTAGGGGTCAAGGGTTAAGGGTCAGGGTTAGTATATTACCTGTAATCCCTCTCCTGCAGTTTCTCCACAGGGTTAGGGGTCAGGACTTAAGAGTCAGGGCTTAAGGGTCAGGGTTCATAGGTTACCTGTACTCCCTCTCCTGCAGTATTTCCACCGGGTCGAGTCCGTGGGGTTTCTGGATGGGGGTAATGCGGTTCTGCTTGGCATGGTGGGGCACCATGGGTGGGGGCTGGACCGGTTGCCCAGGGGACTGGGTCTGGGGGGGCATGACCGGGGAGGCCGCGGGGGGTATGGAGGGTGGAGCGGGGGAGGGACGGCCCGTCGGCTGGGGAGGGATCAACTTCTGGGGGGCGTTAGAGGGGGCGGCGGCGTTTACCATTGGACCTGGGGGAAGGAAAGAAAGGGCAAAGGTAACTAACCATCAATCAATTTATTGATGTGATTGTAACTGACCAAAACCTAACATGGATTAAAATTATATACAGGACTAAATCATGAAATACCATCATGAATAATGTTTTAACAATTAACTCTGTGTTGACTAACTGCTATGTGACTAACTACTATGTGAGTACAGATGTAAGATCTTAGTTCGCTACAGCAGGAAAATAATCCTGCAGCAACAGGACATTTTTGTATGGGTTGATAGATTGTTCATTAGGGCAAATCAAGTCAACAATTTCAAAGTGGAAATTACAAACTTTAGAAGACTTTTTAAAACTCAAATACACTACAAGTTCACATTTTCAGCTTTGAAGGAAAATTCTCAGTAACAAAACAGTGATCAAATTAAGATCCCACATCTGTTCCTACTATGTGACTAACTATAATAAACTTGAACTCATTGCCCCTCAGAAGAAAGTGACAATAATGCTGGTGTTATTATGTTCACCTTCAGACCAGGACTTGGGGGGTCCGTTGGGGTTCTGTCCCTGCATGCCTGTTGGACCAGAGGGGCCTGGAGGAGGCATGTTGGGTCCCATCATCCCTACAACATTATATCAGTGGTATATTCAGAGAAAGGCTAATGTTTCATACTTTTCAGACCTATTGGAAAACAGTTTTCCAGCTACTGTACCAGATCAAAACAATACAAGCTTGCTACTTCTCACAGCATTTAGATGCTGATTAATTGACTGATCAAATCAAATCTTATTAGTCACATACACATGTTCAGCAGATGTTATTGCGGGTGTAGTGAAATGCTTGAGATAAAAATATATTTTATTAGTCCACACGAGATGGAAATGTGTCTTCTGCTTTGTATCCAACCCCACCCGATACACACACATTAGGTTGGAGAGGCTGGAGCAGACTGATCAATGCTTTGTATCCAACCCCACCTGATACACACACATTAGGTTGGAGAGGCTGGAGCAGACTGATCAATGCTTTGTATCCAACCCCACCCGATACACACACATTAGGTTGGAGAGGCTGGAGCAGACTGATCAATGCTTTGACTGATCAATCTTCCCGTTTCAACTAGCTACTGTAATTATACAGATCAATATCCAATGCTCTTCATTCTGCCTCCCTCACCGTGAGCTCTGCTGTAGCCCTGGCCCATGGGTCCTCCTGGTCCTTGTCCTGGCCCCACACCTCCAGGACCTCCAGGAGCCAGGCTGGGCATGGGCTGCCCCAGTCCCCCCTGCCCTGGCCCCGGACCCTGCATCCCTGGGCTGCACCCCATGGGCCTCTTCCCCTGGACAGCCATCTGGAGATGGTCCGGTAGTGGCTGCCCCCTGGCCAGCATCTTATAGAGAGAAAAGTTTAATAAAGTATCAATCCAGTACGTTAATGTTAGTTATTGTAACATGTGAATGATGTTCATTGACTTGCTTGTCTACCCTTTAGTCATGAAATGGTAATTAAATTAAAAAGCATATAAAGTGTCACTCTACAATATTTATACAACAGGTGACAAGGCATATTAGCTACAAATTAAAAACAACATTGTGGACTGCTCAGAGTTTGGAGACATTATAAATAACCATAGGCAGTCATTACACATTATATATCAGTTATAATGTATCATCTTAAACACGTATCGGTCTTTCAACCATTAAATCATCAATATTCTGTACATGCCTTATAGGCCATGATCTGGGCCCGCAGCTGGTGAAGCTGGTTCTGGTTGAAAGGAGTAGGACCTCCTCCGGGGCCAACAGGGCCGGGGCCACTTTGCTGGGGCCCACCGGGACGGTTCTGCAACTGGTTCTGGCCCCCCAGGGTTTGGGAGTCCGGGTTGGAGGAGGTGTCTGAGGGGTTTGGGCCAGCGCTAGAGGATTGGAGAGGGCCAGAGGGGGGCCCGTTGGAAGGGACGGGGCTGGAGTGGTCAGAGCCGCCAAGTGGGGAGTGGTAGCCTGGTGGGGAGAGAGGGAGACGGAAAAAGAGAGAGAGAAAGATAGAGAAAGTGGATATTTAGTGAGGTGAAACATGACATAAAAATGAATAGATCTGACACAATATCCAATTCTACCATAATAGATAATCATATAGGTTCTATACAATACAGTTAATTCTGAACATTGTTCAACTGTGCACCCTCCTGAACAGACCCCCGGTGAGAGTGTGTACCTACCTTGAGAGTGTTGGTCCATGGGGCTGGGAGGAGGGCCCATGCCACTGTGCCCTCCCTGTCTCATGCCCTTCATCTGGGCAAAGCGTGACTCCTCACTCATGCCCTTCTCATGTATACCAGTTCTCTCCATACCAGTCCTTTCCATACCAGTCCTCTCCATGGCATTTCTCTCCATACCAGTCCTCTCCATACCAGTCCTTTCCATGGCAGTCCTCTCCATACCAGTCCTTTCCATGGCAGTCCTCTCCATACCAGTCCTCTCCATACCAGTCCTTTCCATGGCAGTCCTCTCCATGGCAGTCCTCTCCATGGCAGTCCTCTCCATGGCAGTCCTCTCCATGGTATTTCTCTCCATGGTATTTCTCTCCATGGCAGTCCTCTCCATACCAGTCCTCTCCATGGCAGTCCTCTCCATACCAGTCCTCTCCATGGCAGTCCTCTCCATGGCAGTCCTTTCCATACCAGTCCTCTCCATACCAGTCCTCTCCATGGCAGTCCTTTCCATGGCAGTCCTTTCCATACCAGTCCTCTCCATACCAGTCCTTTCCATACCAGTCCTCTCCATACCAGTCCTCTCCATGGCAGTCCTCTCCATGGCAGTCCTTTCCATACCAGTCCTCTCCATACCAGTCCTCTCCATGGCAGTCCTCTCCATACCTTCCAGTGGCTACAGGGAGGGAGACATAGATACAAACAAATGTAGATATATCGATATGGAAACAGGTTTTGATTGTTGCAAGGAATTGTTTAAAAAAAGTGTATGCACTGTATTTATAGGGAGGAGTTACAGTTCAAGTCTAAAGTTTGGACACCTACTCATTCAAGGTAATTTCTTTATTTTTACTAGGGTCTACATTATAGAATAATAGTGAAGACATCAAAACTATGAAATAACACATATGGAATCATGTAGTAACCAAAGTGTTAAACAAAGCGATTCTTCAAAGTAGCCACCCTTTGCCTTGATGACAGCTTTGCACACTCTTGGCATTCTTTCAACCAGCTTCATTGTGCCTTTGGTTCTGAAGGGTCTCGCTGGTTAGGTACAGTAGCACTCAATGATCCACAAGGTGTCCTTACTTTGTGCAGAGGGTGCATGTTCTCCTGGGAGTATCCAGAGGGCCCAGCCTGAGGCAGGGGGTGACCTGAGGATGGAGGCCCTGGGCTGGGCCCCATCATGCTGTGAGAGGACCCCCCTGGAGAAGGACCAGGGCTGGGGCCAAGCATTGCCCCAGGAGAGGGCCCCGGGCCTGGGGAAGGACCCTGTCGAGGGGTACCCCCCATGGGAGGGTCTGGAGTGGACATCCTGAATGGATGGGTTGGTTGGAGGGGGAAGACCCTCCTGCTTTTGGATGATAGTAGGGACCACTGGAGAGCGAGACAGAGGATAAACGTGCATTAAGACTGATCATTAATTAGTACTGAAATCTCATTGGGCCTAATCCTTTAAAATGTGTGTAGTTTGTCATGTCTATAAATAAATAAATTACTATGTAATAATCGTTTTAATAGGACCCACCCATGATAGCTAAATGGTATGGCCATAATAAAATGAATGTTTGGAATGATGACATGCTGGAGGTTTATTGAAGAAATATATAAAGCCAATAACCTATCGATTATCTGTCTATCGCTACTAAATCGCGATTGCTTGATAGAAAAATATGATTTCACTAGTTATCCATCCTTTCTGTCTGGCTGTTTGATGCACTCACACCCTGCGCTGCATCAAAGCACTCGTTGCGCACAGCCTCCCGTTGCATAGCAATTACACCGCTGTTTATACACGTCGGTCTATCGACTCAACTTGAAAAGGGGGGAAACATGAACATTATATTATCCCTTGCCTATAGAGCATTAAATGGGAGTCTCGATGAAGGGGGAATGGCGGACTGTCTGTGATTGTGCCACAGTCGGACTTACCCGGGATAAATTCAAGGCTCGCCGGTGTCCCGTTGTCCTGAATTTGGTTCTATTAGAGACGTCGCGGCTGTCGTAATTAATGTTCTCACCCTTGCTCTTTCGTAAACAGTGGAGCTGCGCTTGAAGCGGTTATTTGATTCAACGACTTGGCTCGAGCGCCCCCTCCCTCACCGTTGCAGTGATGACCGACTGTAGAGTCACGGCCGCCGAGAATTGCGCATGCGTCCCTGTGCAGCAACAGCGCGAAGGTAGCCTATTGTGTATTGTTGCAAACTGACCGTAGGCTAGGATACACACTGTACATTGTATATTAGTTGTCTTGTCTAGATTTCCAAGTCATATGTTATTTCATAACTGATATTTAGATAAACCAAATGCAAAGATGAATCCTTCGCACAGACTGAGCAGAGACTATTATTTCCAGACTGAATTTAGATCAACATCAGTTCCAAGGATACTATTTGATTTGAAGCTATTACATCAAAGGGTCTATTCTGTGCTACAGATGTTAGATCTAAAACAAATACCACTATCCATGTAGGAGCATACAATGCCTTCAAAACACAGATTCAACCACAAACACTTAATGTATTGTGTAAAGAGTTATGTAATGTCATGTAATATTTTAAACAGTATATAACTGCCGTAACGTTGCTGGACCCCAGGAAGAGTAGCTGCTGACGGGATCCTTAATAAATACAAAGACCCGGGAGGTTTTCCAATGCAAGGAAGGGCACCTATTGGTAGATGGGCAAAACAATAATAAAAAAGCAGACATTGACTACCCCTTTGAGCATGATGATGTTATTAATGACACTTAGGATGGTGTATCAATACACCCAGTCACTACAAAGATACAGGCGTCCTTCCTAACTCAAATGCCAGATAGGGATTTCACCATGAGTGGTTTCATTCCTGACGCCAATGGTGACTTTAAAACAGTTTAATGGCTGTGATAGGAGAACACTGAGGATGGATCAAGAACATTGTAGTTACTCCACAAATGTAACCTAAATGACAGAGTCAAAATAAGGAAGATTGTACAGAATTAAAACATTTTCTAAAACATGCATCCTGTTTGCAATAAGGCACTAAAGTAAAACGGCAAAGAATGTGGCAAAGAAATTAACTTTATGTCCCAAATACAAAGCGTTACGTTTGGGGCAAATCCAACAACACGTCACTGAGAACCACTTAATGTTTTCAAGCATGGTGGTGGCTGCATCATGTTATAGGTATGCTTGTTATCGGCCAGGACAATGAAGCTTTTTGGATAAAAACAAACGGAATAGAGCTAAGCACAGTCCAAATCCTAGAGGAAAACCTGGTTCAGTCTGCTTTCCAACATACACTGGGACACAGTCACATTTCAACAGGACAATAACCCAAAGCACAAGGCCAAATATACACTGGAGTTGCTTACCAAGAAGACATTGAATGTTCCTGAGTGGCTTATTACCAGTTTTGACTTAAATAGGCTTGAAAATCTATGGCAAGACTTGAAAATGGCTGTCTAGCAATGATCAACAACCAACTTGACAGAGCTTGAAGAAGTTAAAAATAATAAAATGTGCAAATATTGTACAATCCAGGTGTGTAAAGCTCTTAGAGACTTACCAAGAAAGACTCAAGCTGTAATCGCTGCCAAAGGTGATTCTAACATGTATTGGCTCAAGGGTGAATACAAGAGATATACAGTGCATTCGGAAAGTATTCAGACCCCTTGACTTTTTCCACATTGTTACGCTACAGTAACAATATTCTAAAATATATTTTTTCCCCCCATCAATCTACACACCATACCTCATAATGTAAAAGCAAAAACAGGGGTATTTTGTGTAGATTGCTGAGGAATTGTTTTTATTCAATAAATTTTACAATAATGCTGTAACGTAACAAAATGTGGAAAAAGTCAAGGGGCCTGAATACTTACCGAAGGCACTGTAGATATAGATATACAGTGCAATCAGAAAGTATTCAGACCCCTTCCCCTTTTCCACATTGTTACAGCATTATTCTAAAATGGATTAAATATATTTCCCCCTCATTAATCTACACACAATACCCCATAATAAACAGAGCAAAAACAGTTATTATTTTTTGCAAATGTATATAAAAAAACAAAACAGAAATACCTTATTTACATAAGTATTCAGACCCTTTGCTATGAGTCTCAAAATTGAGGTGGTGACCAAGAACCCAATGGTCACTGACAGAGCTCCAGAGTTCCTTTGTGGAGATGGGAGAACCTTCCAGAAGGACAACCATCTCTGCAGCACTCCACCAATCAGGCCTTTATGGTAGAGTGGCCAAACGGAAGCCACTCCTGGGTAAAAGGCACATGACAGCCGCTTGGAGTTTGCTAAAAAGGCAACCAAAGGACTCAGACTATGAGAAAAAAGATTCTCTGGTCTGAATGTCAAGCGTCACCACTGGAGGAAACCTGGCACCATCCCTACGGTGAAGCATAGTGGTGGCAGCATCATGCTGTGGGGATGTTTTTCAGCAGTAGGGACTGGGAGACTAGTCAGGATTGAGGGAAAGATGAACAGAGCAAAGTACAGAGAGATCCTTGATACAAACCTGCTCCAGAGCACTCAGGACCACAGACTGGGGCGAAGGAACAGGATAACGACCCTAAGCACACAGCATGTCCTTGAGTGGTCCAGCCAGAGCCCGGACTTGAACCAGATCGAACATCTCTGGAGAGACCTGAAAATAGCTGTGCAGCGAAGCTCCCCATCCAACCTGACAGAGCTTGAGAGGATCTGCAGAGAAGAATGGGAGAAACTCCCCAAATACAGGTGTACCAAGCTTGTAGCGTTATCCCCAAGAATAATTGAGGCTGCAATCGCTGCTTCAAAGTACTGAGTAAAGGGTCTGAATACATATGTAAATGTGATATTTCAGTTTATTTTTAATACATTTCTAAACCTGTTTTTGCTTTGTCATTGAGACATTGTGTGTAGATTGATAAGAGGGGAAAAAAACATTTGAATCCATTTTAGGATAAGGCTGTAACGTGACAAAATACTGAAAAAGTCAAGTGGTATGCATACTTTTCAAATGCACTGGTGTGTGTGTGAATATATATATATATATAAATAAATAAAACATTTAAGTGTTAGAATTTTTCCTTCCACAAAAAGTAAATTCATTTTAATCCCAATTTGTAACAACAAAATATGGAAAAAGTCAAGGGGTGTGAATACTTTCTCAAGGCACTGTAGGAGAGGTTTTTATACAGGATAAAGATGGTGACTATGTGGGACAATAGATAATTGGATAAGGAGGTTGTTACTCGCCAGAATCCTGGCTGGCACAAAACATACACATGTAGGCCAAGAATTCAATCAATCTTATATTCAGACAATAAATACAAAAAAAGTTACCTTTAATAACATTCTATACAACAGTTTTACAAAGTCATGTTGTCCACATGAATGCAGTCCCCTATTAGGGTGGTCATTAGCACATTTAAGACTTCTACACATGACAATTCTTCACTTTATTGAGAAAATAAATGTCACCTTTATGAGATAATATACACATGGATAAGAGTGAAATAGACAGATTACTGGGGTGAATCCTAACCTCACATTTTCACTTACTCTCCCATTGACTTCAATGAATGATCAGTGAACATTCAGGTTAAGTGAAAGTCAAGATTTGCCCCTTAGAGGATCCCTGTTGCACACAGTGCCATTTCCAGGACATGAAAACTAAAGCAAGCCACTGTTGTTTTAGTGTGTCACATGATACACGATGTAGATGGAGCACATCCATGAGAGCAAGATCATCACATGACTGGACTGCTGACAACACTGCAACATAGAAATAGAATGATAGAATAATTTACTGATGGACTTGAATTGAGAAATGCATTCTACCGATTCTATTTCTATGCATGCATATTCTGTAGGCAATGACATGCTTCTGTTCTGACCATAGTGAGATACAGTACTTATTTCCATGTTTCTGGCTACAGGTCAGAAGCCTGATTAAAACGTGAGATCAAGCATCCAATCAACAGTGTTTTAACCACTGCCCAGACCATTTCATTTTATTTTGGGGTTGAGGGAGCTTGTGACGTGACTTTGAAATCTAACTTGGGGGGGGGGGGGGGGGGGGGTTAATACTTAGATCAGGGCTGTTCAGTGTCGGTCCTGGTTTTCATCCTCTCCTTCTAATAAGGACCTAATTCAGACCTGGCTGAGACACCAGGTGAGTACAACTAACTACCAGGTAGAAACAATAAACTGAAGTGTTTTGGCCCTCCAGGACCAGAATTGAACAGCCCTGGCTTAGATATTAATATGCAGGTCTCCAAAGTGCAAGGCTTTTAACTCTACCATAATAAATTGAAGTTACACATGTTCAAAAACCCAATCTGAGTCCAAAGTGAGGCATCCCCACCGCCAGAACTCAGCAGCACCACCTTGTTAAAACAATGAGGAGGACCCTAAAAGGAATGGAGCTCAGAATCATTCATTCAACAAGTCTCACTACAACCAATAACTGTCTTCATCCAAAAAGGCATCCTATTCTCTATGTAGTGCACAATGTAGGGGATAGGGTGTCATTTTGGACACAGCCTCTTGGTAAATGGATCATTTCCCATCATCTAGATAGGAGCTAGTGTAACACATTACACAGAAGAGGCTATTGTTGTAACAGTGGATTCCTGTGTTGGAAGTTGATACTGGTAGACTAATTGACAAGAGAGAGCTGATGAAATAGTGTGAGAGTGTAGCAGACCTGGGGTTCAATTAGTATTGGTTTTCTGAGCTTGCCTGGTGTTTTCTGAGCTTGCTAGGGCAAAAAGAACAGTCCCAAAAATGCAAACGTTGCCCATCTGGCACTCCAGGCAAGTTAAATCAATTCAGTGCCTTTTGAAAAAAAGAAAGAAAAAAAAAGAAATACTATTTGAACCCAGGTCTGGAAAACAGTGAGCGAGGTTAGGTAGGGA
Source organism: Salvelinus namaycush (assembly GCF_016432855.1). Lineage (NCBI taxonomy): Eukaryota > Metazoa > Chordata > Actinopteri > Salmoniformes > Salmonidae > Salvelinus > Salvelinus namaycush. The sequence continues at coordinate 5,247,574 of NC_052345.1, forward strand.
GCCCAGCCCAGGTCATTTACTGTTGCCTGAATGGTGTGTCAAAGGACGGCACAACTAAAGAGAGGGTTGGAATGCTGCACTGAAATTCATATAGCCATGTAGTACTATAGCCATGTAGTATGAATGTAGTACTATAGCTATGTAGTATGAATGTAGTACTATAGCCATGACACTGAATTAAGACGGCATAGGGAATATAAGAGAGTACAGTAGAGGAATGTGAACATAACAGCAACTCAACACACCAACAGCTTCAGTTCACACACAAATCATTTCAAACACACACACACACACACACACACTTAATAGCTCTTACAAAACAGAAATGAATGTAAAAAGTGTACAGCAGTATTATAATACAAGTCAGAGAGAAGAGGGCTGAGTACCTTGTCTTCCACTACTAGTGACCCCTGTCATGTAGCATGTATCAAACAGGCTCCGTGTTTCCAGTTGTTATTAGTCCCAAAATGAAGTCAGAGGCCCCATCCCAAATCCCTACGGCCTTGGAGATCTGAGCAGATTTGATTGGTATAAGCAATATGGTGAAGCTTACACCTAGCCTAGTTTATATTACTAACACCTGTCAGATCCTCTCAGATCTCCATACGTGTATAGGGCTTAGGGGTCCATTTGGGATGGGGCAACAGTCCAATTTAGAAACTAACGCTAGGCATTACTAAGACCTGTTTCTGCCCAGACAGAGACAGACCGACAGCGAGATTCAGTTGAAGCCTCGCCTCGAATATGACGGACACAAAAGCCAGAGTTTGTGATATAGCAGAAAGCATATACCCACTTTGAGCTCTATAAAAACAGGGAAATGGAATCCATCCCAAAATTCTAAGTCAGTCTTTCCCCGTTTGCTTATATTTCGTTCCTCAGGAACACAAACCAGTACTCACAGGAAGACAAAGTCGTCAGAGCTGCCTATGTTGTTGCTCCTGCTGAGCTTGCCTTGGGGCAGCATGTGGGCGGGGCCAAGGGTGGGGGAGGTGTCAGAGTGAGGATGGGAGGAGCTGTGGCCCACCAGTCCATAGTCCTGGGCCTGGCCCTCCACGAAGGTAAAGATGGGGTACTTCTCGTCGGGCGACGATAGGGCCTGGGGTGGGGGGGAATATGAAAGTGTTGAATTGGTCACTTATTAAAGTCCCCCAGAATAAGATAAGAGCTTTATGTAAGTGATGTATACAGTAACAGAGCAACTGATGCATAAGTGATGTATACAGTAACAGTTAGTGTAACTAATGTATACAGTTGGTGTAATCAGTCAAAAGTTTGGACACACCTACTCATTCCATGATTTTTGCTATTTTCTACATTGCCCAAGCAAGTCTCATCTTCTTATTGGTGTCCTTTAGTAGTCGTTTCTTTGCAGCAATTTGACCATGAAGGCCTGATTGACACAGCCTCCTCTGAACAGTTGATGTTGAGATGTGCTTGTTACTTGAACGCTGTGAAGCATTTATTTGGGCTGCAATCTGAGGTGCAGTTAACTCTAATGAACTTATCCTCTGCAGCAGAGGTAACTCTGAGTCTTCCTTTCCTGTGGCAGTCCTCATGAGAGCCAGTTTTAGCATAATGCTTGATGGTTTTTTCGACTGAACTTTAAGAAACTGTCAAAGATCTTAACATTTTTCAGATTGACTGACCTTCATGTCTTAAAGTAATGATGGACTGTCATTTCTCTTTGCTTATTTGAGCTGTTCTTGACATAATATGGACTTGGTCTTTTACCAAATAGGGCTATCTTCTATATATCACCCCTACCTTGCCACAACACAACTGATTGGCTCAAACGCATTAAGGAGGAAAGAGGCACACCTGTTAATTGAAATGCATTCCAGGTGACTACCTCATGAAGCTGTTGAGAGAATGCCAAGAATGTGCAAAGCTGTCATCAAGGCAAAGGGTGGCTACTTTGAACAATCTGAAATATATTTTGATTTGTTTAACACTTTTTTGGTTGCTAAATGATTCCATACGTGTTATTTCATAGTTTTGATGTCTTCACTACTATCCAGCAACGTAGAAAATAGTCAAAATAAAGAAAAAACGTGGAATGAGTAGGTGTCAACTTTTGACTGGTTCTGTATAAGTGATGTATACAGTAACAGATGTATAAGTGATGTATCACTGATGCGTAAGAGACGTGTAACATGTCTAGAAGTGACGAATAAGCCATCTAAGTTGCGTCGCTTCAACTCATGCATCTATAAATCATATCAGCGTCAAAGTTAGAGATCTATAAATGATCTATATGTGATGCATAACTGATGTTTAAAATGATGCATAAGTGATGAATGTATACATGAGTAAGAGACTTGAAATGAGGCCAAGAGGCTGAGCTCACCACACAGACGGCAGAACACAGAGACTCAAAGTCCTTCTTGTTCTTGGCGTAGAAGCCTATAGTACAGCTGGGGTCCATGCGACTGAAGGGCATCTTCCTGGGCGAGCTACAGTGGAACGACTGGGGAGGTGGGGAGGAGAGAGAGGGAGGGGGAGCAAGAGAGGGAGAGCATTACATACAAGGTACACGTCTGAATCTGAAATGACCTACTTTGATCCAGTCAAAACATGCTTATCTGGGTGATAGCACAGACAGACAAAGTCCAAAGACAGACGGAGCGGCAAAGGAGAGAGAAGAGTGATATAAACCTCCAGTGGGAAGTTGTCTTGAGTGACATCCACCACGGCCTGACAGTAGTGAGGGTCCAGATACAGCAGCTGCTCGTCTGATTGGACAGGAAATAGGAAGAAGGCGAGGTTAGGTTAAATGACAGCCCACTGTCCAATCAGAAGCAACTGAACCAGGAAGTAGAGTGCAGTTCTTACCTTGGCAGCCGATAAAGAACAGCGAATGCTTGGGTTTGCCGCCGATGATTCCGATACAGCATTCTAACCTGAGAATGTTCTTAAGACACAAAGAAATCCATATTCATGTTAGAGCGACATCAACCATGGAGAAAAACAAGCTTTGTGACTAAGGTTAGGTTATGAAAGTGTGTGTGTACATGCGTGTACACACCCTGACACACTCGATGTAGGAGGGGTTGAGAGAGTCTCCTCCTAGTCGGACTGGAACCAGTATGATGACAGACTTCCAGCCTGGACCACTGGGCTCAGGATCTGATATACTCTGGTTCAACGACTGGTCACACAGATGCACCACGTCCTTTTTGTACACTGAAAGAAACACAATGACACTATGGGCCTAAGTTTCACTAGGGACATGTCCCCCCCCACATTCTGAAATGTAGTTTTTGCCCTCCCCATTTTGTAATTGAATTGTGATACAGAAATGAGACACACAGTTCAGCTACATTCAGAAGACCAATGACAAAAACATCACTTATGACGAGAACATTTGAGATGGACCAAACATACAATACCTGGTGAATTCGACAAATGACAACACTAACCAACAACACCAACCAACCACCCAGTAGGAAGTGCACAGTGTAAAGTCACACTCACCAGTACAGTCCTGCGCTACATATACAGCCAGGTTGTGAACCTCAGAAGTCTTGGCAACTGCTTTTCTGGAAAACAAACATACGGCTCATGTTGAATGTCACAACATACTGATGCTACTGGGCATGAAGTAAATATCAGGGTTTGGTTCAATTCCATTTCAATTCAGAAAGTAAACCAAATGTTGATTCTAATTCCAAATGTTCCTCATTGAACAACATTGAAAACAACTGGAATATCAGTTTACTTCCTGAATTGAGTGGAATTGTAATGTAATTGACTCCAACCCTGGTAAACGTCAACATACAGTCAGGCATACCACCGAGCCTTCTTAAAACATATAATAGCAACCAAAACATCTACGCAATAAAAGTGCATCCGTAAACATGTCTGCTGGAGATCATTCTGATGCACTATGGCATTACAGACATCTATCAAATCTAAGTATAGAAATCAAATGCATGCTGATGTCATCACTGACTTGAATGAGGTGTGTTCTATAGATTCTACTTCTATGGCTGATGCTCTGACAGCATCATTATCTTGACCACACCCCATGGAGGGCCCCTCACCGTAGTATGTGTGCCACCACTGAGGGGCCGTACCAGTCCCCCGCCTTCTTCCCTGAGCTCTTCCCCAATTCTACCAGCTGGTGCACCCCAAACGGGGCCGGGGGCTCATCCCCAAACCAGGCCACAACCCTCCGGTGGAGGGGCTCAGCCTGCCTGTCCCTGCACGACTCGGGCCTCTTCTTCTGGGTATGGTTGAGAGCCGTGCCCCCTGGCATGGAGGTCTTCTGGGGCGTGGTGGGGGTCCGCGAGGAGGAGGAGTAGCCGAAGGAGGGGATGGGTACGCCCCCAGCGCGGGACGGGGAGCGGGGTCTCAGAGCCTCAAAGTCCACGTCGGCGAACTGCTGGGCGTCTGGCCACGACCAGTCTAGACAACACAATACAGACAGTTAGTAGTGATCGATGGGGAGGTGGAAGGAGGAGACATAGGGAGGAGAGAGAGGGGAGACAGACCAGGAAACAGAGAGAGAGAAACAGTTGGAGAGATGTGGCAGAAAGAGAAACAAGAGTGAGAGAGACAGGCAGGGGCCCCATCCCAAATGGACCCCTACGCCCTATGCACTGGTGGAGATCTGAGAGGATCTGACAGGTGTATGCAATATGTTAATAGCTCCACCCTGCTAGGGGTAAGTTTCACCGATCATATTGCTTATATCAAACAAGTCCTCTCAGATCTCCACAATTGTATGTGCATAGGGGTCCATTTGGGATTGGGCCAGAGTTGGTGTAGTTGTCTCAGAGTTAGGAAGAGGACCCATCGTTGTATCTCTACCCATTTAGAGCCCTCTTTCTAACTCTATGAGTTGTCTCACCTCGTGGCAGCAGATGTAGCAGTAGGCCCTGGGCCAGCAGCATCTGTCCGCTCCGCAGCATGCAGCCCCAGCCACAGTCTGTAGTCAAGGTGGAGCCCTCCAGCTGGGGGAACTCCCTACGGTAGGTCAGCCACAGCCGAGACACGAACGCCCGTCTGAACCGCTCCACCTCGCCTGGAAGGGGAGAGAGATACCCAGTGAGCAGAACTGGTTAGAATACATCTTTCTAAACAGTTTTTCTCACTGGGTATGGAGCAGAGAGCATCATTTATTTTACCAGGAAGTCTTTTGAAGACTTGTGGGGTTGTTGGAGGTTAGCTACCTTCACTATTGAGCAGATAGGAGTGGCCCATTACAGTCACCGGAGAGCTCTTGTTGAATGTGGTCTTCGACTTGACCGACCAGCCTAAAGAGGGAAAAGAAACAGAATGGACCTTTTTAGAGGGGATTCTTTATGTCTTGATGACTGGGTGAGGAAGGGGGAAGTTGACTTCGGGAGGGCTATTACACATAACAGAAGTCTCATACAAAGCTAAAAAAAAAAAAAAAGACCTAACAAAGATTATTCACACAGAAAGAACAAAGACTATAAAATCCCCCTTGTTGCTATTTCTTAAGAAAATAAAGCCATTGTTAAAACTGACTGTATGGAAACACTGGAAGTTATGTTTGTTGCTCATTAAACAGCTATATAGAACTATCCACCTTATGGAAAAAAGTTCAACTGAACCCACTAACTGACCGTATTTGACATTATTCCACGCCGACATCAGTTTGGTCTTGAGTTTGTCCACCTCGTCTGGCTCTCCAGCGGTGGTGGCCTCTCTGGTTCCACCCCCACCGACATCAGTACCCTGCCGGTTCCCAAAGCTACTTCCTCCGCCAGGGTCCACCAGCTGGGGCTGCTGAGACCTCTTGGTCTCCTCTCTCTGGAAGGTGTCATCCTGACACACCACTCCTACTCCCCCCACATACTGAACTGCACTGGGAGACACGGAGTTCATGGCTCAGGCTTACAACTGGGCTCTGCAGATCCTCATAGCAATAGGGACCTGACGGAAGAGAGGGATGAGAGAGAGGGGTGGAGAAGAGATATAGAAAATCAATGTTTACGACAGTGCCTGCATGTGTAATTTGATTAGCTATGGAGTAAGGGCTATACGTGTCGCTCTCCTTTTGTCTGCGCAGCACTAAGATGAAGTTTAAACATTAACATTGAAAGACAGAGAGGTTAAGCTAGTTGTGCGTCTAAACAATGATGATGTGAGGACGATTTTCTCTCATTTCATGCAGATTCACAAGAAAGTGGATCTGAAAGTGGCAGGGATTAAAAAAAATATATATGACTTTGCTATTATTATGCAGACCAGAGCAGCTGTCGCAGTGGTTAGGCTAGTGAATGCTATTGGGAAAAACAAATATTAGTCACAGTCAGTTTCAAAGTAAACCACTTCTCCCTCCTTCCGAGTGAAACTGCGCTGAACAAAATTAAATGCAAAATGCTACAATTTCTCAAATTTTACTGAGTTACAGTTCACAGAAGGAAATCCTTCAATTGAAATAAATTCATTAGGCCCAAATCTATGGATTTCACATGACTGGGAATACAGATATGCTGGGCTGGCTTAGTTACACGTGGTCTGCGGTTGTAAGGTCGATCGGATGTACTGCCAAATTTTCTAAAACAACTTGAGGCGGCTTATGGTAGAGAAATTAACATTCAATTATTTGGCAACAGCTGTTGTGGACATTCTTGCAGTCAGCATGCCAATTGCACACTCCCTTAACTTGAGACATCTGTGGCATTGTGTTGTGTGACAAATCTGCACATTTTAGAGTGGCCTTTTATTGTCCCCAGCACAAGGTGCACCTGTGGCTTTGTATGCCATTTAATCAGCTTCTTGATATGCCACATCTGTCAGGTTAGTGGATTATCTTGGCAAAGGAGAAATGGTCACTAACAGGGATGTAAACTAATTTGTGCACAAAATTTGAGAAAAATAAGCTTTTAGCGCATATGGAAAATGTCTGGGATCTTTTATTTCATCTCATGAAACATAGGACTAAAACTTTACATGTTGCGTTTTATATTTTTGTTTAGTATAGTTGAAAAAAGCTGTGGGTATCACTTAGTTTAGAGTCATCACAGGATGATGTGCCTGAGTGACAAGAGAACAAATGTTACACAGTAACAGACACGGTAACACTGGAATGTAGAACAAGTGACTTCACTTCCTACTCTGTACTGAAACTGGAAATAGTTTATTTAACCTAATGAGGAATTTCTGTCCTTTCTGGGAAAACACGATAGAATAGCCATCATGTGATTGGTGTGTGACAACAAACAGCTGGGGGTGACAGTGAGAAGCCTTGGTAGCGGGTGGTCAAAAGATGTAGCTAACTAACTAGCATTTTCTACACTGTAGCCTACCTATTAGCTATGATAACCATCCTGTTATTTAAAAAAGTAACCAAGCTGTCACGTTTCTTAAAAATCACTAGCTCTAACATGGCAGCTAGTTACACCTATTAAGGGGCTACAGGCTGGCTTAATTATATGATATTGGCTTAACTACTAACTTACCTAGCTAGTTAGCCGGCTAGTTACTAGCTAAACCTCATCCAACACAACATAGCCAAGATCATAACCTTACCACTTTGTGAAGAGTGTCATTGACATGAGAGGTCTTTAACCAAGTAAAATCCTAAAATTGCTTGATAGGACGGCGACGGCTCGGAAGTGCAGGGTTGAGACCACGTACTACGTAGCTTTGCTGTGGTAACTCAATACGGATAGTTAGCTGCCAAGCTACAGTAGCTAGCTAGCTGTCAACGCATCTGGTTAGCAACTTTGTAGAAAACAGGCTAACGCGTTAATGTCTTGCCTTTCTTGACGACTCCAGGACAACCACAGCCAATGTCAGCGATTGAAAGGAATTATTCTACATCCAACGAGTAACGTTAAACTCAGTCGAATTATAGCTCACCCATCGATTTACTTCGCATGCTAGCTAGTTGCTCTACGTCTGCGCTAGTTAGCTTGCAGGATCAGCGGGTTGACAACATACAACAAGGAGGGCTCTAGATACTTCCTGACAGGCTGTACTAACAACATGATTGGTCAACCTACTGATACGAGCAAATATATTGATTTAAATCCTAACGATAAATCATAGCGCGCGTTTTATTGGCTAATATTTTACACATTGACGTTCGTTATATTACGTAAATAAGCTGGCGTCTATGGGGTGTATAGACCTAGTGTAACTGTGTGAATGAAATGAGTTCATGCATTTTATTATGATTAACCTGTACTGCTTATCCTTGGCATGCTCCCCTGAGCATGTCATGTGACTAATCGTGCAAACTACCAAAAGCCTGCTGTCTAAATATCGTTCAGTCATAATTGTTGAACTCTGGGATGATCTTGTTTTCTGAACTAGCTAAAAAAAAAAAAACCTAGCTAGGTCTCTACATAACTTTACCCTGAGCAAAAAATACATAGATAAGAAACTCGAATTCATTGTTAATGTTATGATATTTATGAGTAAATTATATATTCATAAATTACTTTTTTTAATGACCCCCAGATTTCAAGCCTTTTGAATTCCCTTAAGTTACAAAACAAAGTATTTGTACATTAAAATATTATTGTTAATGTATAAAGAAATTGCGATCTCTCATCTCCTTTATTTGATTTATATTATTTATTTAAATGTGTGCGTACAGTGGTGTGTGTAATGTGGGATCTTGCCTGACTTTTATATTGAATTGTTCTTTTTTGTCAATATTTTTTAATACGTGTGCACAAAACATAGATAAACCAAAAAAGTCTTGTTTTTATTTCGCAATCCTGTATTTGCCAGGGAAAATTGCAATTTTACTGGCACTCTGTTGCAACTGGGAGCTTTCTGATATTGAAGAACATTGTGCCATAGCATGACAGCAGAGCTACGTGTATACGACTGGACCCCTCTAGCTAAGCCCCAGTGTTCGATACAGACAGACACATCAGTGACACATAGACAGACATACAATAGATAGATACTGTAGACATAGAAATATATAAGATAGCTATATTGAGAAATATAAATTTATAACATAGATATAGTGATACATATTGTAGATACTATAGATATAGATAGACCCACAGTAGATAGATATACATCCGCATTGCATGCGGTTTGGGGTTTTAGGCTGGGTTTCTGTATAGCACTTTGTGACATCGGCTGATGTAAAAAGAGCTTGATAAATACATTTCATTTATTGATTGATATACTGGTGCATAGATATAGTGAGACCTAGACACTGAAGCCATGTTCGCTCTATGTGCCACGACTCTCCTCTGCTTCCTGTCTTTTAGCCAATCAACTCCTGCTGCTCTAGGCTGTGAGGACCTCCTTAAGCCCATGGATCCTCCCCAACTAGACCAGCAGCTCTTGGGGAGATGGTCCTCGTCGCAGGAACCCTAAGCCACCCTGCATCCCTGGAGGCTCTCGACCAGAGGAGGTGATGGATGAGTACAGGCGACAGATGGAGTGCCTGGGGCTGCTTCTGCCAGTGGTGATGGAGCCTGGGAATGCCCTCTGTGGATATTTTGTCTTTCGTCTTATCTGGAGAGATAAAAGATCGATCAGTGTGATCAGAGAGAGTACCGATGATCAGAGAGTGGCGGCAGTGAGACAAATGTATACACTTTTTCTGTCATCTGTTTTGTAATACAACAATTCTGTGTTTACTGTTTCTCGATGTGCTGTAAATTTGTAATAAAAATGTATGATTTATCATATCAATATATATATATATATATTTAAAGGCATAGCGCACATTTCATAGGATAATATTTTACACTAACGTCATGTAAAGCATCTGACGTCCATGGGTGTTGGCTACAGATACTCTACCAGTGAAATTGCATGAACTAATTTCATTCCCAATCTGGCCCTCAACCATCACGGTCACCTAATAATCCCCAGTTTACAATTGGCTCATTCATCCCCTCCTCTCCCCTGTAACTATTCCCCAGGTCGTTGCTGCAAATGAGAACGTGTTCTCAGTCAACTTACCTGGTAAAATAACGGATAAATGAAATGAAATGAAATTCACATTTTATTATGATTAACCACTACTACTACTACCAAAGGTCTCTGTTGTCTAGTTTCCTACATTTAGCCTAGTTGATCTGCATATAATTATATATTTTTTTATGATGGACATAATGTAGTTATGAATGCACATTAGGTTACACTAGACTTAAGTAATTTTAATAAATTCACACAAGGTGTTTTGTGTAAAACAAAGGTTGTAGAATATAAAAATGTTTCTGTAACCTTTTGCTGTTGAACATTGACCATCTGGAGTCAGGTTGTGCAGATCATAGGTTGTCGTTATGAGCTCCACGCCTGTATTTCTTATCGGCATGCACAAGAAAATGACGGTGGCAGAAGTTCAAGTTTGGATAAATTCTCTGAATTTTATTACACATTCTCCCCGTCACGTGTCTAGTATTAGACTGTTGTACTTGTCTTTCTGGCACTAACGCTCCCATTTGTCCTGTCTTACTAGCACTGATTTAGCTGATATCTGGTTTATTGAGGAAATACCCGCAATGACTGTAATATGTGATTGCTGTATCTACCTTAGTTGACTATACTGACTGTAAGTAACTCTTGATAAGAGCATCTGCTAGCTAACGGACCAACATGTACAATGTAAATAAGAAACACCGAAATGACAAACAACAAGAGAAAGGTAGAATGTCACCATGCTTGCCCTTTGTCTACATAACATTTTCAAATGAGGTGAATGAGATATATTAATCGTTGGTGGCCATTGCGAATAAATATAATTGTATATTTGGTTGAGTACAGTTTAGATTTTATTTTCGCCCAGATAATACACAACTGTAGCAATACAGACCAAAACAAACACTTAGAAATGAAGAAAAAAACGCTTGAAAATATAAAGTGCATTTCAAACAAGTCATCATAATCATGATTAGGATGTGCATTTTCTGCCATCGTTAACATATAAAACAGATCTCTATATACCACGGAATTCCTCCATGCAAAGTTTTGAGTAAAATATGCCTGCAAAAAACCTCACATACAAATAAACAAGAGTTTATTATTCAAAATGTGCATGTATTTTCTCTTCACAGACCAGTTTTGACTAACTTATCTACTCCTGATGTTTCAATGATTATAATACGATAAAGACCACCTTAGTGATCAGGTTGATAACATGGGAAATATGACAAAATGTTATCTGGTTCCCTTTATATTTGAAGGTAGAACTAACAGTCACAGAATAACGCTAAAGAGCCACCCATCTCTGAACAGTTAGAGAATAACAAGAAGTGGAATGATTCATATAACAATAAGAATATATTGTAAACTACTGCAAACATTCAAGTTATCTACCAAAACAAGAGACAACTGTATATTCAGTAGGGGCCAAATTCAGACTTGAGATAAGTAGTTAACATGGATTTAAGACCACATTTCTTGACTTGAGTCCAAGTTAAGTGTTCTTATCTCAAGTCTGAATAGGCCACGGCCCTAGGCCTCTTCATTACAACAGCATCCCCAAAATATATCTTGCTATATGAAGTACCTTGACCTGTCGTTACAACAATATGTAGCTCTCATATATGATGATAATAAACTCCATAATAGTATAAAATGAGATATTTATTTTGAATAAACTATGTTAAATTACATGGCATTATGATTATGATATGGAACAATGTTTTATATATATACAGTACCAGTGAAACGTTTGGACACACCTACTCATTCTAGGGCTTTTCTTTATTTTTACTATTTTCTACACTGTAGAATAATAGTGGAGACATCAAAACTATGAAATAACACATATGGAATCATGTAGTAACCAAAAAAGTTTTAAACAAATCAAAATATATTTTATATTTGAGATTCTTCAAAGTAGCCACCCTTTGCCTTGATGACAGCTTTGCACACTCTCGGCATTCTCTCAATCAGCTTCACCTGGAATGCTTTTCCAACCGTCTTGAAGGAGTTCCCACATATGCTGAGCACTTGTTGGCTGCTTTTCCTTCACTCTGCGGTCCAACTCATTCCAAACCATCTTAATTGGGTTGAGGTAGGGTGATTGTGGAGGCCAGGTCATCTGATGCAGCACTCCATCACTCTCCTTCTTGGTCAAATAGCCCTTACACAGCCTGTAGGTGTGTTAGATCATTCTCCTGTTGAAAAACAAATGATACTCCCACTAAGTGCAAACCAGATGGGATGGCGTATCGCTGCAGAATGCTGTGGTAGCCATGCTGGTTAAGTGTGCCTTGAATCCTAAATAAATCACTGACAGTGTCACCAGCAAAGCACCCCTACACCATCACACCTCCTCCTCCATGCTTCATGGTGGGAACCACACATGCGGAGATCCTCCATTCACCTACTCTGCGTCTCACAAAGACATGGCCGTTGGAATTAAAAAATCCCAAATTTGGACTCATCAGACCAATGGACATATTTCCACCGGTCTAATGTCCACTGCTCGTGTTTCTTGGCCCAAGCAAGTCTCTTCTTCTTATTGGTGTATTTTAGTAGTGGTTTCATGGCAGGAACTCGACCATGAAGGCCTGATTCACAGAGTCTCCTCTGAACAGTTGATGTTGAGATGCAATTTCTGAGGTGCAGTTAACTCTAATGAACGTATCCTCTGCAGCAGAGGTAACTCTGGGTCTTCCTTTCCTGTGGCAGTCCTCATGAGAGCCAGTTTTATCATAGCCTTTGATGGTTTTTGCGACTGCACTTGAAGAAACTGTCAAAGTTCTTGACATTTTTAGGATTGACTGACCTTCATGTCTTAAAGTAATGATGGACTGTCATTTCTCTTTGCTTATTTGATCTGTTCTTGCCATAATATGTAAGTGGTCTTTTACCAAATAGGGCTATCTTCTGTATACCACCCCTACCTTGTCACAACACAACTGATTGGCTCAAACACATTAAGAAGGAAAGAAATTCCACAAATTAACTTTTAACAATGCACACCTGTTAATTCATATGCATTCCAGGTGACTACCTCATGACGCTGTTTGAGAGAACACCAAGCGTGTGCAAAGCTGTCATCAAGGCAAAGGGTGGCTACTTTGAAGAATCTCAAATATAAAATATATTTTGATTTATTTAACACTTTTTGGTTACTCCATGATTCCATATGTGTTATTTCATCGTTTTGATGTCTTCACTATTATTCTACAATGTAGTAAATAGTAAAAATAAAGAAAAACCCTGGAACGTGTTGGTGTGTCCAAACATTTGACTGGTACTGTATATATACACACACCATAAGGGGGCGGTATGGTCCAAGTTATAGGCTACAGTCAGAAAGTCACCTGAAAAGTAGCCAAGTAATGTAGTACATAAAAGCTTGCATATCGTCACAAAATATTCTACCAGACTAATTCCAACATCTGATATTCTTCACCCGCTAACAAACATTTGCCAATCATTCGCATAAAGATTATGGGTGTTACATGTTTGATAGAGAAGATACATGAGAGAGCGAGAGAGAGAGAGCGAGAGATCATCATAACTTCACCATCGAAATAATGCACAGTGTATTATCTTAACACACATACAGTTGTAGTGCTCAACTTACAGTGAATCCTTCTGTGGTGAGTGAAAAATGGATAGTCATATTACTATTTCACAACACAGACTAGCCTGGTCCCAGATCTGTTTGTGATTTTGCCTACTCCATTGGAATTGTTGGCATGACAATTCCATACAGAGTTGGCAAGAAACAGACTGGCACCCAGGCTAAAAACAGACAGTTAAAATCTCAGATACCTGACACCAGAATTAGGAAGGAATCCAATATGAAAATAAGGTTAATAGAAAAACAGATGGATAAAAGATAACAGCAAGTGAACATTTGACATCAAAGAATGAAAAACCTTATCCATCCATAAAGCCCTTAATATGCATTTTACATCTATTAAATATGCTACATCCATTTTCACCTGCTTTTTCTTCTTCATCTTTTTGGTTCAAAACAAAACATGATGAGTGACAATTAGAACGTATGAATAGTAGAGCCATAGAATAAATACTTCAGTATAACAATAAGTATTTTTCAAGTCTTTACAGATATTTACAGTAATCTCCTTACCGTAGCTGTGCAGTCAGGATCAAGTAACAGATAATTTAATCACAACAAAATACAATTATTGTAGTTTATCAATGTTATTCTAGTTTGGATTCTGTTCATTTCTATATAGTTTCTGGCTTACTGAACCCATCCCCGAACTGGCACACACATTGGGGCACGCACACACTCACACGGCCCAAATCATCCACCACAGGGGTATGGGATTTAAATCCATGAATATCAACTCCGCTTACACCAGTGTGTGTGTGTGTGTGTGTGTGTGTGTGTGTGTGTGTGGGGGGGCTGCAAGTAGTAGTCCTGTTCTGTAGAGATAAGCGCACTGAGCTTCAGAACTGTCAGAGGAGCTTTACTCTTCTTTACCAAGGCACCAAATGCATCCTATTCCCTATATAGTGCACTACCACAGGGGCTCTGATCAAAAGTAGTGCACTTTATAGGGAATAGGATGCCATTTCGGACGCAATCCATGACACACAAATGTGCCATAGCCTTCAAGATTCACCCAGAACTAACTCAAGGTTGTTTCATTTCATCCTTCACTTACAGACATTCACTGACAGCATGCTATGCTAATATGGCTATGCTAATCAACTGAGGACTTCAGTGGGTGTAGTGTTGGACCATCATTCTTTGTCATGGGCCTTACAGTAGTAACAGAAAACTACAGTAGTCATTGGTCCTGTGTGGCTCAGTCAAGGGCTGTGGGTTTGATTCCCACTGGGGTTACCCATACGAAAAATGTATCCATGCATGACTGTAAGTCGCTTTGGATGAAAGTGCCTTTCTAAAGATAAAATCTAGTGGCCGCGTCATTGTCTTTTACAGTAGTCATTTTGTCATTTACTTTTCAAAGACAAATCTACAGTGGCCGATTGGATTTTGTGTTTTGTTGTTGTTGCTGTCAAGGTTGTAATGGTTTGATTGTGCCTCAGCATACCCTCTGCTTGTGACTACGTTTATTTTAGTGAATTACAGAAACAGAAGTGATTGGTCGTTTAGTCGAGATAGAAAAACCGAGTAAGTAACTGGATTTGGTGTTTCACAGTATTCAGCATGTTTTGATCAGTAAAGCACTTTTCACTCCTTTTTATTCTAGAAACACACAAACTGTACCACGTGACATGCATTCATTTCACATACATACATACAGATCTGTTATAGATATCTAATAGTTCATAAAGTGGAGCGTTGTCTTAATATATACTAACTGTATAATAGAAAATGGCCGTAACAGCACCTTTACAATAGTTCTGCTCACTCATGGTTACAGATTAGTCAATACCATGTTGATATTCTCTTCTAGAACTGGAATGTTCCCTTAAGTGCTTGACATTGTGGAATTGTTCTAGAACTCTGAAAAGGCATCTCATTTCACAGTGCCCTCCTCTCTAAACTCCCTTCAGATAGAAGAGTTACAATTTGGGGGGGTTTCTACCTGTGTTCGCCTTATCAGGCTGAGGAACAGAGTTGGCTGGAGTTTGGGCCACTGTGGTGCCACCGCCAACCATCCGGACTCCGAGTCCGGACGAAGCCTCAGACTTTCCTGCCGAGGCACCTTGCTTCTCCTCACCCGGCTTGGGCATGTCTTTCAGCTCCTTCCCCTTGGGCCCCTCCTGGGACTGGGACACCATTGACCCCTTTATAGGCCCCAGGACCAATTTAGCGGCACTGGTCAGCTGGGTGACAAAGCTGGTCTTGTCGCCGGGGGAAACAGGCCTGGACCTGCCCGGACAGAAGGAGGGTGCGCAGAGCGAGGGGGTGACGCCTGTGGGGGAGGGGGAGGGGGATGGAGAGTGTTCTTCCACTACCTCCAGCCGACATTTATCCTCCCAGTCCAGGGTCCCTCGGTAGCAGTTGACAGGCCCCAGGCCCTGCCTCACCTTGCCCAGGGAGAGGGGTTGTCCGTGGGGTGGAACAGCCGGAGCCAGGGCCCTGGCTGGAGGTTTGGGGCTTTTGGGGCTTCTCAACCCCAGTTCTGAAGTTTTTGGAGAGCCATTGTTCTCGGCTCCATTCTTTCTCAGGCTCTCTCCTACTATTCCTGATGGATTACTACTAGCCTTGAACATACCTGTAGACCCTGACGTTATTGATGATCCACCCATACCCATGCCTCTGTCTGGACTAGTGCCTCTCCCTAGAGGGCCCCCACAGGGCATGCTGGCCCTTGGAGGAGGAGGAGGAGGAGGACACACCTTGTTGTCTCCATTTAGCTTTGGTTCCGTTCTGTCCTCTCCGTAATTCTCCTGGGAGTCTTGGCTGAGAGGGCTTGTACTCACGGCTGTTCGGAGGCTCTGTTGCTTGATAGACATGTTTGTCTGACGCTGGCTCTTCTCTGCTCCTTCTGGATGGCTCCTAAAGATACCTGGTGACCCAGTGGGAGTAATGGGACTTGTAGTTTTGGGACTTGTAGTTTTGATGGACTCCAGATTTGGCGATTGGCTGGATTGGGCTCTGTAGGTGGGGCTACTCTGAGGGCTAAAGGTATGCTCACTGGTTGAGGGTTTTCTAGCTATTGATTGGTGATTATCTGTTGTGGCTCCTCCTCCTCGGTTAGGTGACCTCTCTGGGACGGTTGTTGTCCTGTTGCTATAAGCCATAATGATCTCTCCCACCCTCTCCCTCGATCTTTCTCTTTCCCTCTCTCTCTTCCTCTCTCTCTCTCTTTCCCTCTCCCTACCAGCCAGCAGTGTATCCCTACTCAGCGGCGACTCCTGCCTCCCTAACTTCCTCATCGGCTTGAGCACCCCCGACTCGGGTGTCGTGGTAGTTGCCCCAGTAGATGAACCCTGGGAGCCCGGGGCGGAGGGCAGCAGTGGGGGGTTCGGAGGTGGTAGATTCTCCCCTTCCGTCTCCAACAAACTCTGGAGCCCCAGCTCACAACAGTGGAACTGGTCCTTGCGGTACAAGTCAGAGTGCTGGACCTAGGATAGGATAGGATAAACTTTTATTTAGGGGGAAATTGTCTTAGACACATAGTGATGCTGTATACAGTAGGTCTACTAAAAAAGGCTCAAGTTCTTTTAATTCCCAATGTGTTGTTTTAACTGTATTTAAATGTCTTCCCTGTGTATACCTAAACTAATAAATGAGATGAAAATACTAAATCAACACTATACTGTACATTACAAACTGGACACATTCATAATACACACATAGCACACGTTACCTATGTGTTACACCTCTAATACACATCTCAGACCGCCACATTCACAATACCTCCAGGCTGTGTTTCCTCAGAGGCCCTCCCACCCCACCACTCGACGACTGGGAATGAGACAGTGGCGAGGTGAGCTTCTCTGCCGACTGGACCCTCTTGAGGAGTGGGGAACGGGGCGGCTCGGCGGACTTGGGCCTGGGGCGGACCACGGGTGGTGATGAGTGGAGTTTTGCCCCGGCAGGGAAGGTCTGGGTGGTGTTGGAGCTACCGATGGTGTGGCCTGGGAGTGGGGGAGGGGAGGACTGGGTGGGGGATGGTGTGTGGGCTAAGGGGGAGAGGGGGATGTTGCCGGCGGACTTGCAGCGGGCCGAGCGGTACTGGCGGTGGAGCTTGGGGGAGAGGCCGTGCAGGGAGCTGGGGCGCATGTGCTGGGAGGCGGCAGGGGAGTTGGGGGTGCTGGAGGCAGGAGAGCTGCTCTGAGAGGACACACCTGGGGGGAGGAAAGAGAAAGACAAGAGAGAGGTTACAGTGAAGATAAAGAGAAAAAAGAGAGGAGTAGAGAAAGAGAGACAAGAAGAGAAAAGATAGATAGAAAAGAGAAAGGAGGAAGAGGGAAAAACAGATTCTTCAGTTACAGAGTAACAATCAGTTCAGCCACAACTGGGATTACAATGTTGGATTCAGCTTGCCTGGTGCAATGGAACCAAAACTGGTTCCCAAACCCTGTCCATCTGACACCCATCTGACAATCTCAAACACTCTATTTACTTCAAAGAAAACAAATACTATGAGGAACCCTGAGGCGTATACTACAAAGCGGGATCAATGAGTTAGCCAGCTAACTTCCATAAACAACCAGAAATAACTATTGATTTTCTAGTTCATCAAGAAAGACAAACTTAGATATGTGTTTTTGGTTGTTGAGTCAATTAGACCACGCACATTTCAAGCTTATCTTTCACATTTTTTTTATTTCAGAATAGTTAGGCAAGTTAGCTGGCTAACTCATTGATACTGCTTTGTAGTGTACCCCTCAGGTCTGTTACTCACCCAGGTAGGAGGACTCAGGTGTGGACCTGTATCCCTGCTGTGTAGGGGAGCGGGCTGACAGGTTGTGGGAGGGAGAACCTGGTAGACTGTCACTGGACGACAGAGAGCGGTTCAGAGAGGACAGGCTGCGGCTGGTGTGGAGCAGGTTGGACTGTTTAGTGATCTTCCTGAACAGGGAGCTATGCTTCTTACTGTAGGAAGGAGAGAGGGAGGAGGGGGACAGAGGGATAGGGGATGGAGTAGGAGAGGGTAGTAGAGAATCGTTTTCATAACAAAAAAACGTTTCGCAATGTATAACATGGAGAGATACTGAAACGTATTAGCAGACTGCTAAATAAATACTTGTAACTGTTCTTCTCCATGTTACAGCATACATGATAACACAGCTACTGTCAATGAGAGCACCATACTACAGTACCTCTCTTGTCCCTCTTTGCCGATGGGCCTCTTATTGCGTCGGGCCATCTTGCACTTGTAGTTGGACTTGCGTGCCGGACCCACCTTGATGGAGGTGTTCTCAAACGGTGTGGTGGTCACTGTCACCTTGTTGCCACTCTGCAGGGGCACACAGAATGATGATGAGCCATGTCTATGTGACTGACTGGGGTTTGATCACAGGTTTTCTGCATGCCACAAGTCTAGGTTAGCCTGCTGAGCTAAAGCCTGGGCACTAGCTCAGGGAACCAACGCTAGTATGCAGGCAAGTTACTCATCATATGAGCATGGTCACAGAACAACCTCCTTCACATCTACATTGACGAATAACACCCTTACTCATAGCTTAAGAGACCAACACAGAGCATGGATTATACGCAAACCTACGAATATCAACAGAGTCTATTGTAGAACCCAGTCTCTTCTTCCATCATACCTTTAGAATGAGTTCCACCACTTCCGTGTGGACCAATCCGTGGACAGACTCCCCATTCACATGGGTGATGAGGTCACCAGCATACAGTCCTGCTTCCTGGGCGGGGCCTCCATCCTCCACGTGCTGCCATTGGACGAGGATACATTGTCAATCAATAAATAGGATAGTGTACACCTTTCAAGTTAATTAATTAATTAATCCACCCCTCCCCCTTCTCCTCCCCCTCTCCTCACCCAGATGATGTGATGGACACTGTAAACATCCGTATCTCCCATGTAGACCCGTATCGCCCTGAGGGTAAATCCGTACTTCTTTCCTGAGCGGTGGATGGTGATTGGAGAGCGCAGCACGCTGACGGCGGGGGCCGGACAGTAGTCACGGCTGGGTGACGAGTCCCGGGAGGAGGGGTTGGAGGACAGGGAGCGGGGGGACATGGGGCTGGCCAAGGGGGAGCTGTGACTGTGGACGTACTGGTCTACTGTGGTGGGGGGGGGGGGGGGGGGGGGATGTTAGGGACAGAAGTAATGGGAAAGGGGAAAGATGAAGGGATGACAAATTGCGAGAATGGAATAGTGATTGTGGGTAAGAAAAATAGTAAGAAAGGTTTTAGGCATAGAGATACACATATTACAATGTACTATTTCATCATGTGGTTTGAAGCATGCTGTGTAAACTCAGCATTAGAGTAACATCCCAGCTCACAGCATCCTCTAGTGGCAGGAGGCCATAGTGATTAATTGACTGCCTGATTAAATGTATTTGATTATTAAAATACATATAAAGCTACTCAAGCCAGAGACAACACATAAAAATTCAGCATAGTTACCTGCAGGTATGATGACAGACAGGGCTGTGGCCGAGGCTGACTTGATAACCTTGTTGCCAGGCCGTGAGTTCCTCTTCTCCCCTGTGTCTCCTGACATCTGCTGGTGTCTCGCCCTGCGGAGGACCAGGTCATTCGTGGCCCGGGGGCCCAGGGGGTCATACACAGGCCCTGCCCCCAGCTCCCTATTGGCTGATGTAGGTCCAGGAGTAGTGGAGGGGGTGGGCGTGGCTCCCAGAGTCTCGCCTGGCCTTGGTGGTTTCTCTGTTGGCGGAAAAAAATATTACTCTCCAGTCTCAAGTATATTGTTGGAGCTTAGCTAATGTCCTCTCTTGGCTTACTTACAATCTATACACATCATCAATTTCTACTGACTTTTCAATTGTCACCTCACCTGATAAAATCACCAGTTTGTCAGGTGACAATACAAGTGAAACAAACCTCTACCACCCCGTAATCTCTGTCTCTGTCTCTGTGTCTCTCTCTCTATGTCTATGTCTCTCTCTCTCTCTCTCACCTCCTACATGTTCCTCTGTTGGGTCAGGGGTGGTGCTGGGGGTGGAGGGGGGTGTGGAGGGAACGGAGGCCACCTCCAGTGAAGTCCCCCTAGCCTTGACAGGGGGCTGGCGTGTCAGGGGGTCTGGGTTGTCCTCCTGCTGTGAGGCGAAGCGATGCGTGTCCATGAGGGCGGAGAAACGGCGCCGGGCCCCGAGGGGAGGGCTGGAGTCACCGTCCATGTAGAGGGACTCAGAACCGGACAGACGCTTCCTTTGAGGGGCCAGGAGAAGAGGCTATTTTTCCCAATGCTAAGGGACTTTTATTTTGAAAACTTCTTTAAACTGATGTTGAATCAATGTGTTGTGAATGTTGGTATAAAGGTGTCATGACTTGTACACATTTCATGAATGCCTATGTATACCCCCTTAAAGTTAGTGTTAACATCTCTCTGTTTGGATGATTTAATGGCTGCTACCACCGTCTTAGGTTCTGACACTTCTCCAACACAGGAGCTCAGCGTGAGAGTTCACACAATCACACTCACTAGAGTCAATTATAGACCGTGGATCTCACTTCTCTAAACAAATCTGTGTATGAAACTCAGACATGAAACCCCCCCCACCATATCTCTCGCTCTCAACCCACCACACTCACATCTCAGGTGATCCGGTCCTCCAGCTCTTGTCCCTGATAGGGAAGCTTCCCAGACTCTCTCTCTTCCCCTTGTTGTCCTCCCGGGAGCCCTTGTGTTCCCGTCGAGTCACTGAGGGGGCCTTCTGCTCTAACTGGGACAGGTGCTCCATGCTGCTGTACACCTGCAGAGGGGCCATGGAGAGAAAGTCCAAATCTGAGCCACACTGCTGATTCTAGGTCAGCACTCCTACTCTGAAACACTTTATGAATACATGGCCTGAACATAAAGAAAGGAAGCAAGTTGGTTAAAACACTCATCATCACTACCCTTAGCCTTAAGCCAAACATAGAACATGATAGTCAGTTACATACTGTAGATAGAAAGATTGCGGAGCTAATTAACTTACAACAACTGCATTTAAATAAGGATAGGCTAGAGTCAACTACTTTACATGTAATACAAAGTAGGTGGGTGCTTCAGCTAATACACACACACACACACACACACACACACACACACACACGCACACGCACACGCACACACACACACACACACACACACACACACACACACACACACACACGCACACACACACACTCGCACACGGCAAGGTCTCGTAAATGAGCTGTGAGTATGCTGGTGTGTGTGGGAGACCAGCTTAACAACATGAACAGTGCATTAAAACAAGGCTAAAGAGTATTCAGCACCATGGTAACTGAAGCAGTGGCAATAACATGAGCTGTACTGTGATATGTACATTGGCTTCTAAATCTAAACTACTGTAATAAATCAAATCACATTTTACTACAGTTGTAGACTAACAGGGAAATGCTTACTTACGGATCTTTTTCCAACAATGCAGTTCAAGATAAAGATACAAAATAATATAAAAAATGTAAATAGTGACATGAGGAATAAATACACAGTGAATAACGAGTAACAATAATGAGTCAAAATAACATGTCTATATACAGGGAGTAGCAGCAGCGAGTCGATGTGCAGGGGTACAAGGTAACTGATGTAGATATGTACATATAGGTAGGGGTAAAGTGACTAGGCAACAGGATAGATAATAGACAGTAGCAGCAGCTTATGTGTAAAAGTATATGTGTGTGTGTATGTGTAAACGTGTGTGTGTGGCGTCAGTATGCATGTGTGTGCATCTTATGAGTGTGTGGGTGTATGTAGTAACGTGTGTATGTGCGTGGTGGGGTGTCAGTTTAAGTCAGTGGAGGCTCCTCAGAGGAGGGGGAGGACCATCCTCCTCAGTGAATTTCTGAAAAATTAAAATAGTGAAACATTTAAAAAGTTATCCTTTTTAGAAAAAATTATACTAAATATATATTTACGTCACCAAATAATTGATTAAAACACACTGTTCTGCAATAAAGTTCTACAGTAACCTCTCTTAGGATAGCACAATGGTGTAGCCGGAGGACAGCTAGTTTCATCCTCCTCTGGGTACATTGACTTCCATAGACTTACACAGTAATTATGACAACTTACGGAGGATATCCTACAACCTATCAGAGTTCTTGCAGCATGAACTGACATGTTGTGCACCCAATCAAAGGATCAGAGAACGAATCTAGTACTGAAAGCAGAAGCTACAGGTACCTAGCACTTCAGTGCATAAAATGTGGTGAGTAGTTGACTCAAAGAGAGAGAAAGACAATAGTTCAACAGCAAAATAGTTTAACCTACTCAAAAACCTGGCTCAAACAGAAAGGGATGCTATGTTAGCTAGCTGGCTATGGCTAGCTAACACTGGAACTCTCCAAGTCAAGGTAAGCTTTTTGTTATATGAATTTATTGCCACCAGGGCCCACCGGTGTAACTGCTAACTGCTTGCTGACTATGCACTCTGCTGTATGATTGTAGCAGGTTTATATTAACGCATTAGTTCTAGTAGCTATGTTGACTATGATGTTAGCTAATATGGGGACAAAGATGTAGGCTGTGTGTAGCAGTTAGCGGTTATGATATTAAGGTTTGGCTTGGAAAGGTTTTTTCACCTAATCACAGACAGCTGATGTGTTATGCACTGTTGTCTACAAGCGAAGGGAAAAGGTGAGAGGAGGAGAGCGCGTAGATGCTAGAAGGAATTAACGAGCAAAGTGATCATGCTGTTTGTATGTGGCTGCTATGAAAGTAAACTGTGTTTGCGTGTGATCAAGGGTGTATTAATTCTGCCGATTCTGTTGAAAAACCTTTCTTCAACAGAACGAAACGGGAATAAACATACCTTTATTTGCCCAATAGAAACTCTCGTTTGCAACTGTTGGACTAATGATTACACCCTAAATCAGCTAGATGCAGGCAAGAGAGTGCAAGGCGGTATTGAATGTGTCACTGTCTGTCAACTTGACTACTCACATTTTTCTCTCGACCTGTTGTAAACTTTCATTCATAGGCTAGGTTGTAGCAACCTCCTGATGGGTATAGAAAAAATGTATCATGTAGTAGCCTAAACCTATCGATGTTACATTGAGCTGGTTGAATGGAATATGAAGGACAGTCATCCAATATGCTGTAAAATAAATAAGGCCATGCCTCATCTTAAATGGCACCGACCGCCACTGGTGTAAATATCTGTGAGTCTGTGTGTAGAGTCCAGTGTGTGTGCA
Organism: Salvelinus namaycush; assembly: GCF_016432855.1. NCBI lineage: Eukaryota > Metazoa > Chordata > Actinopteri > Salmoniformes > Salmonidae > Salvelinus > Salvelinus namaycush. The sequence goes on from NC_052345.1 coordinate 5,271,251, forward strand.
TAGAGTCAGTGCAAGAGATGGTCAATGCAGGTAGTCCGGGTAGCCATTTGATGAGCTATTTAGCAGGCTTGTTTAGCAGTCTTATGGCTTGGGGGTAGAAGCTGTTCAGGGTCTTGTTGGTTCCTGACTTGGTGCCTCGGTACCACTTGTGCGGTAGCAGAGAGAACAGTCTATGACTTGGGTGGCTGGAGTCTTTGACAATGTTTTGGGCCTTCCTCTAGCACCACCTATATACAGGTCCTGGATGGCAGGGAGCTTGGCCCCAGTACTCACCACCCTCTGTAGCACCTTGTGGTCGGGTGCCTTGCAGTTGCCGTACCAAGTGGTGATGCAGCCACCTGCATCACCACTTGTGATCTCTCTCTCTCTCTCTGTGTGTGTGTGTGTGTGTGTGTGTGTGTGTGTGTGTGTGTGTGTGTGTGTGTGTGTGTGTGTGTGTGTGTGTTTGTGTACATGCGTCCGTGTGTATGCTTTGAGACCAGCAGGCAGTGTTCTAGACTCTAATCAGGTTTCTCCATCAATGTACTGCTACTGTAATAGAGCCCTTAGCCCTCTCCATTTATACAAGAGACCCTTCACACACGCAAACACACACGCACACACACACACACAGCCCTACTCATTCCCACAAGAGACCCTTCATTAGTCCCCACCCATACAGGAGAACAGAGAGGAGGAGGAAGGGACAGGTGAAGGACAAAAGGAGGGCAGCAGAGAGAGAGAGATAATATAGAAGGAAAGATGGTGTAACGACAGGATAATAGGGATTCAAACTATGAGGTGGACAAAAAGAGGAGGGGTAAAGAGAGAGTGAGGGAGAGAGAGAGAGAGCCAGGATGAAAAATGAGATGGGATAGCTAGAAGACACCGTTAAGTAAGGGGAGATGAAGAGAGAAAATGACCTTGCTGAAGTGAGGGCAGCCAGAGGAGTGTGTGTGGCACGTGTGTGTGTGCAGGGTTGGGTAGGTTCCTTTTTAAATGTAATCTGCTACAGTTACTAGTTACCTAGAGTGGGAGGTAGCCTAACGGTTACAGCGTTTGGCCGGTAACTGAAAGATCACTGGGTCGAAGAGCCGACAAGGTGAGAAATCGGTTGCTGGCCCTTGAACTTAATTCTAATTTGCTCAAGGGAAGCCGTACTTACAGGCTGACCCTGTAAAACAACACATTTCACTGCACCTATTTGGTGTATGTGACAATATAAAAAAGTATGTTTACCTGTCCAAATTGGAATCTGTAACGTAACTTTTGGATTGCCCAAACTCAGTAACATAATCTTTCAGTTACTTTCCCCTTAAGAGACATTAGAAGACAAAAATGATCCATCAACCACATTTGGTGTGTCATCATAGTGGTCTCTGACTTGTGGTCAGACTCTCTCAGGTGGAACAAACTTCAACTTGCACCTTTTTTCAATGCTGAATTGAATGTCATTGAGAAAACAGAAAGTTGTCATAATGGATATTTTTTTCCAGCAAACATCCTTTCTGAATTTAAAAGTAATCCAAGAAGTAATCATCTAGTTTGTCAAAAGTATCTTTAATCTGTTAGTGTTTTGTAATGTAATCAGTTACTCCCCAACCATATGTGTGTGTGTGTGTGTGTGTGTGTGTGTGTGTGTGTGTGTGTGTGTGTGTGTGTGTGTGTGTGTGTGTGTGTGTGTGTGTGTGTATGTGTGTGTGTATGTGTGTCTGTGTACCTTGCTGAAGCGAGGGGAGCAGGAGGAGAACTGCCTGATCTCAACAGGCTCATCATCATCGTTGGTGTCATCCTCATCGTACGCATTGATGTGGTGATAACGATCTGAACGGGCTGAGGGAGGACAGGAGAAGAGAGAGAGAGACAGAGAGAGAGATGGCGAGAAAGAGAGATTGAGAGAAAGAGAGAAACAGAGAGAGCGCGAGAGAGAGCGCGAGAGAGAGAGATGTAACATCTTAGTTTTCCTAAATAATTTAACGGCCCTAGCCTTGGCGTTCTCTCCTCTGCTTACACTTTTCAAAGTCGCTGCAAAATGCTGCAACACTTTGGGAGAACCGCTCTCTGGCTTGGCTGAGTTTTACCATGACATAACCCCTGTCAAAGATCAAAGACTCACTTGCTTTACACATGGAGCCCAATTCTGATCTTTTTCCAATTATATGTATTTTGATCAATCAGATAAGTTTTTGGCCAATTGGGAAAAATATCAGAATTGGGTTGCCTGTGTAAATGCAGCCAGTGTGCTTGATTGGCATTAAATACACAGGTAAAGGCACTCACTGTCGAAGTAGCTGGTGTCCTCTTCTGACTCCAGGTGAGGTATGAACTCTGCCTTCTGTCTCAGTAGACTGTTCCAGTCCAGGTCAGAGAAGAACGAGTGCTGCTTCACCTCAAACGCTCCCCCTGGGGGCACGGAGGAATAATACCAACAACAAGATCAGCTCTGAGAATGTAGGCCTCGGAAGAGCATATGGCTCTGGGCCATGGTAGTTGGAGTAATACATAAACAAAGGTTAAAATGTGAATAATTATGGCATGATTCATTACACACAGTAAGCAGGAATATTTTCTGACTCATATCAGAGACCTAGGGAGAGTAGCCTGCTGCGTGTCAGACTGTTGTTATTATCATTTTCAAAATAAATGTACCCCCCTTTTCGATCTTGTCTCATCGCTGCAACTCCCCAATGGACTCGGAGAGGTGAAGGTGGAGTCATGTGTCCTCCGAAACATGACCTGCCTAACCGCGCTCCTTAACACCCGCCAGCTTAACCCGGAAGCCAGCCGGACCAATGTGTCGGAGGAAACACCATTCAACTGGCGACCAGGGTCAGCCTGCAGGCACCCGGCCAGCCACAAGGAGGTGGTATGATGAGCCAAGTAAAGCACCCCCAGCCAAACCCTCCCCTAACCTGGACGACGCTGGGCCAATTGTGTGCCGTCCTATGGGACTCCCGGCCACGGCCAGTTGTGGCACAGCCTGGGAATGAACCCGGGTCTGTAGTAAAATCTGTGTTCAACAATGCATTGCCTTGACAAACATGGTTGTGTTTGGTAAGATTATGACAGTAGACGACAGCAGAAACAGGAGGAACATTCTTAAATTCTAGCACATTGGTTCAGAAACTTGGTGTCGGGAGCGACCAAGTTGAAATTAGGTCCCCTGAGAAAATCTTCAAATGGGTATAGAATACAAGCTAAACTTTTAGTGTCAACTAAGGGCCTTTTGCCGTGTGCAGAACAAGTTTGAGAAGCCCTGTTGTAGTACCTGTACCCAGCCTCATCAGTGGATTGGTCTGTAGCAGGGTTGATATCAGTCCCTGGGCATCAGCAGGCAGGACCTCATCTCCATCAGGCCACACTATGTCATCTGAGAGAGACAACAGAGCCAGTTACAGAGAGAATGAACAGCAAGGATTTGGAACCGGACCAACATCGAGTCAGGTACAAGTTAGTACACAGACAGAGGCCTTGGAGTCAACAGTCACCTACAGCAGTGGTTTTTAAACCTCTCCTCAGGGACCCCCAGTCGTTCATTTGATCTATTCCAGAGCTAGCACACCTGATTCAACTTGTGAATTGTCTGGGGGGTCCCCGAGGGGAGCTTTGAAAACCCCTGACATACAGCACAGAACAAGAGGCACTGGGGGGGATTCAAAAAGGTGCAGACACAGAGGAAAGGCCACCCCTCATGTCTCAATCACCTGTGATGACCTGTCCAAAGAGCTCCTCAGGCGTGTCTCCAAAGAAGGGCACACAGCCCACCAGAAACTCATAGAGGATGATGCCCATGGCCCACCAGTCCACCGGCTTCCCGTAGCCTTGTCTCAGGATCACCTCCGGGGCTATGTACTCTGGGGTGCCACACACCTGGGACAGGGAGAGAGATCCACCAATCACAAGTCTCGATCACGCTCCTTGCCTCTATTTTCCTCTCACCTACATGTACCGGATGCAATGGAGTAGTCCCAAAAGTGCAAAACCTGCCCATCTGCCACTCCAGGCAGGCTCAATAAAAATAAAGGACAACAACAAATACTATTTGAACCCAGGTCTGGCCTGCGTAGCTATCTGCAAGCCCAAGAGCTTGAATATTCTTCCATCTGTCTCTGACAGAAGTACTGTACAGTAATCACGAATCAAGGACTCAGATCGTATAATGCTGATAATCAGAATTCTAATTCTAATTGGTACTGTTGCTGTACACTGTTGAGGCAGCAGGGGCCTAGTTCATTACAGCTGAGTGAATAACCAATACCCTCTAATCAAGAGTCTGCACAGACCACAACGTGAAAGGATCTTCATCTATTTCATGTGCAGATGATGTGTGTTCATTAGAACCCATTAAAAAGCATGAGCTGGTGTACACCCCAAACAGTTGGTGGAGCTGCTGACTAACGGCGAGTAACTGTAGGCTGAAAAAATGTAATAAAGATATTTGCACACTCTACATACAAGCTCCCAGTAATTTATTGGGTAAACCACCAACGTTTCAGCATCACTGTGCCTTCTTCAGGGTCATGTCATGAATGCTTGAACCAGGTTATGTAAACAAACACTGCAATTAGTGCAACCAATGACAATAGTGAGGGGTGTGTCATAGTTACTAGGGTGATAAGAATGAAAACATGTTTTACCGTTAAAAGACAATAGTTTACAGCATGTTGAATATATGAGGCTATTGTTATCATTTTGCAACATAATTAGATATTGTGCATAGTAATAGCATCAACATACATTATTATTTTATTTAATACACATATTTAATTGTTTCCATTTCCTTTCATCTTTGTTACATGTCATCTTTTGGTTCAACAGTAATGCACAATAAGCATCATCAACAACGGCAACATCTTGGGTGCACGCTGATACGCTGTAGAGCACAGGAGGTTGGTGGCACCTTAATTGGGGAGGACATGTTCGTGGTAATGACTGGAACAGAATAGGTGGAATGGTATCAAATACATCAAATGTCCATGCAATGTCCATGCTAAAGCATGATATATCCATCTAGAGTCCTCTTTCTACCTCTATGTGAAACAACATAGCATTCAGTCTGGTTTAACCAGGCTAGATGCCCTACCGCTGGAGAAGACACTGTATTGCTGCTGGCCTAACAGCATCATTTATTAATATGGGGAGTTAAATTCAAAACCTGCGTAAACAACAAACTGTAATTGCAAAATAAATAGGGACCAGAATTGTATTTATTTAGAGAAATGATGATGATTCAGTCTGTTTGGTAAACATTATTAGTGACTGTGTGTATTCCTCTTGCTTGGCAAATGATGCGTTTTTGCAAGGTTATTTTGAGATTCTCAATCCGTTGATGCATGAGGCAAGTCAAAGGATCCTGAATTCAACTCACTCACGCAACTGTCATGACTGTAGGCTATCTACAGACTTTCTAACACACTGTATGTGATTGGCTCTTCATTGAGAAGTTGGCTGTATACTACCTCTCACAATATGATGAATTGTTTGTTTGATTAGCTGAGTGACTGACTGATCATGACTGACCGATTGACTAACTGACTGATTGATTGACTGACCAATCATTCGATTTACCTGTTTGTCCAGGAACTCGCGTGCGTCCTTCTCGATGTGTCCCTCGTACAGGTTGGTGGTGAGGCTCATCAGACCCATCTTAGACAGGCCAAAGTCGGTCAGCTTGATGTGGCCCATAGAGGTGATCAGAAGACTGGTGGAAACAGGAACAACACATGGGCTGTTAGATATCAACTGCACAGCAAACCCCAGGAACAGCCATTACTCCATTCCAGCCATTACAATGAGCCCGTCCTCCTATAGCTCCTCCCACCAGTATGTATGACCAATAGGAGCCTGTAGACAGTATTCCTAGAACCTTTCACAGTACACACATTTTGGCTTAATATTTTTAGAGGGTGTCCCAAATTTTCCTAAGAAATTACATTTATGGTGAATATTGTATGGTGTGAAAGCAACTTAAGACCTCCAATCCACCAGGGGAGTGTCAGGGTGTCAGTGCAGCCCACTCACTTGTCAGGCTTGAGGTCTCGGTGCACTATGCCATAGTTGTGTAGGTACTCCAGTGCCAGCACGGTCTCTGCAAAGTACATTTTGGTGAGTTCCACGGGCAGCGCCCCGATGTTCTTCAGCAGAGTGGCACAGTCTCCCCCTATAGGAACACAACATGGCTGGTTAGACACAGTCTCCCCCTATAGGAACACAACATGGTTGGTTAGACACGGTCTCCCCCTATAGGAACACAACATGGCTGGTTAGACACAGTCTCCCCCTATAGGAACACAACATGGTTGGTTAGACACGGTCTCCCCCTATAGGAACACAACATGGCTGGTTAGACACAGTCTCCCCCTATAGGAACACAACATGGCTGGTTAGACACGGTCTCCCCCTATAGGAACACAACATGGCTGGTTAGACACAGTCTCCCCCTATAGGAACACAACATGGTTGGTTAGACACAGTCTCCCCCCTATAGGAACACAACATGGTTGGTCTCCCCCTATAGGAACACAACATGGCTGGTTAGACACAGTCTCCCCCCTATAGGAACACAACATGGTTGGTCTCCCCCTATAGGAACACAACATGGCTGGTTAGACACAGTCTCCCCCTATAGGAACACAACATGGCTGGTTAGACACAGTCTCCCCCTATAGGAACACAACATGGCTGGTTAGACACAGTCTCCCCCCTATAGGAACACAACATGGTTGGTCTCCCCCTATAGGAACACAACATGGTTGGTTAGACACAGTCTCCCCCTAAAGGAATACAACATGGTTGGTTAGACACAGTCTCCCCCTATAGGAACACAACATGGTTGGTTAGACACAGTCTCCCCCCTATAGGAACACAACATGGTTGGTCTCCCCCTATAGGAACACAACATGGTTGGTTAGACACAGTCTCCCCCTATAGGAACACAACATGGTTGGTCTCCCCCTATAGGAACACAACATGGTTGGTTAGACACAGTCTCCCCCTAAAGGAATACAACATGGCTGGTTAGACACGGTCTCCCCCTATAGGAACACAACATGGCTGGTTAGACACAGTCTCCCCCTAAAGGAATACAACATGGTTGGTTAGACACGGTCTCCCCCTATAGGAACACAACATGGTTGGTTAGACACAGTCTCCCCCCTATAGGAACACAACATGGTTGGTCTCCCCCTATAGGAACACAACATGGTTGGTTAGACACAGTCTCCCCCTATAGGAACACAACATGGTTGGTCTCCCCCTAAAGGAATACAACATGATTGGTTAGACACGGTCTCCCCCTATAGGAACACAACATGGTTGGTTAGACACAGTCTCCCCCTATAGGAACACAACATGGTTGGTTAGACACAGTCTCCCCCTATAGGAACACAACATGGTTGGTTAGACACGGTCTCCCCCTATAGGAACACAACATGGTTGGTTAGACACGGTCTCCCCCTATAGGAACACAACATGGCTGGTTAGGCACAGTCTCCCCCTATAGGAACACAACATGGCTGGTTAGACACAGTCTCCCCCTATAGGAACACAACATGGCTGGTTAGACACAGTCTCCCCCCTATAGGAACACAACATGGTTGGTTAGACACGGTCTCCCCCTATAGGAACACAACATGGTTGGTTAGACACAGTCTCCCCCTATAGGAACACAACATGGTTGGTTAGACACAGTCTCCCCCTATAGGAACACAACATGGCTGGTTAGACACAGTCTCCCCCTATAAGAACACAACATGGTTGGTTAGACACAGTCTCCCCCCTATAGGAACACAACATGGTTGGTTAGACACGGTCTCCCCCTATAGGAACACAACATGGCTGGTTAGACACAGTCTCCCCCTATAGGAACACAACATGGTTGGTTAGACACAGTCTCCCCCTATAGGAACACAACATGGTTGGTTAGGCACAGTCTCCCCCTATAGGAACACAACATGGTTGGTTAGACACGGTCTCCCCCTATAAGAACACAACATGGTTGGTTAGACACAGTCTCCCCCTATAGGAACACAACATGGTTGGTTAGGCACAGTCTCCCCCTATAGGAACACAACATGGTTGGTTAGACACAGTCTCCCCCTATAGGAACACAACATGGTTGGTTAGGCACAGTCTCCCCCCTATAGGAACACAACATGGTTGGTCTCCCCCTATAGGAACACAACATGGTTGGTTAGACACAGTCTCCCCCTATAGGAACACAACATGGTTGGTCTCCCCCTATAGGAACACAACATGGTTGGTTAGACACAGTCTCCCCCTATAGGAACACAACATGGTTGGTTAGGCACGGTCTCCCCCTATAGGAACACACCATGGTTGGTTAGGCACAGTCTCCCCCTATAGGAACACCACATGGTTGGTTAGACACAGTCTCCCCCTATAGGAACACAACATGGTTGGTTAGGCACAGTCTCCCCCCTATAGGAACACAACATGGTTGGTCTCCCCCTATAGGAACACAACATGGTTGGTTAGACACAGTCTCCCCCTATAGGAACACAACATGGTTGGTCTCCCCCTATAGGAACACAACATGGTTGGTTAGACACAGTCTCCCCCTAAAGGAATACAACATGGCTGGTTAGACACGGTCTCCCCCTATAGGAACACAACATGGTTGGTTAGGCACAGTCTCCCCCTATAGGAACACAACATGGTTGGTTAGACACAGTCTCCCCCTATAGGAACACAACATGGTTGGTTAGACACAGTCTCCCCCTATAGGAACACAACATGGTTGGTCTCCCCCTATAGGAACACAACATGGTTGGTTAGGCACAGTCTCCCCCTATAGGAACACAACATGGTTGGTTAGACACAGTCTCCCCCTATAGGAACACAACATGGTTGGTTAGACACAGTCTCCCCCTATAGGAACACAACATGGTTGGTCTCCCCCTATAGGAACACAACATGGTTGGTTAGGCACAGTCTCCCCCTATAGGAACACAACATGGTTGGTTAGACACAGTCTCCCCCTATAGGAACACAACATGGTTGGTTAGGCACGGTCTCCCCCTATAGGAACACACCATGGTTGGTTAGGCACAGTCTCCCCCTATAGGAACACCACATGGTTGGTTAGACACAGTCTCCCCCTATAGGAACACCACATGGTTGGTTAGACACAGTCTCCCCCTATAGGAACACACCATGGTTGGTTAGACACAGTCTCCCCCTATAGGAACACAACATGGTTGGTTAGACACAGTCTCCCCCTATAGGAACACAACATGGTTGGTTAGACACAGTCTCCCCCTATAGGAACACACCATGGTTGGTTAGACACAGTCTCCCCCTATAGGAACACAACATGGTTGGTTAGACACAGTCTCCCCCTATAGGAACACAACATGGTTGGTTAGACATGGGTTATGCCTCGGTTCTCTACCCTGCTCCTAAAGAATGGACTTGTACACACTTTCTGTCATGGATTCAAAACAATGGTGGTGACTTCATTGACCTACAGACAAAGCTTATACCACAACAACGCTTTTCAATTTACAACGGGAAATGTGCAAGTGCACACTTCTGTACCCCTTGGGAAGAGAATGGGGCACAGCCTGAGAGTCAGTCTGAAGGGGTTAAAGGATTTCACAGTGTCTGTCGGCCCTATCTGTGGTCGTTTGTCTTGGGTTGTTTCTCCCCTCCTCCTTTGGCCTGGTAAACCTATGTTTGGCAGAGTCCCGTCTGACTCACACACTACTCTTAATGCCTGGCTGTGTCTGTAGGCTGACTCTGAACACTAACAATCAGGATAAAAGCAATCTGCTTTCTGCTATATAGTTGGGTTGAGTATGCTGAGTTGCCCTCGAGCACCTAACACGCATTAAGGAAGATGGTTTGTCTAGGGCTGCTGTGGGAAGTGACCCCGTTTTACTTTCTACAACTGAATTGACTATGGTAAAATAACAACTTGACAGTTATTTGAATCTCTGGCCCTCGGTCAATCCCCTATATAGATAGGATAGATGTTTTTAAATTTCCACCAGTGGTGTTGGTTAGACACAGTCCCAACCAGAAGCCATGGATTACAGGCAACATTCGCACTAAGCTAAAGGGTAGAGCTACCACATTCAAGGTGCGGGACTCTGCCCCGGAAGCTTATAAGAAATCCTACCCTCCGACAAACCATCAAACAGGCAAAGCGCCAATATAGGGCTAAGATTGAATCGTACTTTACCGGCTCTGACGCTCGTCTTATGTGGCAGGGCTTGCAAACTATTACAGACTACAAAGGGAAGCACAGCCGCGAGCTGCCCAGTGACACGAGCCTACCAGACGAGCTAAATCCCTTCTATGCTCGCTTCGAGGCAAGCAACACTGAGGCATGCATGAGAGCATCAGCTGTTCCAGGCGACTGTGTGATCATGCACTCCGTAGCCGACGTGAGTAAGACCTTTAAACAGGTCAACATTCACAAGGCCGCGGGGCCAGGTGGATTACCAGGACGTGTCTTCACTGACATTTTCAACCTGTCCCTGATTGAGTCTGTAATACCAACATGTTTCAAGCAGACCACCATAGTCTCTGTGCCCAAGAACACTAAGGCAACCTGCCTAAATGACTACAGACCTGTAGCACTCACGTCTGTAACCATGAAGTGCTTTGAAATGCTGGTAATGGCATTAACACCATTATCCCAGAAACACTAGACACACTCCAATTTGCAAACCGCCCAAACAGATCCACAGATGATGCAGTCTCTATTGCACTCCACACTGCCCTTTCCCACCTGGACAAAAGGAACACCTATGTGAGAATGCTATTCATTGACTACAGCTCAGCGTTCAACACCATAGTACCCTCAAAGCTCATCACTAAGCTAAGGATCCTGGGACTAAACACCTCCCTCTGCAACTGGATCCTGGAATTCCTGACGGGCCGCCCCCAGGTGGTGAGGGTAGGTAGCAACACATCTGCTACGCTGATCCTCAACACTGGAGCCCCTCAGGGGTGCGTGCTCAGTCGCCTCCTATGCTCCCTGTTCATCCACGACTGCGTGGCAAGGCATGACTCCAACACCATCATTAAGTTTGCAGACAACACAACAGTGGTAGGCCTGATCACCGACAACGACGAGACATCATATAGGGAGGAGGTCAGAGACCTGGCCGGATGGTGCCAGAAGAACAACCTATCCCTCAACGTAATCAAAGGAGATGATTGTGAACTACAGGAAAAGGAGGACCGAACATGCCCCCCATTCTCATCGACGGGGCTGCAGTGGAGCAGGTTGAGAGCTTCAAGTTCCAATACAGTCGTGAAGAGGGCACGACAAAGGCTATTCCCCCTCAGGAAACTAAAAAGATTTGGCATGTGTCCTCAGATCCTCAAAAGGTTCTACAGCGGCACCATCGAGAACATCCTGACTGGTTGCATCACTGCCTGGTATGGCAACTGCTCGGCCTCCGACCGCAAGGCACTACAGAGGGTAGTGCGTACGGCCAAGTACATCACTGGGGCTAAGCTGCCTGCCATCCAGGACCTCTACAGGCAGGATGTACTGATTTTCTACCATAATTTGCAAATAAATTCATTAAAAATCCTACTATGTGATTTTCTGGATTTTTTCCCCTCATTTTGTCTGTCATAGATGAAGTGTACCTATGATGAAAATTACAGGCCTCTCTCATCTTTTTAAGTGGGAGAACTTGCACAATTGGTGGCTGACTAAATATTTATTTGCCCCACTGTATATGTGTAGTCACTTTAACTATACATTCATGTACACACTACCTCAATTAGCCTGACTAACCGGTTCCCGCGCACATTGGCTACCCGGACAATCTGCATTGTGTCCCGCCACCCACCACCCGCCAACCCTTCTTTTACGCTACTGCTACTCTCTGTTAATCATATATTGATAGTCACTTTAACCATACCTACATGTACATACTACCTCAATCAGCCCGACTAACCGGTGCCTGTATATAGCCTCGTTACTGTTATAGCCTCACTACTGTATATAGCCTCGCTACTGTTATTTTTCACTGTCTTTTTACTGTTGTTTTTATTTCTTTACTTATCTATTGTTCACCTAATACCAATTTTTTAGTCAAAAATTGCACTCTTGGTTAGGGCCTGTAAGTAAGCATTTCACTGGTGAAATACCTGTTGTATTCGGCGCACGTGACAAATAAACGTTGATTTGATTTGTCTGGTGGCACTTTAAATGAGGAGAACGGGCTCATAGTAATGTTTGGAATGGAATGAATTGAATGGTATCACACACATCAAACATATGGTTTTCCATGTGTTTGATACCATTCCATTCACATCACTCCATCCATTATTATGAGCCGCCCTCCCCTCTGGTTTCCACCATATTGCTTTCACCTAGCCAGTCCTATCAGATACCATGAAGGGCAAATGAACAAGGGCAGAAGGGAGAGTACTACTTTCCAGAATGAGAATGAAATCCAACCGGGTTTCCTGAGAAACTCTCTCACCTCAAAGGAAGTGAACAAGATCAGAACGGAGAGAACTTTGAAAAAGCAAGGTGTAAGATATGTGAAGTTTCTTGGGACACCCTATGAAGTCTTTATTGTAATTCCATTAAAGAAGTACAGTTTCCTCAGAAACCCACTAACCTTCAACATACTCCATGACCATGCAGAGGTGCCTGCGAGTCTCGAAGGAGCAGAACATGGAGACCACGAAGGGGTTCTCAGCGAAGGTCAGGATGTCTCTCTCTACGAAGGCCTGCTGGATCTGGTTCCTCAGGATCAGGTTCTGCTTGTTGATCTTCTTCATGGCAAAACGCTGACGGGTCTCCCTGTGACGTACCAGGTACACCGCACTGACGGGGGAGGGGAGGAGGAGGGAAGAAGGAGGGAGGGGAGAGAGGGGAGTGGACAAGGAGGGAGGAGGGGAGAGAGGGGGAGGAGGGAGATGGGTAAAGGGTAGAGGTGCAAGAAGCCAAGGGTAAGGTTGTGGTAAAATTAGATGGTCAGAGAAATCTACCTGGAGCCTCATGTCTTTGAATGAATGTGAGGACTTTGTGATGTACATGAAATGCATAGTCATTCATATTGCTTTGACCAGACTCTACTCACCCATATGCTCCGTTGCTGATCAGCTTGATGGTTTGAAAGTCTTCTTCACTTGGCGGCTTCATGGCTTTCATCTTCCCCTACATAAACAAGCAGGCAAGCTCAGTCAAGCCCAACTTAAGCTAGATACTATTTGAAGACAGATCTGGTGTGTCTGTGAGTGTACTTCTCATTAGAGATGGAGGGCCCTCACCTCTGATCTGGTGTGTCTGTGAGTGTACTTCTCATTAGAGATGGAGGGTCCTCACCTCTGATCTGTTGTGTCTGTGAGTGTATTTCTCATTAGAGATGGAGGGTCCTCACCTCTGATCTGGTGTGTCTGTGAGTGTACTTCTCATTAGAGATGGAGGGTCCTCACCTCTGATCTGTTGTGTCTGTGAGTGTATTTATCATTAGAGATGGAGGGTCCTCACCTCTGATCTGGTGTGTCTGTGAGTGTATTTCTCATTAGAGATGGAGGGTCCTCACCTCTGATCTGGTGTGTCTGTGAGTGTATTTCTCATTAGAGATGGAGGGTCCTCACCTCTGATCTGGTGTGTCTGTGAGTGTATTTTTCATTCGAGATGGAGGGTCCTCACCTCTGATCCGGTGTGTCTGTGAGTGTATTTCTCATTAGAGATGGAGGGTCCTCACCTCTGATCTGTTGTGTCTGTGAGTGTATTTCTCATTAGAGATGGAGGGTCCTCACCTCTGATATGGTGTGTCTGTGAGTGTATTTCTCATTAGAGATGGAGGGTCCTCACCTCTGATCTGCTGTGTCTGCGAGTGTATTTATCATTAGAGATGGAGGGTCCTCACCTCTGCGGAATCGTCTGGCTCTGGGGTGTGGGGACCTTCACTGTCATAGTAGTTGTCCATGCTCACAATGTCTGGACAAAAACACATGATTTAACACTCAATACAGTAACTGGTGTGTACTGTTGCAGATCAATAGCATTGTGTATACATACAGTGCCTTCAGAAAGTGACTTATTCCACATTTCGTTGTGTTACAGGCTGAGCAATGCAATGGCAATTCACTTTAAAGAGTGTTGTTTAGGTTTTTCTCTACAATAACAAAATCACTTTGACATGTGAGTCACTCTGGATGAGGGGGAGAGTGCTGAACAAATAAATGCAAATATGTTAAAGGCCCAGTGCAGTCAAAAATGGGATTTCCATGTTTTATATATACAGTGCCTTTGGAAAGTATTCAGACCCCTTGACTTTTTCCACATTTTGTTACGTTACAGCCTTATTCTAAAATGGAAATGGAAATTGTCTGCAGCATTGAGTGTCCCCCAAAACCCAGTGGCCTCCATCATTCTTAAATGGAAAAAGTTTGGAACCACCAAGACTCTTCCTAAAACTGGCCGCCTGGCAATCGGGGGAGAAGGGCCTTGGTCAGAGAGGTGACCAAGAACCCGATGGTCACTCTGAAAGACCTCCAGAATTCCTCTGTGGAGATGAGAGAACCTTCCAGAAGGACAACCATCTCTGCAGCACTCCACCAATCAGGCAATTATTGTAGAGTGGCCAGATGGAAGCCACTACTCAGTAAAGGGCACATGACAGCCCGCTTGGAATTTGCCTAAAGGCACCTAAAGGACTGAAACCATGAGAAACAAGATTCTCTGGTCTGATGAAACCAAGATTGAACTCTTTGGCCTAAATGCCAAGCGTCACGTCTGGAGGAAACCTGGCACCATCCCTACAGTGAAGTATGGTGGTGGCAGCATCCTGCTGTGGGGATATTTTTTAGCTGCAGGGACTGGGAGACTAGTCCGGATCGAGGCAAAGATGAACAGAGCAAAGTACAGAGAGATCCTTGATGAAAACCTGCTCCAGAGTGCTCAGGACCTCAGACTGGGGCGAAGGTCTCTGAATGTCCTTGATGAGTGGCCCAGCCAGAAAATCTCTGGAGAGACCTGAAAATAGCTGTGCAGCAATGCTCCCCATCCAACAGAGCTTGAGAGGATCTGCAGAGAAGAATGGGAGAAGCTCCCCAAATACAGGTATGCCAAGCTTGTAGCGTTATACCCAAGAAGACTTGAGGCTGTAATCGCTGCCAAAGGTGCTTCAACAAAGCACTGAGTAAAGGGTCTGAATACTTACAGTATGTACACTACCGTTCAAAAGTTTGGGGTCACTTAGATATGTCCTTGTTTTTGAAAGAAAAGCTATTTTTTTGTCCATTAAAATAACATCAAATTGATCAGAAATACAGTGTAGACATTTTTAATGATGTAATTGACTATTGTAGCTGGAAACAGCTGATTTTTTTATGGAATATCTACATAGATCTTCAGTTTCTTGCCAATTTCTCGCATGGATAGACTTAATTTCTCAGAACAAGAATAGACTGACGAGTTTCAGAAGAAAGTCTTTGTTTCTGGTCATTTTGAGCCTGTAATCGAACCCCCAAATGATGATGCTCCAGATACTCAACTAGTCTAAATCATCAGCTGTGCTAAAATAATTGCAAAAAGGTTTTCTAATGATCAATTAGCCTTTTAAAATTATAAACTTGGATTAACTAACACAACGTGCCATTGAACACAGAAGTGATGGTTGCTGATAATGAGCCTCTGTACGCCTGTCACGATCGTCTTCCTGAGAGAGAGTGGACCAAGGCGCAGCGTGTGCAAAATACATCTCTTTATTTAGAAGAGGGAAAAACACGCAACGAACACTATTACAAAACGAAACAAACCAACAAACGATCGTGAAGCTAAAGACGTAAGTGCAATCACAAGCTACAAACGTACAACATAGACAACTACCCACAAAAGCCTACTGCCTATGGCTGCCTTAAATATGGCTCCCAATCAGAGACAATGAATGACAGCTGTCTCTGATTGAGAACCAATCTAGGCAGCCATAGACATAACTAGACAACTACACTCTACTCTGCCCCATACACATACAACACCCCTAGACACTACAAAACACATACATTCCCCATGTCACACCCTGACCTAACCAAAAAACATAAAGAAAACAAAGAATACTAAGGCCAGGGCGTGACAACGCCTATGTAGATATTCCGTTAAAAAATCTGCCGTTTCCAGCTACAATAGTCAAGGGGTCTGAATACTTTCCAAAGCACTGTATATATTTCCACACTATGAAGTTGGAGTAAAAGTTTGTGTTGGAGCTGTTTGAAATGACCGCCTGAAATGTCAGCCTGTTTTGGTAGGATGGAGCTGGTAAATGAGTTAATAGACCAATAACAGCTAATTTTCAGTTTTCCCCTCCCCACTCAGACCACTTCCAGACGGTGCTCTTTGCTAAGAAGAATTATTTTTTAACAATTTTAACTAAAAACAATCACAGTAAGGTACTTCCCTGTTACCAGAAATGATTTGATATTGAGATAAAAACGGCTGCATTGGACCTTTAAGTAAACATCTCGTTCATTTGAATTAGATGTCGCACAAAGTGATGTGAAAATAATATATCTTCTTGTCACCTTGGTAACAACATTTCTAAAACAAAATGGTTGTGTTTGGGGAACCAAGAGAGGGAGGGAAGACGAGAGTGTGAGAGAGAGAGAGAAAGAGAGATCAAGCTGTGAATATTTGTGTGGGTGAAAAACAGAAAGGTGCTAAACCAAGGGATCGTTTGTAAAAAGTGTCACATTGTGACAACCCACTAAAACCCAAACTCATATTTCTTCAACCAGACTGAAGGTAGCTGACAAATAGCAGCCAGTCGGACTCTGGATAGTCTTTCTAACCCCTTTACATTGTGTAGCTTAATGAACAGCTTGTGATGGATTTGTCACTGTGAGAAGTGAAGCTGGAATGAATTGAAGGAGTCAGAGAAGGAGTTTGGGGGCTGGTGTGTGTTTAGACAATATGTATATTAATGACAGTGAGTGCAGTGCTGCGACCGGCTTCATAATCAGTAAAGGGAGTTCTCTCTGCATCTCAATATTGTCTACAGGTAGCCTGGTCCCAGGTCTGTTTGTGCTGTCTTGCCAAGGTTCAGTGTGACAATGACAAGAGCTGGGACCAGGCTAGTTGACAGGTGGATCACTGCCCACATGCTACAATGCCAAGATGCTGTTATTTTTCTCATGCCAAAATGTATTGTTTTTTCTAAGGTTATTTTTGCTAGCTTTATAGTTAATTACCTACAATAAACACCCGAGGGGAGTGTGGCTGTCAAAATGTGGGTAGGGAAATCTCAGCCATCAATCTTTCATTTTCTCTTGTTTGGCTTCTACAGGTACACGATGCCCTAAATCTGTCTCTTTCTGTTTCCGTCTACTGTCTCTCCCTCCCCCTATCCCAACCTCCACATGGTCACAGGTCAGTCCCAGCTGTCTGCATGTCTCTTTCTGTTCCTCTCATCCCTCTCTTCCTTACTCTCTTCTTCATTAAATGTCTCCCCTCTACTCCTCTCTCCTACATCTCTCTCACCCTCCAGAGGGTGCTTGGTCTGTCCCAGCCATCTGAATCTGTCTATTTCTGTTCCTCTCTTCTCTCTCCTCCTCCCTCTCATCCTTCTCTCTCCCCCTCCAGAGGGTGCTTGGTCTGTCCCAGCCATCTGAATCTGTCTATTTCTGTTCCTCTCTTCTCTCTCCTCCTCCCTCTCATCCTTCTCTCTCCCCCTCCAGAGGGTCCCTGGTCTGTCCCAGCCTTCAATCTGTCTCTTTCCATTCATCTCTTCCCTCTCTTCCTCTCTCTCTCCTCCTCCCTCTCATCCTTCTCTCACCCTCCAGAGGGTCCCTGGTCTGTCCCAACCCTCAATTTCTCTTTCTGTTCCTCTCTTCCCTCTCGTCCTCCTACTTCCCTCCCCCTCCCTTACTCACCCTCTAGTCTAGGGGTATTAAACTCTTACCCAACGAGGTCCCGGAGTCTGCTGGTTTTCCCTTCTCCCTGATAATTAATTCCACCCACCTGGTGTCCCAGGTCTAAATCAGTCCCTGATTGGAGGAGAAGGAATAAAAGCGGTTCCAGAGTTGAGGGCTCTAGAGTGTCCTGTCGTAACAAGGAGTGTCCATCTTCATTAAATGTGTGTGTGTCTCACCCTCCAGAGGGTCCCGGGTCAGACCCAGCTGGCTGATGATGTAACGAGGGATGTCCGTCTTCATCAGGTGTCCCTCCTTGGCGTGGTCCTCCGCTGCCTCCAGCAGGTGATAGAACTCCTCTGGGTTGAACTCCTACAGAGAGGGGGGGGGGACAATATTGACAGTACTGTCTGTGTTATTTAGGGGGGGGGGACACGAAACCATATACAGTTACACCACAGCTGCCAGTCTGCCACATAAACTTGATGTAGTATTGACTTTTCTGGATTGAACTCCTGTCCATGAAGGGGAGGGTGGACAATATATTTTTTTTACATTTATTTAACTAGGCGAGTCAGTTAAGAACAAATTCTTATTTTCAATGACGGCCTAGGAAAAGTGGGTTAACTGCCTTGTTCAGGGGCAGAACGACAGATTTTTACCTTGTCAGCTCGGGGATTCGATCCAGCAACCTTTCGGTTACTTGTCCAACGCTCGAACCACTAGGCTACCCTGCCGCCGGTATTGAGAAGAGGGAGGACAATATTGACAGTACTGTCTGTGGTATTGAGAGGAGGGGGGACAATATTGACAGTACTGTCTGTGGTATTGAGAGGAGGGGGGGGACAATATTGACAGTACTGTCTGTGGTATTGAGGAGGGGGGACAATATTGACAGTACTGTCTGTGGTATTGAGAGGAGGGGGGACAATATTGACAGTACTGTCTGTGGTATTGAGAGGAGGGGGGACAATATTGACAGTACTGTCTGTGGTATTGAGAGGAGGGGGGACAATATTGACAGTACTGTCTGTGGTATTGAGAGGAGGGGGGGGGCAATATTGACAGTACTGTCTGTGGTATTGAGGAGGGGGGACAATATTGACAGTACTGTCTGTGGTATTGAGGAGGGGGGACAATATTGACAGTACTGTCTGTGGTATTGAGAAGAGGGGGAACAATATAGAGTGTAACAGACAAAATCTGCCACATCGACTGCCATTGTGTATGGTATTGTGTGTGCTGTTTTGAGTTTAACTGGGGAATCCTATAGGCTGAAATAAGGAGCTAATAAACTGCTGGGTACTAACATGGTCATAACTTTGAATTGCTGCTCCAATAAGTGCTGCAGCTGATTAACATAGCCTTTATTCTGTCCTCTGGGCATCTCTTTCATTCACCCTTTGTGGAGGGATATAACACTGTTATTAGAAACCAGAGCACCTGGGGCTGGGAGGGGAAGGTCATTTCCTGGTTTCAGTGTTCCGATGTTCAACTGTTCCCTGGCCTTGCCAACTAAGATACAGATGAGAGGAGTGAACCCATAGAAATAGAAGGACTAGAATAGATTATAGTCCTTTGAGTAAATTTACAAAGTTCCCTGAATTGCCAACTATGATGAGTGGAGTGATCATAGATTAGAGACACAATATAAGACTAATATAAGTCTTGTACTTGATTCTGTGGGAGTGAAGCTCTCTGCACAGAGTTCTGCTCTGCTCTATGTACCTCTACGTGGGATAATGTTCTTCCACCATGGCTCTGACATTTCACCAAATCAGAGGAGACTGTGACTAGAATGCCAAATGAACTGAACTCCCCCCCCCCCTCTCTCTCCCCTCCATTTCACTTTCTCTCTCCTCTCTCCCTCCACCTTTCCCTACCTCTTTCATTCTCCTCGCTCTCTCTCTCCATCTCTCTCCTCTTCATTTCACTTTCTCTCTCCCTCCATCCTTCCCTACATCTTTCCTTCTCTCGCTCTCTCTCTCCCGCCTTCATTTCAGTTTCTCTCTCCCTCCATCCTCGTCTGCCTCTTCCCTCTCACTCTCTCTCTCATATAACTGACACAAGGAGAAGCATCCAGCCTGACCCTATCGACCTCTTCCGCCGGTCGCTCTGGCAACGGGAAGATGAGATGCAACAGCAGAAGGAGGTGGGACCAAGCCTTTGACAGGCAGGGGAAGCCATCAATCAGAGTGTGTAAATCCAGGGACACTCCAGTGACTTATGTACATATAGCTTTGAATGTCAACTGGACAGTTGGAGGAGTTCATTTCAACTGTCATTGAATGTGGTGTTGGTCCATGGCAGCAGTGTACGTGGGTGGACGTTTTCCAGTTAGGAAAATATTCTTAGGCATTTAACATAATGCTGTATATGTAATGACTCATATAAAGACATCTTTGACCTATATCTATGAAACAAGGGATGTGTTTTGGTTAAATACACCGCACAATCTGTCATAAAGTTAGCCTCTAGTATTGTTGATTTAGTTTCAGTGAAAAATGAGAGAGGGAGACAGATTAAAGGGGATGAACGGTATGGAATGTGTATGTCCCAAATTGCATCCTATTCCCTACATGGTGCACTACCTTTGATCAGAGCCCTATGGGGGCCTGGTCCAAAAGTAGTGCACTATAATAGGGAATAGGGTGCCATTTGGGACCATAGAGTTCTGGTCTAAAGCAGTGCACTATAAAGGGAATAGGGTGCCATTTGGAATAGTATGCAAAACAAACATATTTTTCACAATTTCAGCTATATTATCAAAATCAATAAACCAAAGCACGTTTTGGGGTTCATTCATTAGTTTTTACGTGATTAAGTAGAATCCTGTTGAAAAATGATGCGGAAAGTATCATTTATATTCCTAAAACATAAGTTGAAAATGTTACTGTTCCTGCTACCTGTTGTTGATTATGAATTTGTTTTTAAATGTCCAAATTCATAATCAATATGCTGAAATAAGTTGTGATATTTTGAAGGCCAAAAATAAACATTACTCCCTACACATACAGTGGGGCAAAAAAGAATTTAGTCAGCCACCAATTGTGCAAGTTCTCCCACTTAAAAAGATGAGAGAGGCCTGTAATTTTCATCATAGGTACACTTCAACTATGACAGACAAAATGAGAAAAAAAAATCTTTTAATTTTTAATGAATTTATTTGCAAATTATGGTGGAAAATAAGTATTTGGTCACCTACAAACAAGCAAGATTTCTGGCTCTCACAGACCTGTAACTTCTTCTTTAAGAGGCTCCTCTGTCCTCCACTCGTTACCTGTATTAATGGCACCTGTTAGAACTTGTTATCAGTATAAAAGACACCTGTCCACAACCTCAAACAGTCACACTCCAAACTCCACTATGGCCAAGACCAAAGAGCTGTCAAAGGACACCAGAAACAAAATTGTAGACCTGCACCAGGCTGGGAAGACTGAATCTGCAATAGGTAAGCAGCTTGGTTTGAAGAAATCAACTGTGGGAGCAATTATTAGGAAATGGAAGACATACAAGACCACTGATAATCTCCCTCGATCTGGGGCTCCACGCACGATCTCACCCCGTGGGGTCAAAATGATCACAAGAACGGTGAGCAAAAATCCCAGAACCACACGGGGGGACCTAGTGAATGACCTGCAGAGAGCTGGGACCAAAGTAACAAAGCCTACCATCAGTAACACACTACGCTGCCAGGGACTCAAATCCTGCAGTGCCAGACGTGTCCCCCTGCTTAAGCCAGTACATGTCCAGGCCCGTCTGAAGTTTTTGGATGATCCAGAAGAAGATTGGGAGAATGTCATATGGTCAGATGAAACCAAAATATAACTTTTTGGTAAAAACTCAACTCGTCGTGTTTGGAGGACAAAGAATGCTGAGTTGCATCCAAAGAACACCATACCTACTGTGAAGCATGGGGGTGGAAACATCATGCTTTGGGGCTGTTTTTCTGCAAAGGGACCAGGACGACTGATCCGTGTAAAGTAAAGAATGAATGGGGCCATGTATCGTGAGATTTTGAGTGAAAACCTCCTTCCATCAGCAAGGGCATTGAAGATGAAACGTGGCTGGGTCTTTCAGCATGACAATGATGCCAAACACACCGCCCGGGCAACGAAGGAGTGGCTTCGTAAGAAGCATTTCAAGGTCCTGGAGTGGCCTTGCCAGTCTCCAGATCTCAACCCCATAGAAAATCTTTGGAGGGAGTTGAAAGTCCGTGTTGCCCAGCAACAGCCCCAAAACATCACTGCTCTAGAGGAGATCTGCATGGAGGAATTGGCCAAAATACCAGCAACAGTGTGTGAAAACCTTGTGAAGACTTACAGAAAACGTTTGACCTCTGTCATTGCCAACAAAGGGTATATAACAAAGTATTGAGATAAACTTTTGTTATTGACCAAATACTTATTTTCCACCATAATTTGCAAATAAATTCATAAAAAATCCTACAATGTGATTTTCTGGATTTTTTTTCTTTCTTTGTCTGTCATAGTTGAAGTGTACCTATGATGAAAATTACAGGCCTCTCTCATCTTTTTAAGTGGGAGAACTTGCACAATTGGTGGCTGACTAAATACTTTTTTGCCCCACTGTACATACGTCACACTTGTGTTCAGATTAGTTCTATTTAGCTAAATGAGTAGCTTATAAACTGCACACACACCAACATTTCCCAAGCAGCCACTCTACACTTTGATTGGCTTGTTCTACTGTAATCAAAAGCTAGCACAAATGAATCACATCACTATTGTCTATAAAGATCAATGGAACTGGGACAATAACCGGGGTGACGTGTACCCTTTGCGCTCTTCTAAAAGATAAAACCACAACTAACTTGGGTAAACTACATATACCTGTCGATAGATGACAACCTGTAGTAGCCATTTGTCAACTCATCTCTTTGTGTCACGTTTACAGTAGATGGCCAATACAAAACGGAAACAACACTTTTTTGACTGGAACATCTCAACGAATCATCACCTCACAGACCTACAAAGTGACAGGGGTTTCATTTGAGTGCTAGCTTGACTGTCAAATACGTGGATTTGTTTGTGGCCAGCAACTTAAAAAAAAAAAAAAGCTAAATCAATTTAGTATAATCTTGATATTAACGTCACCAATCTGAGGTAAAAAAGATGTGTAATTCTACTCAATTCATGTGTTGAAAATTCAAGCTTGTACAAGGTAGTTAACACACTTTCCACATTAGGGGAATTAGCGCAATATGAAATAATTTTATATGACAAAATAATTCAACATGTCAATTAAGTGATGATAGTACAGCATATACTGCCCACTCACAAGCTATTGCAACAATTCCACATATTTCTAGCTCATTGAACTATTTAGAGAGGGAACTGCTCTGAAACCCATTTGAACCAGGTGCTCTAGAATAGAGTCTCCAGAGTGTCTGAGCCGCAGCCTGAACATTCAACGTCCCTGTAAGAGACCTGTAATAGACCTGTAAGAGACCTGTAATAGACCTGTAAGAGACCTGTAATAGACCTGTAATAGACCTGTAATAGACCTGTAATAGACCTGTAAGAGACCTGTAATAGACCTGTAAGAGACCTGTAATAGACCTGTAAGAGACCTGTAATAGACCTGTAATAGACCTGTAATAGACCTGTAAGAGACCTGTAATAGACCTGTAATAGACCTGTAAGAGACCTGTAATAGACCTGTAAGAGACCTGTAATAGACCTGTAATAGACCTGTAAGAGACCTGTAATAGACCTGTAAGAGACCTGTAATAGACCTGTAAGAGACCTGTAATAGACCTGTAAGAGACCTGTAATAGACCTGTAAGAGACCTGTAATAGACCTGTAAGAGACCTGTAATAGAGCTCACCAGACATTCCAGAAGCCGGGCGGGACGAGATATGATGATGAAGAGCTTTTTGACCAGCTCAGTGACGAAGGTCAACTCAGAGCTCTCAGAACGCTCATAGGCCTGAGAGCGAGAGAGAGAGAGAGAGAGAGAGAGAGAGAGAGAGAGAGAGAGAGAGAGAGAGAGAGAAAGAGAAAGAGAGAGAGAGACAGAGAGAGAGACAGAGAGACAGAGAGAGAAAGAGAGAGGGCTTCAGCACCAGGGACAGCGATAAACAAATTCTTAGCAATTAATAGGTTCTGCACCAATAAAATTTAATGACAGTTACTTTTGGAAGACCAGAAGAGGACTAGGGGTGCGTGTGTGTGTGTGTGTGCATGTATATGTGTTGTGTATGTGCATCCGCATGTGTTTGCAACTATGCATGATGACTCACGTCATTGAGCATCTTCTCCAGATTCTCCTGCAGCTCAAAGAAATACACCGTTGTGATGAGTCCGTCCTGTGATTTGGTCAGGCAGTCTCTGGACAGCTCTGCTATCTGGTGGTGGATGAAGCTGAGGACCCCGTCAGCCAGCGGCAGCACGCTCTCCGGGGAGAAGTTCTGGATGAACTCTGACAGACGCTCCTCCATCTGGGCTGTAGCCTGGGAGGAGAGGACAACATGGTGGAATACACTATAGGTGAGTGACTGGGGTACAAGCCTTTCAGGGGAGAAGCTATCAACGTTCCTTCATCTGGGCAGTTGACAGATATACAGCATAGACTACATATTATCAATACAGGACCGAGAGGGTTCGAACCCAGGCCTTTTACCAGCTACAAGATTGTGTTGGTGTGTTCAGCTAAAGCCTAGGAGCCAACACAAGTCTTCAGGACTCAGCTAAGGTTACTTAACACGCGAGCGTGGTTCATCCGCCCATTGACCTCCATGTGAAGTCCATGTGATCAGTATTCTAGTGTGAGACTAGCAATATAGTCAAACAAACAGACACCATCAGCAAACTGCTGAATCCAAATAAATCCCTCCGTACCTTAGTGTTTGTACTACTATAGTATGTGATGTGAGTAATGCCTTTTCTCTGTTTGTCTGCTTCTGTTTGGTTTGCAGCTTTACCACAGCGGCTGTCTGCCTGTCATACAGCCTGTAAGTCATTGATATCGGTCAACACAAAGCCAGAAGTGGTTTCAACAGTAGATGGGGAGATATGCTGTATTAGAGAGAGAAACTGCACTGCGCTG